>NC_079211.1:62500-360000 GCF_029633865.1 Lampris incognitus | reverse complement strand
CGATGACTAACTACAATACTCAAATGAAACAAACTAGAGGAGTGCAGACCTCTACCAGGCATAGGTATCTCCACCTCTCTGGTGTTCGAACTTGGCAACAAACCCTTTTTGGCCTATGGTGAGAAGGGGAATACATACACACACACACGCACACACGCACACACACACACACGCACAAACACACACACACACACAAATACTTGCTGGTTGTACATCGTGCCTGATGATGACCATCTTCTTCTATTTGTGGGTCCTTTGGTGGCTGAATAGTCCGATCCTGGATGCACAGTTGCGGTTGCAGACCGGGCATATAAAAGTGGTGCTGGGGGGGGGGGCAGGGGTAGCTTTACGAGCAAGCCTCTTCACACGCTTTGCTACACGGTGTTGTGTGCGCTGGTTTTCCATGTGCTTTCTGCCGCCAGGTTGTGCGGCAGAAAGCAAGTTCCTCCAAAGAAGAGGGGTTGATCTGACATCTTTTTAGTGTGGTCTTCATTTGGCCTTTGAACCGCTTCTTCTGCCCACCAGCAGTGCGTTGGCCAAGGCGTAGTTGGCCGTAGAGGACTTTTCGTGGGAGTCGTTCGCTGGGCATGCGAATAACATGCCCAAGTCACCTGAGTTGATGGTGTTTTAGGGTAGACTCCACGCTGCAGCTGCCTGCCCGCTCCAACACCTCTGTGAGTGGCATTCTGTCCTCCCAAGTAATGCCGAGGATCCTCAGGAGACATTTTACATGGAAGGCCTCCAGGCTTCTGAGATGGTGGCTGTAGATGGTCCATGCCTCACATCCATAGAGTAGTGTGGAGCTGCACACTGCTCTGTAAACAAGCACTTTAGTGTGGAGACTGAGGTTGCTGTTTTGGAAAACCCTTCTCCTTAGACGGCCAAAAGATGTTGAGGCTTGTTTGAGGCGGTGCTGAATCTCATCGTCCACTGGGCAGGTGTCGGATAGCATACTTCCCAGATATTTGAAGGCAGGAACAGTGGCCAGTTGTTGCCCTTCTGCTGTGAAGGTTGTTGGGTGGTTTGGGAGGCTGGCAGTCAACTGACAGATTACCTCTGTCTTTTGGGTGTTAATAATCAGTCCCATTCTCCTGTATGCAGTTATAACTGCCGACAGAGTGTTTTGTAAAGCTTCTGGTGTGTGAGCTACCAGGGCACAATCGTCGGCATACTGTAGCTCAATAATGGTCTCAGAGGTCAACTTGGTGGTTGCCTGAAACCTCCTGATGTTGAATAGGTTTCCACCGAGCCTGAAGTCAATGGTAACTCCAGCCTGCTTCTCCAGCCTCCTTCGTAACAGTGTTGTAACAGAGACTAAGAAGATATTGAACAGGACTGGGGCTAGCACACAGCCTTGTCTGACTCCAGTCTGCACACCAAAGGGCTCAGAACTGTGGTTCCCCACTACCACTCGGGCCATCATTCCTGAGTGAAACTGTCCAAGAATGGTAAGAAACTTGGGTTCAAATACACATACACACAAACATAATCACACACACACACACGCACGCATGCACACACGCACGCACGCACGCACGCACGCACGCACACACACAGACAGACAGAAAAACCAGCGTTTTCCTGCCACTTTAACACTTTTAAGCATCACCCAAGTCAATTGAATGGAAAATATGGGGAAAAAAAGTTAGCAAGCAGCGCTTAAGCTTAAAAACCTGTGGTGGCTGCTCTGCTGATTGACTGTTATTCCCTCTGGAGCAACAACACGTTACACAACACAACACAGCTCAGCTATAGCTCATGTGCTATTGTGGCTAGAGATGATTTCCAGCTAGAGGAACTGATTAATCCTATGCCTGAACTTGTATTTCTATAGCAGAGATTTAACATTGAAGACTATGGTGATGAGGTGAATGAAGTGAATTATGTTGGTTCATCCAGGGTTCCTCCAGTTCTCCTGTGCTGAGATCAGCTGTGAATGATTGGCTGACTTGTGGAATACGATCGACTTCTGGTTTACTTTCAACACTCATTACCAAATACATCGTGTGTTTGTTTTCACACCGTCGCTGCTTGATCGGACTCAACCGTAGATGTGAGTTGTGCATGCACACGGCTGACTCAGATCAGGCAGCAATGAAGAGCAGTGTTAGTCAAGTGAGCTAGAGAGTGAACGGAGAGAGGGAGCGGGGAGAGTGAATGGAGAGAGTGAGCACAGAGAGTGAATGGAGAGAAGGAGTGGAGTGAATGAACGAAGAGAGGGAGCGGAGAGAGTGAATGGAGAGAGGGAGCAGAGAGAGCAAACGGAGAGAGTGAATGGAGAAAGGGAGCAGAGAGAGTGAACAGAGAGAGGGAGCAGAGTGAGTGAATGGAGAGAGGGAGCAGAGAGAGTGAACAGAGAGAGGGAGCAGAGTGAATGAATGGAGAGAGGGAGCGGAGAGAGGGAACAGAGAGCGAAGGGAGAGAGGGAGCGGAGAGAACAAATGGAGAGAGGGAGCGGAGAGACGGAATAGAGAGAGCAAATGGAGAGAGGGAGCGGAGAGAGTGAATGGAGAGAGGGAGCGGAGAGAGTGAATGGAGAGAGGGAGCGGAGAGAGGGAACGGAGAGAGCAAATGGAGAGAGGGAGCGGAGAGAGTGAATGGAGAGAGGGAGCGGAGAGAGGGAACGGAGAGAGCAAATGGAGAGAGGGAGCGGAGAGAGGGAACAGAGAGCAAAAGGAGAGAGGGAGCGGAGAGAGTGAATGGAGAGAGGGAGCGGAGAGAGGGAATGGAGAGAATGAGAGGAGAGAGCAAATGGAGAGAGGGAGCAGAGAGAGGGAATGGAGAGAGCAAATGGAGAGAGGGAGCAGGGAGAGTGAATGGAGAGAGGGAGCGGAGAGAATGAGCGGAGAGAGTGAATGGAGAGAGGGAGCGGAGAGAGGGAACGGAGAGAGCAAATGGAGAGAGGGAACGGGGAGAAGGAGCGGAGAGAGTGAACGGAGTGAGGGAGCAGAGAGAATGAACGGAGAGAGCAAATGGAGAGAGGGAGTGGAGAGAGGGAGCAGAGAGAGCAAATGGAGAGAGGGAGCGGAGAGAATGAGCGGAGAGAGTGAATGGAGAAAGGGAGCAGAGAGAGCGAACATAAAGAGGGAGCAGAGTGAATGAATGGAGAGAGGGAGCGGAGAGAGTGAATGGAGAGAGCGAATGGAGAGAGGGAGCGGAGAGCAAATGGAGAGAGGGAGCGGAGAGAGGGAATGTTGAGAGCAAATGGAGAGAGGGAGCAGAGAGAATGAGCGGAGAGAGCAAATGGAGAGAGGGAGCGGAGAGAGGGGACGGAGAGAGCAAATGGAGAGAGGGAGCGGAGAGAGTGAATGGAGAGAGGGAGCGGATAGAGGGAACGGAGAGAGTGAATGGAGAGAGGGAGCGGAGAGCAAACGGAGAGAGTGAATAGAGAAAGGGAGCAGAGAGAGTGAAAAGAGAGAGGGAGCAGAGTGAGTGAATGGAGAGAGGGAGCAGAGAGAGTGAACAGAGAGAGGGAGCAGAGTGAATGAATGGAGAGAGGGAGCGGAGAGAGGGAACAGAGAGCGAAGGGAGAGAGGGAGCGGAGAGAGCAAATGGAGAGAGGGAGCGGAGAGAGGGGACGGAGAGAGCAAATGGAGAGAGGGAGCGGAGAGAGGGAACGGAGAGAGGGAGCGGAGAGAGCAAATGGAGAGAGCGAGCGGAGAGAGTGAATGGAGAGAGGGAGCGGAGAGAGTGAACGGAGAGAGGGAGCGGAGAGAGGGAACAGAGAGAGCAAATGGAGAGAGGGAGCGGAGAGAGTGAATAGAGAGAGGGAGCGGAGAGAGGGAACAGAGAGAGGGAGCGGAGAGAGTGAATGGAGAGAGGGAGCGGAGAGAGTGAATGGAGAGAGGGAGCAGAGAGACAAATGGAGAGAGGGAGCGGAGAGAATGAGCGGAGAGAGTGAATGGAGAGAGGGAGCAGAGAGAGGGAACGGAGAGAGCAAATGGAGAGAGAGAACGGGGAGAAAGAGCGGAGAGAGTGAACGGAGAGAGGGAGCAGAGAGAATGAACGGAGAGAGCAAATGGAGAGAGGGAGCGGAGAGAATGAGCGGAGAGAGTGAATGGAGAGAGGGAGTGGAGAGAGGGAGCAGAGAGAGCAAATGGAGAGAGGGAGTGGAGAGAATGAGAGGAGAGAGTGAATAGAGAGAGGGAGTGGAGAGAGGGAACGGAGAGAGCAAACAGAGAGAGTGAATGGAGAAAGGGAGCAGAGAGAGCGAACAGAAAGAGGGAGCAGAGTGAATGAATGGAGAGACGGAGCGGAGAGAGTGAATGAGAGAGCGAATGGAGAGAGGGAGCGGAGAGCAAATGGAGAGAGGGAGCGGAGAGAGGGAATGTTGAGAGCAAATGGAGAGAGGGAGCAGAGAGAATGAGCGGAGAGAGCAAATGGAGAGAGGGAGCGGAGAGAGGGGACGGAGAGAGCAAATGGAGAGAGGGAGCGGAGAGAATGAATGGAGAGAGGGAGCGGAGAGAGTGAATGGAGAGAGGGAGCGGATAGAGGGAACGGAGAGAGTGAATGGAGAGAGGGAGCGGAGAGCAAACGGAGAGAGTGAATAGAGAAAGGGAGCAGAGAGAGTGAACAGAGAGAGGGAGCAGAGTGAATGAATGGAGAGAGGGAGCGGAGAGAGTGAATGGAGAGAGGGAGCGGAGAGAGTGAATGGAGAGAGGGAGCGGAGAGAGGGAACGGAGAGAGAAAATGGAGAGAGGGAGCGGAGAGAATGAACGGAGAGAGGGAACGGAGAGAGTGAATGGAGAGAGGGAACGGAGAGAGAAAATGGAGAGAGGGAGCGGAGAGAGGGAGCGGAGAGAATGAACGGAGAGAGGGAGCGGAGAGAGCAAATGGAGAGGGGGAGCGGAGAGAATGAGCGGAGAGAGTGGATGGAGAGAGGGAGTGGAGAGAGGGAACGGAGAGAGAAAATGGAGAGAGGGAGCAGAGAGAGCAAATGGAGAGAGGGAGCGGAGAGAATGAGCGGAGAGAGCAAATGGAGAGAGGGAGCGGAGAGAATGAACGGAGAGAGCGAATGGAGAGAGGGAGCGGAGAGAGCAAATGGAGAGAGGGAGCGGAGGGAGTGAATGGAGAGAGGGAGCGGAGAGAGGGAACGGAGAGAGAAAATGGAGAGAGGGAGCGGAGAGAATGAACGGAGAGAGGGAGTGGAGAGAAGGAGCAGAGAGAGCGAACGGAGAGAGTGAATGGAGAAAGGGAGCAGAGAGAGTGAACGGAGAGAGTGGATGGAGAGAGGGAGCGGAGAGAGCAAATGGAGAGAGGGAGCGGAGAGAATGAGCGGAGAGAGTGAATGGAGAGAGGGAGCGGAGAGAGGGAGCGGAGAGAGGGAACAGAGAGAGCGAATGGAGAGAGGGAGCGGAGAGAGCAAATGGAGAGAGGGAGCGGAGAGAATGAGCGGAGAGAGCAAATGGAGAGAGGGAGCGGAGAGAGGGAATGGAGAGAGCAAATGGAGAGAGGGAGCGGGGAGAGCAAATGGAGAGAGGGAGCGGAGAGAATGAGCGGAGAGAGTGAATGGAGAGAGGGAGCGGAGAGAATGAGCGGAGAGAGTGAATGGAGAGAGGGAACGGAGAGAGGGAACGGAGAGAGGGAGTCGAGAGAGCAAATGGAGAGAGGGAGCGGAGAGAATGAGCGGAGAGAGGAAATGGAGAGAGGGAGCGGGGAGAGCAAATGGAGAGAGAGAGCGGAGAGAATGAGTGGAGAGAGTGAATGGAGAGAGGGAGCGGAGAGAGCAAATGGAGAGAGGGAGCGGAGAGAGCAAATGGAGAGAGGGAGCAGAGAGAATGAGCGGAGAGAGTGAATGGAGAGAGGGAGTGGAGAGAGCAAATGGAGAGAGGGAGCGGAGAGAATGAGCGGAGAGAGTGAATGGAGAGAGGGAGTGGAGAGAGCAAATGGAGAGAGGGAGCGGAGAGAATGAGCGGAGAGAGTGAATGGAGAGAGGGAGTGGAGAGAGCAAATGGAGAGAGGGAGCGGAGAGAGCAAATGGAGAGAGGGAGCAGAGAGAATGAGCGGAGAGAGTGAATGGAGAGAGGGAGCGGAGAGAGGGAACGGAGAGAGCAAATGGAGAGGGAGCGGGGAGAAAGAGCGGAGAGAGTGAACGGAGAGAGGGAGCAGAGAGAATGAACGGAGAGAGCAAATAGAGAGAGGGAGCGGAGAGAGTGAATGGAGAGAGGGAGCGGAGAGAGGGAGCGGAGAGAGCAAATGGAGAGAGGGAGTGGAGAGAATGAGCGGAGAGAGTGAATGGAGAGAAGGAGTGGAGAGAGGGAACGGAGAGAGCAAATGGAGAGAGGGAGCGTAGAGAATGAGTGGAGAGAGTGAATGGAGAGAGGGAGCGGAGAGAGGGAACGGAGAGAGCAAATGGAGAGAGGGAGCAGAGAGAGTGAATGGAGCGAGGGAGTGGAGAGAAGGAACGGCGAGAAGGAGCAGAGAGAATGAGCAGAGAGAGTGAATGGAGAGAGGGAGCGGAGAGAGGGAACGGAGAGAGCAAATGGAGAGAGGGAGCGGGGAGAAAGAGCGGAGAGAGTGAATGGAGAGAGGGAGCAGAGAGAATGAGCAGAGAGAGTGAATGGAGAGAGTGAATGGAGAGAGGGAGCGGAGAGAATGAGCAGAGAGAGTGAATGGAGAGAGTGAATGGAGAGAGGGAGCGGAGAGAATGAGCGGAGAGAGTGAATGGAGAGAGGGAACAGAGAGAGGGAACGGAGAGAGTGAGCGGAGAGAGTGAATGGAGAGAGGGAGCGGAGAGAGTGAATGGAGAGAGGGAACGGAGAGAGTGAACAACACAGAAGTTAAATTCTTGCTCTATGCAGATGACCTGGTGCTGCTGTCACCCACAGAACAGGGTCTACAGCAGCATCTGGATCTGCTAGAGAAATGCTGTCAGAACTGGGCCCTGGCAGTAAACTTAAAAAAGACAAAAATTATGATCTTCCAGAAGAAGCCCAGATGTCAGGAAAGTAGACACCTATTTACTCTAAGTAACACCGCCTGTACTGCTACACCCAATGTAGCTCTTGTCCTATATTAGGATTTACAGCCAGCTAAACTCTCCCTTGCATCATATCCTCCAAGGAACAGACCAGTGTTGTGTACGGACGGGATTTAATAACAAGGAAGTGTGATCTGAAAATAAACATACAGAAAAGCATACATCAGTATACAATACAAAATAGCTTACTCAATCTAGAGTTCCAGTTAGGATAACTAATCCTCTATTTTTCAGGAAACAAAGGTAAGTATAAAAGTGACATTTTCTTTGCAGGAATAAAATGTAAGTTGGAACTAATCAGGTATAGCACTGAACACTGTATTTATTTAAAGGTATAGCCTGAATGGCATCATTAAAATGTGCTGTCATACATGTTACCAAAATTATACAAACTGTAGCAAATATGTCAAAAATACTTCAAAATAAAGATTGTAGCAATGATGGATAATAGCTTTACTTACAGATATTGCCACTCAAAGGGGTAGAAACTAGGTGAGGGCTAATGATGGAGCATGAATATTGCTGTTGTCACAGGAAAAGGGAGTAGCTGAAACTGCGGTACTTATCTATGCTACTAGAAGGCAAATGACTCTAAAGATAATGGAACTATGCCCCTAGTGGCAGGGAGGCTCTAAAAACAAAGGAAACCGTTCCATTACACCGCCCTAGAGCACACATTAAACGATGATGACCTGGGACTGAGGGTCAGTGCCTCGGGGAGCTTTGGTCTGGCAGTGAATGCACTTAAAGAGAAAGTCCGAAGAGCTTCCTATACAATAAAAAGACAATTCTATAAAACAGACATCCCAATTAAAATCTGGTCCAAAATCTTTGACGGTGTCATCCTGCCCATTGCAGTATATGGAAGTGAAATATGGGGTCCACTCAGTCAGCAAGACTACACTACATAGGACAAACACCCAATAGAAGCCCTGCATGCAGAATTCTGCTGAAAATTGCTCAGCGTGCAAAGGAAAACACCAACAAATGCATGCAGAGCAGAATTAGGCTGTTTCCCATTGATAATAAATATCCAAAACAGATCACTTAGTACATTCTGGAAGCACCTCGAATCAAGTCCCCACCACACACTGCAGTTTAAAGCAGTCCAAATCCAGGAGCTAAGGAAGAGTCCCCTCAAGCAGCTGGTTGTGAAACTAACTGACTCCGTAACCACTGACACAGATGAGTTTCATACTAGCACTGCTAACCAACCACAGACTAGAGGAAACCACATCACCAGGGTTGCCAACCATTCCTTAAAATAAGGGATTGTTCCTTATTATATATAATATATATACACTACCGTTCAAAAGTTTGGGATCACCCAAACAATTTCGTGTTTTCCATGAAAAGTCACACTTATTCACCACCATATGTTGTGAAATGAATAGAAAATAGAGTCAAGACATTGACAAGGTTAGAAATAATGATTTGTATTTGAAATAAGATTTTTTTTACATCAAACTTTGCTTTCGTCAAAGAATCCTCCATTTGCAGCAATTACAGCATTGCAGACCTTTGGCATTCTAGCTGTTAATTTGTTGAGGTAATCTGGAGAAATTGCACCCCACGCTTCCAGAAGCAGCTCCCACAAGTTGGATTGGTTGGATGGGCACTTCTTTGAGCAGATTGAGTTTCTGGAGCATCACATTTGTGGGGTCAATTAAACGCTCAAAATGGCCAGAAAAAGAGAACTTTCATCTGAAATTCGACAGTCTATTCTTGTTCTTAGAAATGAAGGCTATTCCATGCGAGAAATTGCTAAGAAATTGAAGATTTCCTACACCGGTGTGTACTACTCCCTTCAGAGGACAGCACAAACAGGCTCTAACAGGTACTATTTAATAAAGATGCCAGTTGGGGACCTGTGAGGCGTCTGTTTCTCAAACTAGAGACTCTAATGTACTTATCTTCTTGCTCAGTTGTGCAACGCGGCCTCCCACTTCTTTTTCTACTCTGGTTAGAGCCTGTTTGTGCTGTCCTCTGAAGTGAGTAGTACACACCGGTGTAGGAAATCTTCAATTTCTTAGCAATTTCTCGCATGGAATAGCCTTCATTTCTAAGAACAAGAATAGACTGTCGAGTTTCAGATGAAAGTTCTCTTTTTCTGGCCATTTTGAGCGTTTAATTGACCCCACAAATGTGATGCTCCAGAAACTCAATCTGCTCAAAGAAGTGCCCATCCAACCAATCCAACTTGTGGGAGCTGCTTCTGGAAGCGTGGGTTGCAATTTCTCCAGATTACCTCAACAAATTAACAGCTAGAATGCCAAAGGTCTGCAATGCTGTAATTGCTGCAAATGGAGGATTCTTTGACGAAAGCAAAGTTTGATGTAAAAAAAATCTTATTTCAAATACAAATCATTATTTCTAACCTTGTCAATGTCTTGACTCTATTTTCTATTCATTTCACAACATATGGTGGTGAATAAGTGTGACTTTTCATGGAAAACACAAAATTGTTTGGGTGATCCCAAACTTTTGAACGGTAGTGTATATATATAAATAATATAGCGTTTTTTTCCCCCTGAAACCACCAGTGGTGTTGATGGAAACCGTCAGTGGTGTTGATGGAAACCGTCAGTGGTGTTGATAGAAACCGTCAGTGGTGTTGATAGAAACCGTCAGTGGTGTTGATAGAAACCATCAGTGGTGTTGATGGACACCATCAGTGGTGTTGATGGAAACCGTCAGTGGTGTTGATAGAAACCACCAGTGGTGTTGATGGAAACCATCAGTGGTGTTGATGGAAACCGTCAGTGGTGTTGATGGAAACCGTCAGTGGTGTTGATGGAAACCGTCAGTGGTGTTGATAGAAACCACCAGTGGTGTTGATGGAAACTGTCAGTGGTGTTGATGGAAACCGTCAGTGGTGTTGATATAAGTGCTCAACTAATGAGGAGCGGAATATCAACACAGATGCAGGAAGAACTTGTACTACATAGCAATACAAGCCTGTTTCGTGTGTTGTGCACTCATCAGCAGCTGATGTGGTCCAACAAAGAAAACACAGTACACATTGCCGCGTGCCACACTCCTAATTTTGGTGGACAACAACCACTGAGAGGAGACACCATCTGAACTATTACAACCAATGGGGTAGGTGGTTACGATGCACAGCAACCAGTGGAGGGGTAGAAAACATTACAACCAATGGGGTAAGGGGCTGGGGCTTGTTTTGAAAAGCCTTTAGGGACCAGGGCACTGTTGAACTGGCCTACATGTAGAATATAACAAGGTAGTTTATGTGAGTCATATAGTGGGGTGGTGTTGGGGCACAGTTGGAAGGACGGGCAGTTAAAATATAAAAATACAACATCTAATAAATGTCGCATGTGTATCATCTAATGGGGGGGGAATAATAAAGATATTTTACTTGTAGTTACAAAGGAGATATTTTTCGGTGTCTACAGCTGGTGGCCAATTCCTCTCCATTATTCAAGGTGGACATATCAGGTCTGCAAATAATAAAATACTTTTCTGCCAAGCACAGGTCACATCTTTTACCCCTAACTGAATATGCACTACTCTTTGTAAGGGTTTTCCATGAGACAGAGTAACTGATATTCTTGTCTACCAATGGCCAAATGTGGCGGCTTAAGGCCGTTGCATTTTTTGCATGTTCATGTCTGAAGCTACTCATATGGGCGTTAACTCCATTTTAAAAGGTCCTCTTTTAAAATGAGGGTTAACTATATAAATATATATATATATATATATATATATGTGTGTGTGTGTGTGTGTGTGTGTGTGTGTGTGTGTGTGTGTGTGTGTGTGTGTGTAGTGTAAGGCACATTTTATTTGTTATGCCCACGCCGCCCCGTCCATCCAACCCCCATCCCTGCCCCTGTTCTTTATTTCCATCTCAAGGAGTTGGCAACCCTAAGTCATCATCACACAATGCAACAGCTCATATGTGCAACACTGGGACATAGAAACACAATGACAACACAAATGACAATGTTACGGGCCCCTAAACAGAAAACACAAACTGGCTGACTGTCTGTCCACTGTCAGGGACAGTCAGCACAGACATATCCTTACCAAGTACAAGCTCACTGACCACAGTCTAGCCACTGAAAAGGACAGACACACAAAACATCTTGGCTACCAAAAGAGCAAAGAATATGTGGTCACTGTACGGCAGGTGAGGTGGAGACAGAGATGCACTTCCTGCTAAACTGTGAGACATTCCAGAACATAAGAGAAACATACCAGGAGACATTTGAAAACCAGATTCCAAATATTCTACTGCTGGATGAGAAAGAACAATGGCCACTTATTTTAGGAGGGTCAAAGATCACACCTTGCCTCACAATGTGTGTCAGAATACCATAGCCTAAGTCAGTGAGTGACCAAAACACTGTCAATTACTGTCAGTTGCTGTTCAGGTGCTGTTCTATGTTCCTGCCAGATCTATGTCTTCCTTTTCATTTGTTTTATTTGTTGTTGGTTTTGTTTTGTTTTGGGTTATTTTGCTCAGTACTCCGTTGACCTGGGTTGCTTTGGCAACATTGTAATTAATGCAGTCATGCCAATAAAGCATCATTGAATTGAAAAAAATTGATTGGCGAACAGGAACAGAGAGTGAATGGAGAGCATGAACAGAGAGGAAGCAGAGAGAGTGAACAGAGAGAGGGAGCGAGGAGAGGGATCGAGGAGAGGGAGCAGAGAGAGTGAACAGAGAGAGTGAACAGAGAGAGGGAGCGAGGAGAGGGAGCAAAGGGGGGGAGAACAAACGTTTTTCGAAGGTTATGAATCACCACAACCATGAGAGGTTCTTCTCATACCAGGCACATCATAACTGCGCACAAAAATGTTAGACTGACAGGTCCAGTACTTTGTGAGAATAGCTGTGGACACACACACACACACACACACACACACACACACACACACACACACACACACACACACACACACACACACACATTCCCACCTAGGGACAATTTCACCTGACCTACACGTGTTTGAGTCACCTGACCTACACGTGTTTGAGTCACCTGACCTACATGTCTTTGAGTCACCTGACCTACGTGTGTTTGGACTGTGGGAGGAAACCGGAGCCCCCGGAGGAAACCCACACAGACACGGGGAGAACATGCAAACTCCACACAGAGGACGACCCGGGATGACCCCCAAGGTTGGACTACCCCGGGGCTCGAACCCAGGACCTTCTTGCTCTGAGGCGACCGCACTAACCACTGCGCCACCGTGCCACATTCAGTCATAACTGTGCAGGAAAAAAGACGAGGTTGACAGGCCCCGTAGCATGGAGGTTATGTGATACCTGGAGTCCAGATTACTAAAGACCAGTACGCAAATTAAAAACCTAGGAGTAAGCATGGATGGTGAACTCAGTTTTAAGGATCATATCAGTGGCATCACCAAGGTTGCATTGACCCCTTGAGACTGGAGCAAGCTGCCATCTGCCACTCCAGCTGGCGGGAGATCTGCTACAGAGGTGCAGAACAGCTGGAAAGGGGCAGGAACCTGAAAAAACCACAGGAAGGACTAAGGAGACACACAACCATGCCTGCTCCCAGTAACGCACACGTCACATGCCTGACGTGCAGTAAAACTTGGGGATCAAGAACTGGACTCGACAGGGATCAAAGACCACACCCTTCATGAGGAGGGACGCCATCATCGGACTGGACGGACCACCAGCAGCAGGCAAGCAAAGTTGTACTTTCTGCTGTGACGCATGTTGGATGACGAGGAATACACACAATGGACACTACAGTATACACAACATGTAGCACCGTATACACACAATGTACACCACCGTATACACACAATGTTCACTACACACTACAGTATGTACAACATGTACAGTACAGTATATACAACATGTAGTACAGTATAGTATATACACCATGTACAGTACAGTATATATAACATGTACAGTACAGTATATACAACATGTACAGTCCAGTATATACAACATGTAGTACAGCATATACACCATGTACAGTACAGTATATACAACATGTAGTATAGTACAGTATATACAACATGTACAGAGCAGTATATACACCATGTACTACAGTGCAGTATATACACCATGTAGTACAGTGCAGTATATACACCATGTAGTACAGTCTATACAACATGGTTGGATTTACTGACAGTGTTAAGTGTTCATTTGAATGACAGCCTGCAGAAAGAACCTGTTTTATATCTGGTTGTTTTGGGGTACAGTGCTCTGTAGCGCCTACCAGAGGGGAGGTGTAGGAGCAGGTTGTGACCAGGGTCTGCAGTGATGTTGGCTGCCTGTTCGCTGAGTCTGAAGGTGTGTAAGTCCTGAATGGAGGGCAGGTCGGCACCAATGACAGGCAAAAGGCTTAATTGGTGATTCTTTTCTATGTAATCTTGGTCTACAGGACTTAAAGAGCAGTCTCGCCATACAAGACAATTACACATGTCTGCCTGCCAATGTCTGGAGACTTCTGAATGCAAGACAGAACGGCCACTACCAAACCTACACCTACTATGTTGGAACTCCAAAACGGAAATGATGCCCTCCCCCCATCCCCCTGCGTAGTGAAACAAGTTGGAAATGTAGTGAACCACTTTGGAACATGGAGAGAGAACCATGGCCTCAGACTTGGAGGTGCTGACTCTCATCCCAGCCATTACACGCTCAGCTGCAAACCACCCCAGTGCACGCTGGAGGTCGTGTTCTGGTGAAGCCAACAAAACCACATCATCTGTGAAGAGCAGAGATGCAACTCTGAGGTTCCCAAAACGGACACACTCCTCATCTTGGCTGCGCCTTGAGACCCTGTCCATGAATATCACAAACAAAACCGGAGACAAGGGACAACCTTGGCGGAGTCCGACACCCAACGAAAACGTGTTTGACTTTGTCCAAAGCATGTGGACACAGCTCTCACTTTGGTTATACAAGGACCGGATGGCTTGTAGCAACTGCCCCGGTACCCCATACTCCCGCAGTACCCCCCAACAGAGTGCCCCGGGGTACACGGTCATAAACCTTCTCCAAGTCCACAAAACATCTACATTGCTGACATCTACAGGTTAAAAACTATGTAAAGGTTAAAAACATGCCAGGCTGGTCTTGAGAAGCTATGATGTTAGCATAGCAGCATAAACACAGATGTAGCTAATATAATAAATAACGGGTCTGGCAAATATTCTCACCAGCACCAATCAGGGCCCACTGAATGTCTTGATGCATGCTCAATAATGCTGGCAAGAAAATCAAAGAAAGTTGAATCAGTTCATCTGGCAAAACGTTTATTGACAGAAACGTTTCAGCATCATCTAAGTGACCTCTTCAGTCTCACCTGACTGCAGGTGTCCCCACCCTTATAAACACTACAGTGACTGCAGGTGTCCCCACCCTTATAAACACTACAGTGACTGCAGGTGTCCCCACCCTTATAAACACTACAGTGACTGCAGGTGTCCCCACCCTTATAAACACTACAGTGACTGCAGGTGTCCCCACCCTTATAAACACTACAGTGACTGCAGGTGTCCCCACCCTTATAAACACTACAGTGACTGCAGGTGTCCCCACCCTTATAAACAATACAGTGACTGCAGGTGTCCCCACCCTTATAAACAATACAGTGACTGCAGGTGTCCCACCCTTATAAACAATACAGTGACTGCAGGTGACCCCACCCTTATAAACAATACAGTGACCGCAGGTACCCCCACCCTTATAAACAATACAGTGACTGCAGCTGTCCCACCCTTATAAACAATACAGTGACTGCAGGTGTCCCCACCCTTATAAACAATACAGTGACTGCAGCTGTCCCCACCCTTATAAACAATACAGTGACTGCAGGTGTCCCACCCTTATAAACAATACAGTGACTGCAGGTCCCCCACCCTTATAAACAATACAGTGACTGCAGGTGTCCCCACCCTTATAAACAATACAGTGACTGCAGGTCCCCCACCCTTATAAACAACAAAGTGACTCTGCAGGTGTCCCACCCTTATAAACAATACAGTGACTGGAGGTGTCCCCACCCTTATAAACAATACAGTGACTGCAGGTGTCCCCACCCTTATAAACAATACAGTGACTGCAGGTGTCCCCACCCTTATAAACAATACAGTGACAGCAGGTGTCCCACCCTTATAAACAATACAGTTACTGCAGGTGTCCCCACTCTTATAAACAACAAAGTGACTGCAGGTGTCCCCACCCTTATAAACACTACAGTGACTGAAGGTGTCCAACCCTTATAAACAATACAGTGACAGCAGGTGTCCAACCCTTATAAACAATACAGTGACTGCAGGTGTCCCCACTCTTATAAACAATACAGTTACTGCAGGTGTCCCCACCCTTATAAACAATACAGTGACTGCAGGTGTCCCCACCCTTATAAACAATACAGTGACAGCAGGTGTCCCACCCTTATAAACAATACAGTTACTGCAGGTGTCCCCACTCTTATAAACAACAAAGTGACTGCAGGTGTCCCCACCCTTATAAACACTACAGTGACTGAAGGTGTCCAACCCTTATAAACAATACAGTGACAGCAGGTGTCCAACCCTTATAAACAATACAGTGACTGCAGGTGTCCGCACCCTTATAAACACTACAGTGACTGAAGGTGTCCCACCCTTATAAACAATACAGTGACAGCAGGTGTCCAACCCTTATAAACAATACAGTGACTGCAGGTGTCACCACTCTTATAAACAACAAAGTGACTGCAGGTGTCACCACTCTTATAAACAACAAAGTGACTGCAGGTGTCCCCACCCTTATAAACACTACAGTGACTGAAGGTGTCCCACCCTTATAAACATTACAGTGACTGCAGGTGTCCAACCCTTATAAACAATACAGTGACTGCAGGTGTCCCGCCCCTATAAACAATACAGTGACTGCAGGTGTCCCCACCCTTATAAACAATACAGTGACTGCAGGTGTCCCGCCCCTATAAACAATACAGTGACTGCAGGTGTCCCCACCCTTATAAACAATACAGTGACTGCAGGTGTCGCACCCTTATGAAAAACACAGTGGCATAACCACCCAAACAAACAACCAGTTTCATATGCAAATATGGTGTGACCGTTAACTAGAGTTTCAATGGCCACATGTACTATTCACAGAGGATTTGGGAAATCATCATCTATGTGAAGAGGGAACAACCATCCCTGAACCGGGGGGGGGGGGGGGCTAAGAGTACCTCTGTCACCATCTTACAGTGCTGTGATTGCAAACATTCCCAAATCCTCTGTGAACAGTACACATGGACCTTACAACTCTAGTTAATGGTCACACTCATATTTGCATATGAATCTGGTCGTTGGTTTCAGTAATTATACCAGTGTATTGTTTGTAAGCGTGGGGACACCTGCAGTCACTGTATTGTTTATAAGGCTGGAGACACCTGCAGTCAGGTGAGACTGAAGAGGTCACTTAGGTGATGATGACGTGTTTCTGTCAATAAATGTTGTGTCCAGATGAACTGATTCAACTTTCTACGGCCCACTGAATATTTTGGTGTTTACTGCTAACTTTGTCCAGAGATGATACACTCTGTAATCCCGCTGTAACTTGGTGCCAGTGGAGATAATCTTTCAGTCGGGCACGAGTTCCACAGAACTTAATAGTGCTTTTGATCTGGTATTACTAACACCTGGAGCTGGGCTCTGGCCTGCTGCCTTACTTGGCTTCTTCTGCTGTAGAAAAAGGAGTGGTGGTTTCTCCTTGTGACACATTGCAAAACATGAAAGGTCACTAAATCACTAAAGGACCCCACCAAAATATGACATGTTCAATCATGTCACGTTCCTCCATTATGTTCAATCCCCCATTTTGCAGCAAGACATGTCATTGAGATGTTAAAAACGTAATATAGTGGGTGTGGGGGGTGAATGGTCTTTCTGCTGCATGAGCTCAAAGCCTCCAACTCTACAACCCATCCAACGTTAAATCTAACAGAAAAGCACCTGTCACAATGAGAAAGTATACCAGAGCACAGAAACTGAGCAAGCTGAGCATCTGCTGAACTGGAGGATCCACGTGAGATGCCGAGGAGCGTCTTTATAGGAAGTCCAAATGGTGAACTGCGTATTGCAAAATCTGATGAGCATAAACCTTTTCTTTTGCACTGGCTCCACTAATCTTGGTGACAATCTAGATATTTCAGCACTTGGGACGGCATTTCAGCAGTTGGAGAAGGGTCTTTATTTTCATTCCAGCACACTGAGCTCTGCTGCCGGGCAAACTCAGTCACAGCAGATGAGGAAGGTGAGCTGGAACGCTTTCACCACTGTCTACTTGTGACGGAGCTCAGGCTTACACCATCCACACCGAATTCATATCAGCAAAGGTAAAGGGACTGAAACAACACCAAAGGGCCCATTCCTGGGGTGATACAGATTTATTCTGAGGAGTACAGGTTTCTGTTTCGACCTGTGGTTCAACACTAAATGTGTAAGCTGAGGACTGCAGTTAGCTGCCCTGTCCTTGAACACCACAACAAAACAAGGGGAAAGTGTGCTACCAGAATGGGGAGGAGAGCTGGTGGAGGTGACAGCCCCCCACCCCTCCAGTGCTGGTATCATTGCTCTGTCCAAGAGGCCTCACATTCCCCTGTTATACAACCAGCCAGAGAGTCTGGAATGCCATTCCACACATATACACCCCCCCCCCCCCCCACCACCACCACCAGATCCAGCTCTCATACTGAACTGGTCCAGTCCATAATCTGAAACCCCTGGTCTGGATAAACTACTGATGGAGGGAAGGTTTGGTTGGTGGTGGAGAGGGTGGCGGTCCTCCACTCTCCTGCTAAACCCTTTAACTGAGGAACAGGCGAGAGCTCACGCCGGCTTTTTTTAACCGGGACAAATATTAAACTCCCCAGTTATGCAAGACTGTTGTCCCTGGCAGCAGCAGCAGGGGGAGGGAGGTTACAGGGGGGAATGTGTGTGTGTGTGTGTGTGTGTGTGTGTGTGTGTGTGTGTGTGTGTGTGTGTGTGTGTGTGTGTCTATTGAGGTTCTCTGTGAAAACATCGCTCAAGCTTGAGCAGTTTACCATCAACTCTCAAGGCGAAGCACTTCTCAGAACCAGTAAAGTGATTACAGGTTGTTGGGGTGGGGTGGGTGTGGGGTTTGGGCAACTATCTTAACCACTTCTCACCTTCCAAACACAAACAGATGACTGCCCCCCCACACACACACACCACACACTCTTTTTAAATAGAAGCTGACAGCACTACTGTGAATTCCCAAAGGACTTTTCTCCCTGAAATACATCTTCAGTGACACTGCACCGCTCAGAGGTGGCAGGTGTTGAACCCTGTCCAACCAATCCATAGTTTTCCCAGGATGCAAAGAAACCGTTCGCCCTTCATTGCTCATCATCCTACTGATTCATTCTCCACAGCATAAGGATTTGTTTCCAAGTTCCCAAGCTGACTTTGACCTCTGAAGAAACATAGAAAACTAGTCCCGTACCTGGTAGTAGTACTGAATACTGAGAAATCCAATAAGAAACATAAAAACTAGTCCCGGACCTGGTAGTAGTACCGAATACTGAGAAATCCAATAAGAAACATAGAAACTAGTCTCGTACCTGGTAGTAGTACTGAATACTGAGAAATCCAATAAGAAACATAATAACTAGTCCCGTACCTGGTAGTAGTACTGAATACTGAGAAATCCAATAAGAAACATAGAAACTAGTCCCGTACCTGGTAGTAGTACTGAATACTGAGAAATCCAATAAGAAACATAATAACTAGTCCCGTACCTGGTAGTAGTACTGAATACTGAGAAATCCAATAAGAAACATAGAAACTAGTCCCGTACCTGGTAGTAGTACTGAACACTGAGAAATCCAATAAGAAACACAGAAACTAGTCCCGGACCTGGTAGTAGTACTGAATACTGAGAAATCCAATAAGAAACACAGAAACTAGTCCCGGACCTGGTAGTAGTACTGAATACTGAGAAATCCAATAAGAAACATAGAAACTAGTCCCGTACCTGGTAGTAGTACTGAATACTGAGAAATCCAATAAGAAACATAGAAACTAGTCCCGTACCTGGTAGTAGTACTGAATACTGAGAAATCCAATAAGAAACATAATAACTACTCCCGTACCTGGTAGTAGTACTGAATACTGAGAAATCCAATAAGAAACATAGAAACTAGTCTCGTACCTGGTAGTAGTACTGAATACTGAGAAATCCAATAAGAAACATAATAACTAGTCCCGTACCTGGTAGTAGTACTGAATACTGAGAAATCCAATAAGAAACATAGAAACTAGTCCCGTACCTGGTAGTAGTACTGAATACTGAGAAATCCAATAAGAAACATAGAAACTAGTCCCGTACCTGGTAGTAGTACCGAATACTGAGAAATCCAATAAGAAACATAGAAACTAGTCCCTTACCTGGTAGTAGTACTGAATACTGAGAAATCCAATAAGAAACATAGAAACTAGTCCCGTACCTGGTAGTAGTACTGAATACTGAGAAATCCAATAAGAAACATAGAAACTAGTCCCGTACCTGGTAGTAGTACTGAATACTGAGAAATCCAATAAGAAACATAGAAACTAGTCCCGTACCTGGTAGTAGTACTGAATACTGAGAAATCCAATAAGAAACATAGAAACTAGTCCTGTACCTGGTAGTAGTACTGAATACTGAGAAATCCAATAAGAAACATAATAACTAGTCCCGGACCTGGTAGTAGTACTGAATACTGAGAAATCCAATAAGAAACATAGAAACTAGTCCCGTACCTGGTAGTAGTACTGAATACTGAGAAATCCAATAAGAAACATAGAAACTAGTCCCGTACCTGGTAGTAGTACTGAATACTGAGAAATCCAATAAGAAACATAGAAACTAGTCCTGTACCTGGTAGTAGTACTGAATACTGAGAAATCCAATAAGAAACATAATAACTAGTCCCGGACCTGGTAGTAGTACTGAATACTGAGAAATCCAATAAGAAACATAGAAACTAGTCCCGTACCTGGTAGTAGTACTGAATACTGAGAAATCCAATAAGAAACATAGAAACTAGTCCCGGACCTGGTAGTAGTACTGAATACTGAGAAATCCAATAAGAAACATAGAAACTAGTCCCGTACCTGGTAGTAGTACTGAATACTGAGAAATCCAATAAGAAACATAGAAACTAGTCCCGTACCTGGTAGTAGTACTGAATACTGAGAAATCCAATAAGAAACATAGAAACTAGTCCCGTGCCTGGTAGTAGTACTGAATACTGAGAAATCCAATAAGAAACATAGAAACTAGTCCCGTACCTGGTAGTAGTACCGAATACTGAGAAATCCAAAGAAACTTCCGAGTCTTCCTTTGCATTCCTGTGATCTTTCACCAACTCCAGTGCCTAACTGGAACCAGTTCCGGTTGGAGACAGGTTCAGAACACCTCATAGCTGCACGGCAGTTCAACTGATTCCTAGATGTGTGCTCCACCTTCTCCAGGGCAGGAATTAAGAGGCGCTGCTGTACTTTGATCACTTACTTGGCACTTCAAGCCGGTCCTAGAATCAGGAGCCACTGAGATGAGAAGATCTCTGTTGTGAACGCCCCCCACCCCCGCTGTCTCTTAGTCCAGAGCAACTTGTGCCACCACACTCCCAGTCTGCAGTCTTTAGGTCGACAGCACCATCTTACTCAGCACACGCCCGTCAGGCTGCCTGCAGGCTTGTGAGGAGGACTGGTGACTTCACACAGAATGGGAGTGTAACAGCTTCTTATAGCCCCGCCCCCCACCCCTCTCTCTCTCCCCCCCGCCCTGCCCCCCACCCCCCTCTCTCTGTGTCTCTCCCCCCTCTCTCAATTCAATTCAATTCAATTCAAATGTGCTTTATTGGCATGAAAAGAATTCTCGTATTGCCAAAGCACTAATAACGTATGATACACAATACTTCATGTCATTACAAACGATACAAAAGGGATGACAGTCGAAAAGAAACAAACAAACAAACAAACAAACAAATATTAATGAACTGATTTTAGTCACTCATTGCTCATTGTCCCTCACTTTGTGGCAGGCTGCTACATACTTTCTCTTTCTCTCGCGCTCTCTCTCTCTCTCTCTCTCTCTCTCTGTTTCTCTATCTCGCTCTCTCATTTTTCATTCACAACTGTGTGTGTGGTGTTATAAAGGACTGCTGTGTGGCGTTATAAAGGGCTGCTGTGTGGTGTTATAAAGGACTGCTGTGCTCCACCATAAAGCATGAGGGGTTTTTCTGCAGAGCAGGATAAAAGGGGTCTTACCTGTTTTTCATTTGTCGAGTGGTTGTTGAATGATTGGTTTTTGGGATTGTTAAAAGATGCTTATTGAGTGTTTGTACTTTGACAAGTATCTACTCATATATTTTCGTAATGTGTGTGCGTGTGTGTGTGGTGTTAGTGTGTGTGTGTGTGTTAGTTAGTGTAGATAGCGGGACCGAAAACTAAAGCACTTATGATCCTAATTCTTTTTGGAGGTGGTAGGTATTGTTCCAGAGAGGACCAGAAAAATAGCAGAACATTAAAATATAATTATAATAATTATGCATAATTATGCAAAATATGCATTTTCTAAAAATGGCTAAAAACAACTTTTCTCTGCATTTCGGATGATTCTGAGCATTTGGGGGGAGGGAGTTGGAGTGGGGGGGTTTAGGGGCAGGGGGAAGGTGGTTAGCTGGCAGGATGAAGAGGAGGGAGATTTAGACGGGTGGATAACCAAACCGCTACATTGTAGTGGGGTTCTTCTAGTGATTATAATAATAACAGCAACAACAACAATGATTATGATATTAAACAACAACAGTAGCAAAAGGTGGCGTCCCCCACTGTCTCTCAGGTTGTGGCAGGAAAATATAAATCTTGCTGCAATGCTCGCCGCTGGCCCCCTCCCAGGACCACCCGCAGCTTACCTGCGTCCTCCATTTCCTATTACTCTGGAGTCACATGTTCCAGTTCCTGGACAAAAGCCCGGTGCTGTTTTTCAAATGTGTCACATTTAAGGAGGAAGTGTCCCTCTGTCTCCACCTCATCTGTCATACACTGACCACATGTTCGATGCTCTTTTGGCAACCACGTCTTTTTGTGTCTCCCCTTTTCAATGGCTAGACTGTGGTCACTGAGCCTGTATTTGGTGAGGGTCTGTTGCTGCTTCCTGTCTCTGACAGTTCAGAGGTATTCTTCCAGATCATAGTTTGTTTTTAGGGCCCGATAGACTTCTAGTTTGTTTTGAGTTTTGATTTCAGTGTTCCAATGTTTCAGATAATTGTTCTTGCTTTGTTTTATAGTCTGATTTATCCTCATATTTGTTTGTTTTATAGCTGATTTATCCTCATGTTGGATTGTTTTATAGCTGATTTATCCTCATGTTGGTTTGTTTTATAGCTGATTTATCCTCATGTTGGTTTGTTTTATAGCTGATTTATCCTCATGTTGGTTTGTTTTATAGCTGATTTATCCTCATGTTGGTTTGTTTTATAGTCTGATTTACCCTCATGTTGGTTTGTTTTATAGTCTGATTTATCCTCATGTTGGTTTGTTTATAGATTGATTTATCCTCATGTTGGTTTGTTTTATAGCTGATTTATCCTCATGTTGGTTTGTTTATAGCTGATTTATCCTCATGTTGGTTTGTTTTATAGTCTGATTTATCCTCATGTTGGTTTGTTTTATAGCTGATTTATCCTCATGTTGGTTTGTTTTATAGTCTGATTTATCCTCATGTTGATTTGTTTTATAGCTGATTTATCCTCATGTTGGTTTGTTTATAGTTGATTTATCCTCATGTTGGTTTGTTTTATAGCTGATTTATCCTCATGTTGGTTTGTTTTATAGTCTGATTTATCCTCATGTTGGTTTGTTTATAGATTGATTTATCCTCATGTTGGTTTGTTTTATAGCTGATTTATCCTCATGTTGGTTTGTTTATAGCTGATTTATCCTCATGTTGGTTTGTTTTATAGTCTGATTTATCCTCATGTTGGTTTGTTTTATAGCTGATTTATCCTCATGTTGGTTTGTTTTATAGTCTGATTTATCCTCATGTTGATTTGTTTTATAGCTGATTTATCCTCATGTTGGTTTGTTTATAGTTGATTTATCCTCATGTTGGTTTGTTTTATAGCTGATTTATCCTCATGTTGGTTTGTTTTATAGCCTGATTTATCCTCATTTTGGTTTGTTTTATAGTCTGATTTATCCTCATGTTGGTTTGTTTTATAGTCTGATTTATCCTCATGTTGGTTTGTTTTATAGCTGATTTATCCTCATGTTGGTTTGTTTTATAGCTGATTTATCCTCATGTTGGTTTGTTTTATAGTCTGATTTATCCTCATGTTGGTTTGTTTTATAGTCTGATTTATCCTCAAGTTGGTTTGTTTTATAGTCTGATTTATCCTCATGTTGGTTTGTTTTATAGTCTGATTTATCCTCAAGTTGGTTTGTTTTATAGTCTGATTTATCCTCATGTTGGTTTGTTTTATAGCTGATTTATCCTCATGTTGGTTTGTTTTATAGCCTGATTTATCCTCATTTTGGTTTGTTTTATAATCTGATTTATCCTCATGTTGGTTTGTTTTATAGCTGATTTATCCTCATGTGGGTTTGTTTTATAGCCTGATTTATCCTCATTTTGGTTTGTTTTATAGTCTGATTTATCCTCATGTTGGTTTGTTTTATAGTCTGATTTATCCTCATGTTGGTTTGTTTTATAGCTGATTTATCCTCATGTTTGTTTGTTTTATAGCTGATTTATCCTCATGTTTGTTTGTTTTATAGCTGATTTATCCTCATGATGGTTTGTTTTATAATCTGATTTATCCTCATGTTGGTTTGTTTTATAGCTGATTTATCCTCATGTTGGTTTGTTTTATAGTCTGATTTATCCTCATGTTGGTTTGTTTTATAGTCTGATTTATCCTCATGTTGGTTCGTTTTATAGTCTGATTTATCCTCATGTTGGTTTGTTTTATAGCTGATTTATCCTCATGTTGGTTTGTTTTATAGTCTGATTTATCCTCATGTTGGTTTGTTTTATAGTCTGATTTATCCTCATGTTGGTTTGTTTTATAGTCTGATTTATCCTCATGTTGGTTTGTTTTATAGTCTGATTTATCCTCATGTTGGTTTGTTTTATAGTCTGATTTATCCTCATGTTGGTTTGTTTATAGTCTGATTTATCCTCATGTTGGTTTGTTTTATAGTCTGATTTATCCTCATGTTTGTTTGTTTTATAGTCCGATTTATCCTCATGTTGGTTTGTTTTATAGCTGATTTATCCTCATGTTGGTTTGTTTTATAGTCTGATTTATCCTCATTTTGGTTTGTTTTATAATCTGATTTATCCTCATGTTGGTTTGTTTTATAGCTGATTTATCCTCATGTTGGTTTGTTTTATAGCTGATTTATCCTCATGTTTGTATGTTTTATAGCTGATTTATCCTCACGTTGGTTTGTTTTATAGATTGATTTATCCTCATGTTGGTTTGTTTTACAGCTGATTTATCCTCATGTTGGTTTGTTTTATAGTCTGATTTATCCTCACGTTGGTTTGTTTTATAGTCTGATTTATCCTCATGTTGGTTTGTTTTATAGCTGATTTATCCTCATGTTGGTTTGTTTATAGCTGATTTATCCTCATGTTGGTTTGTTTTATAGTCTGATTTATCCTCATGTTGGTTTGTTTTATAGCTGATTTATCCTCATGTTGGTTTGTTTTATAGTCTGATTTATCCTCATGTTGGTTTGTTTTATAGCTGATTTATCCTCATGTTGGTTTGTTTATAGTTGATTTATCCTCATGTTGGTTTGTTTTATAGCTGATTTATCCTCATGTTGGTTTGTTTTATAGCCTGATTTATCCTCATTTTGGTTTGTTTTATAGTCTGATTTATCCTCATGTTGGTTTGTTTTATAATCTGATTTATCCTCATGTTGGTTTGTTTTATAGCTGATTTATCCTCATGTTGGTTTGTTTTATAGCTGATTTATCCTCATGTTGGTTTGTTTTATAGCTGATTTATCCTCATGTTGGTTTGTTTATAGTTGATTTATCCTCATGTTGGTTTGTTTTATAGCTGATTTATCCTCATGTTGGTTTGTTTTATAACCTGATTTATCCTCATTTTGGTTTGTTTTATAGTCTGATTTATCCTCATGTTGGTTTGTTTTATAGTCTGATTTATCCTCATGTTGGTTTGTTTTATAGCTGATTTATCCTCATGTTTGTTTGTTTTATAGCTGATTTATCCTCATGTTGGTTTGTTTTATAATCTGATTTATCCTCATGTTGGTTTGTTTATAGTTGATTTATCCTCATGTTAGTTTGTTTTATAGCTGATTTATCCTCATGTTGGTTTGTTTTATAGCCTGATTTATCCTCATTTTGGTTTGTTTTATAGTCTGATTTATCCTCATGTTGGTTTGTTTTATAGTCTGATTTATCCTCATGTTGGTTTGTTTTATAGCTGATTTATCCTCATGTTGGTTTGTTTTATAGCTGATTTATCCTCATGTTGGTTTGTTTTATAATCTGATTTATCCTCATGTTGGTTTGTTTTATAGCTGATTTATCCTCATGTTGGTTTGTTTTATAGCTGATTTATCCTCATGTTGGTTTGTTTTATAGTTGATTTATCCTCATGTTGATTTGTTTTATAGCTGATTTATCCTCATGTTGGTTTGTTTTATAGCTGATTTATCCTCATGTTTGTTTGTTTTATAGTCTGATTTATCCTCATGTTGGTTTGTTTTATAGCTGATTTATCCTCATGTTGGTTTGTTTTATAGCTGATTTATCCTCATGTTTGTTTGTTTTATAGTCTGATTTATCCTCATGTTGGTTTGTTTTATAGCTGATTTATCCTCATGTTGGTTTGTTTTATAGCTGATTTATCCTCATGTTTGTTTGTTTTATAGCTGATTTATCCTCATGTTGGTTTGTTTTATAGCCTGATTTATCCTCATTTTGGTTTGTTTTATAGTCTGATTTATCCTCATGTTGGTTTGTTTTATAGTCTGATTTATCCTCATGTTGGTTTGTTTATAGTTGATTTATCCTCATGTTGGTTTGTTTTATAGCTGATTTATCCTCATGTTGGTTTGTTTTATAATCTGATTTATCCTCATGTTGGTTTGTTTTATAGCTGATTTATCCTCATGTTGGTTTGTTTTATAGCTGATTTATCCTCATGTTGGTTTGTTTTATAGCTGATTTATCCTCATGTTGGTTTGTTTTATAGCTGATTTATCCTCATGTTGGTTTGTTTTATAGCTGATTTATCCTCATGTTGGTTTGTTTTATAGTCTGATTTATCCTCATGTTGGTTTGTTTTATAGCTGATTTATCCTCATGTTGGTTTGTTTTATAGCTGATTTATCCTCATGTTGGTTTGTTTTATAGTTGATTTATCCTCATGTTGGTTTGTTTTATAGCTGATTTATCCTCATGTTGGTTTGTTTTATAGCTGATTTATCCTCATGTTGGTTTGTTTTATAGTCTGATTTATCCTCATGTTGGTTTGTTTTATAGCTGATTTATCCTCATGTTGGTTTGTTTTATAGTCTGATTTATCCTCATGTTGGTTTGTTTTATAGCCTGATTTATCCTCATTTTGGTTTGTTTTATAGTCTGATTTATCCTCATGTTGGTTTGTTTTATAGTCTGATTTATCCTCATGTTGGTTTGTTTATAGTTGATTTATCCTCATGTTGGTTTGTTTTATAGCTGATTTATCCTCATGTTGGTTTGTTTTATAATCTGATTTATCCTCATGTTGGTTTGTTTTATAGCTGATTTATCCTCATGTTGGTTTGTTTTATAGCTGATTTATCCTCATGTTGGTTTGTTTTATAGCTGATTTATCCTCATGTTGGTTTGTTTTATAGCTGATTTATCCTCATGTTGGTTTGTTTTATAGCTGATTTATCCTCATGTTTGTTTGTTTTATAGTCTGATTTATCCTCATGTTGGTTTGTTTTATAGTCTGATTTATCCTCATGTTGGTTTGTTTTATAGCTGATTTATCCTCATGTTGGTTTGTTTTATAGTCTGATTTATCCTCATGTTGGTTTGTTTTATAGCCTGATTTATCCTCATTTTGGTTTGTTTTATAGTCTGATTTATCCTCATGTTGGTTTGTTTTATAGTCTGATTTATCCTCATGTTGGTTTGTTTATAGTTGATTTATCCTCATGTTGGTTTGTTTTATAGCTGATTTATCCTCATGTTGGTTTGTTTTATAATCTGATTTATCCTCATGTTGGTTTGTTTTATAGCTGATTTATCCTCATGTTGGTTTGTTTTATAGCTGATTTATCCTCATGTTGGTTTGTTTTATAGCTGATTTATCCTCATGTTGGTTTGTTTTATAGCTGATTTATCCTCATGTTGGTTTGTTTTATAGCTGATTTATCCTCATGTTTGTTTGTTTTATAGTCTGATTTATCCTCATGTTGGTTTGTTTTATAGCTGATTTATCCTCATGTTGGTTTGTTTTATAGCTGATTTATCCTCATGTTGGTTTGTTTTATAGTTGATTTATCCTCATGTTGGTTTGTTTTATAGCTGATTTATCCTCATGTTGGTTTGTTTTATAGCTGATTTATCCTCATGTTGGTTTGTTTTATAGTCTGATTTATCCTCATGTTGGTTTGTTTTATAGCTGATTTATCCTCATGTTGGTTTGTTTTATAGTCTGATTTATCCTCATGTTTGTTTGTTTTATAGTCTGATTTATCCTCATGTTGGTTTGTTTTATAGTCTGATTTATCCTCATGTTGGTTCGTTTTATAGTCTGATTTATCCTCATGTTGGTTTGTTTTATAGCTGATTTATCCTCATGTTGGTTTGTTTTATAGTCTGATTTATCCTCATGTTGGTTTGTTTTATAGTCTGATTTATCCTCATGTTGGTTTGTTTTATAGTCTGATTTATCCTCATGTTTGATTGTTTTATAGTCTGATTTATCCTCATGTTGGTTTGTTTTATAGTCTGATTTATCCTCATGTTGGTTTGTTTTATAGTCTGATTTATCCTCATGTTGGTTTGTTTATAGTCTGATTTATCCTCATGTTGGTTTGTTTTATAGTCTGATTTATCCTCATGTTTGTTTGTTTTATAGTCCGATTTATCCTCATGTTGGTTTGTTTTATAGCTGATTTATCCTCATGTTGGTTTGTTTTATAGTCTGATTTATCCTCATTTTGGTTTGTTTTATAATCTGATTTATCCTCATGTTGGTTTGTTTTATAGCTGATTTATCCTCATGTTGGTTTGTTTTATAGCTGATTTATCCTCATGTTTGTTTGTTTTATAGCTGATTTATCCTCATGTTTGTTTGTTTATTTAGCTGATTTATCCTCATGTTGGTTTGTTTTATAGTCTGATTTATCCTCATGTTGGTTTGTTTTATAGCTGATTTATCCTCATGTTGGTTTGTTTATAGTTGATTTATCCTCATGTTGGTTTGTTTTATAGCTGATTTATCCTCATGTTGGTTTGTTTTATAGCCTGATTTATCCTCATGTTGGTTTGTTTTATAGTCTGATTTATCCTCATGTTGGACTGTTTTATAGTCTGATTTATCCTCATGTTGGTTTGTTTTATAGCTGATTTATCCTCATGTTTGTTTGTTTTATAGCTGATTTATCCTCATGTTTGTTTGTTTTATAGCTGATTTATCCTCATGTTGGTTTGTTTTATAATCTGATTTATCCTCATGTTGGTTTGTTTTATAGCTTATTTATCCTCATGTTGGTTTGTTTTATAGCTGATTTATCCTCATGTTGGTTTGTTTTAGAGCTGATTTATCCTCATGTTGGTTTGTTTATAGTTGATTTATCCTCATGTTGGTTTGTTTTATAGCTGATTTATCCTCATGTTGGTTTGTTTTATAGCCTGATTTATCCTCATTTTGGTTTGTTTTATAGTCTGATTTATCCTCATGTTGGTTTGTTTTATAGTCTGATTTATCCTCATGTTGGTTTGTTTTATAGCTGATTTATCCTCATGTTTGTTTGTTTTATAGCTGATTTATCCTCATGTTGGTTTGTTTTATAATCTGATTTATCCTCATGTTGGTTTGTTTTATAGCTTATTTATCCTCATGTTGGTTTGTTTTATAGCTGATTTATCCTCATGTTGGTTTGTTTTAGAGCTGATTTATCCTCATGTTGGTTTGTTTATAGTTGATTTATCCTCATGTTGGTTTGTTTTATAGCTGATTTATCCTCATGTTGGTTTGTTTTATAGCCTGATTTATCCTCATTTTGGTTTGTTTTATAGTCTGATTTATCCTCATGTTGGTTTGTTTTATAGTCTGATTTATCCTCATGTTGGTTTGTTTTATAGCTGATTTATCCTCATGTTTGTTTGTTTTATGGCTGATTTATCCTCATGTTGGTTTGTTTTATAATCTGATTTATCCTCATGTTGGTTTGTTTATAGTTGATTTATCCTCATGTTGGTTTGTTTTATAGCTGATTTATCCTCATGTTGGTTTGTTTTATAGTCTGATTTATCCTCATGTTGGTTTGTTTTATAGTCTGATTTATCCTCATGTTGGTTTGTTTTATAGTCTGATTTATCCTCATGTTGGTTTGTTTTATAGCTGATTTATCCTCATGTTTGTTTGTTTTATAGCTGATTTATCCTCATGTTTGTTTGTTTTATAGCTGATTTATCCTCATGTTGGTTTGTTTTATAATCTGATTTATCCTCATGTTGGTTTGTTTTATAGCTGATTTATCCTCATGTTGGTTTGTTTTATAGCTGATTTATCCTCATGTTGGTTTGTTTTATAGTTGATTTATCCTCATGTTGGTTTGTTTTATAGTCTGATTTATCCTCAAGTTGGTTTGTTTTATAGTCTGATTTATCCTCATGTTGGTTTGTTTTATAGCTGATTTATCCTCATGTTGGTTTGTTTTATAGCTGATTTATCCTCATGTTGGTTTGTTTTATAGCTGATTTATCCTCATGTTGGTTTGTTTTATAGCTGATTTATCCTCATGTTGGTTTGTTTTATAGCTGATTTATCCTCATGTTGGTTTGTTTTATAGTCTGATTTATCCTCATGTTGGTTTGTTTTATAGCTGATTTATCCTCATGTTGGTTTGTTTTATAGTCTGATTTATCCTCATGTTGGTTTGTTTTATAGTCTGATTTATCCTCATGTTGGTTCGTTTTATAGTCTGATTTATCCTCATGTTGGTTTGTTTTATAGCTGATTTATCCTCATGTTGGTTTGTTTTATAGTCTGATTTATCCTCATGTTGGTTTGTTTTATAGTCTGATTTATCCTCATGTTGGTTTGTTTTATAGTCTGATTTATCCTCATGTTGGTTTGTTTTATAGTCTGATTTATCCTCATTTTGGTTTGTTTTATAATCTGATTTATCCTCATGTTGGTTTGTTTTATAGCTGATTTATCCTCATGTTGGTTTGTTTTATAGCTGATTTATCCTCATGTTTGTTTGTTTTATAGCTGATTTATCCTCATGTTTGTTTGTTTTATAGCTGATTTATCCTCATGTTGGTTTGTTTTATAATCTGATTTATCCTCATGTTGGTTTGTTTTATAGCTGATTTATCCTCATGTTGGTTTGTTATATAGCTGATTTATCCTCATGTTGGTTTGTTTTATAGTTGATTTATCCTCATGTTGGTTTGTTTTATAGCTGATTTATCCTCATGTTGGTTTGTTTTATAGCTGATTTATCCTCATGTTTGTTTGTTTTATAGTCTGATTTATCCTCATGTTGGTTTGTTTTATAGCTGATTTATCCTCATGTTGGTTTGTTTTATAGCTGATTTATCCTCATGTTGGTTTGTTTTATAGCTGATTTATCCTCATGGTGGTTTGTTTTATAGCTGATTTATCCTCATGTTGGTTTGTTTTATAGCTGATTTATCCTCATGTTGGTTTGTTTTATAGTCTGATTTATCCTCATGTTGGTTTGTTTTATAGCTGATTTATCCTCATGTTGGTTTGTTTTATAGTCTGATTTATCCTCATGTTGGTTTGTTTTATAGTCTGATTTATCCTCATGTTGGTTCGTTTTATAGTCTGATTTATCCTCATGTTGGTTTGTTTTATAGTCTGATTTATCCTCATGTTGGTTTGTTTTATAGTCTGATTTATCCTCATGTTGGTTTGTTTTATAGTCTGATTTATCCTCATGTTTGTTTGTTTTATAGCTGATTTATCCTCATGTTGGTTTGTTTTATAGTCTGATTTATCCTCATGTTGGTTTGTTTTATAGTCTGATTTATCCTCATGTTGGTTTGTTTATAGTCTGATTTATCCTCATGTTGGTTTGTTTTATAGTCTGATTTATCCTCATGTTTGTTTGTTTTATAGTCCGATTTATCCTCATGTTGGTTTGTTTTATAGCTGATTTATCCTCATGTTGGTTTGTTTTATAGTCTGATTTATCCTCATTTTGGTTTGTTTTATAATCTGATTTATCCTCATGTTGGTTTGTTTTATAGCTGATTTATCCTCATGTTGGTTTGTTTTATAGCTGATTTATCCTCATGTTTGTTTGTTTTATAGCTGATTTATCCTCATGTTTGTTTGTTTATTTAGCTGATTTATCCTCATGTTGGTTTGTTTTATAGTCTGATTTATCCTCATGTTGGTTTGTTTTATAGCTGATTTATCCTCATGTTGGTTTGTTTATAGTTGATTTATCCTCATGTTGGTTTGTTTTATAGCTGATTTATCCTCATGTTGGTTTGTTTTATAGCCTGATTTATCCTCATTTTGGTTTGTTTTATAGTCTGATTTATCCTCATGTTGGACTGTTTTATAGTCTGATTTATCCTCATGTTGGTTTGTTTTATAGCTGATTTATCCTCATGTTTGTTTGTTTGTTTTATAGCTGATTTATCCTCATGTTTGTTTGTTTTATAGCTGATTTATCCTCATGTTGGTTTGTTTTATAATCTGATTTATCCTCATGTTGGTTTGTTTTATAGCTTATTTATCCTCATGTTGGTTTGTTTTATAGCTGATTTATCCTCATGTTGGTTTGTTTTAGAGCTGATTTATCCTCATGTTGGTTTGTTTATAGTTGATTTATCCTCATGTTGGTTTGTTTTATAGCTGATTTATCCTCATGTTGGTTTGTTTTATAGCCTGATTTATCCTCATTTTGGTTTGTTTTATAGTCTGATTTATCCTCATGTTGGTTTGTTTTATAGTCTGATTTATCCTCATGTTGGTTTGTTTTATAGCTGATTTATCCTCATGTTTGTTTGTTTTATAGCTGATTTATCCTCATGTTGGTTTGTTTTATAATCTGATTTATCCTCATGTTGGTTTGTTTTATAGCTGATTTATCCTCATGTTGGTTTGTTTTATAGCTGATTTATCCTCATGTTGGTTTGTTTTAGAGCTGATTTATCCTCATGTTGGTTTGTTTATAGTTGATTTATCCTCATGTTGGTTTGTTTTATAGCTGATTTATCCTCATGTTGGTTTGTTTTATAGCCTGATTTATCCTCATTTTGGTTTGTTTTATAGTCTGATTTATCCTCATGTTGGTTTGTTTTATAGTCTGATTTATCCTCATGTTGGTTTGTTTTATAGCTGATTTATCCTCATGTTTGTTTGTTTTATAGCTGATTTATCCTCATGTTGGTTTGTTTTATAATCTGATTTATCCTCATGTTGGTTTGTTTATAGTTGATTTATCCTCATGTTGGTTTGTTTTATAGCTGATTTATCCTCATGTTGGTTTGTTTTATAGTCTGATTTATCCTCATGTTGGTTTGTTTTATAGTCTGATTTATCCTCATGTTGGTTTGTTTTATAGTCTGATTTATCCTCATGTTGGTTTGTTTTATAGCTGATTTATCCTCATGTTTGTTTGTTTTATAGCTGATTTATCCTCATGTTTGTTTGTTTTATAGCTGATTTATCCTCATGTTGGTTTGTTTTATAATCTGATTTATCCTCATGTTGGTTTGTTTTATAGCTGATTTATCCTCATGTTGGTTTGTTTTATAGTTGATTTATCCTCATGTTGGTTTGTTTTATAGCTGATTTATCCTCATGTTTGTTTGTTTTATAGTCTGATTTATCCTCATGTTGGTTTGTTTTATAGCTGATTTATCCTCATGTTGGTTTGTTTTATAGCTGATTTATCCTCATGTTGGTTTGTTTTATAGCTGATTTATCCTCATGTTGGTTTGTTTTATAGCTGATTTATCCTCATGTTGGTTTGTTTTATAGCTGATTTATCCTCATGTTGGTTTGTTTTATAGTCTGATTTATCCTCATGTTGGTTTGTTTTATAGCTGATTTATCCTCATGTTGGTTTGTTTTATAGTCTGATTTATCCTCATGTTGGTTTGTTTTATAGTCTGATTTATCCTCATGTTGGTTCGTTTTATAGTCTGATTTATCCTCATGTTGGTTTGTTTTATAGCTGATTTATCCTCATGTTGGTTTGTTTTATAGTCTGATTTATCCTCATGTTGGTTTGTTTTATAGTCTGATTTATCCTCATGTTGGTTTGTTTTATAGTCTGATTTATCCTCATGTTGGTTTGTTTTATAGTCTGATTTATCCTCATTTTGGTTTGTTTTATAATCTGATTTATCCTCATGTTGGTTTGTTTTATAGCTGATTTATCCTCATGTTGGTTTGTTTTATAGCTGATTTATCCTCATGTTTGTTTGTTTTATAGCTGATTTATCCTCATGTTTGTTTGTTTTATAGCTGATTTATCCTCATGTTGGTTTGTTTTATAATCTGATTTATCCTCATGTTGGTTTGTTTTATAGCTGATTTATCCTCATGTTGGTTTGTTATATAGCTGATTTATCCTCATGTTGGTTTGTTTTATAGTTGATTTATCCTCATGTTGGTTTGTTTTATAGCTGATTTATCCTCATGTTGGTTTGTTTTATAGCTGATTTATCCTCATGTTTGTTTGTTTTATAGTCTGATTTATCCTCATGTTGGTTTGTTTTATAGCTGATTTATCCTCATGTTGGTTTGTTTTATAGCTGATTTATCCTCATGTTGGTTTGTTTTATAGCTGATTTATCCTCATGGTGGTTTGTTTTATAGCTGATTTATCCTCATGTTGGTTTGTTTTATAGCTGATTTATCCTCATGTTGGTTTGTTTTATAGTCTGATTTATCCTCATGTTGGTTTGTTTTATAGCTGATTTATCCTCATGTTGGTTTGTTTTACAGCTGATTTATCCTCATGTTGATTTGTTTTATAGCTGATTTATTCTCATGTTGGTTTGTTTTGTGGTCTGATTTATCCTCAAGTTGGTTTGTTTTATAGCTGATTTATCCTCATGTTTGTTTGTTTTATAGTCTGATTTATCCTCATGTTGGTTTGTTTATAGTCTGATTTATCCTCATGTTGGTTTGTTTTATAGTCTGATTTATTCTCATGTTGGTTTGTTTTATAGTCTGATTTATCCTCATGTTGGTTTGTTTTATAGTCTGATTTATCCTCATGTTGGTTTGTTTTATAGTCTGATTTATCCTCATGTTGGTTTGTTTTATAGTCTGATTTATCCTCATGTTTGTTTGTTTTATAGTCCGATTTATCCTCATGTTGGTTTGTTTTATAGCTGATTTATCCTCATGTTTGTTTGTTTTATAGCTGATTTATCCTCATGTTTGTTTGTTTTATAGCTGATTTATCCTCATGTTGGTTTGTTTTATAATCTGATTTATCCTCATGTTGGTTTGTTTTATAGCTGATTTATCCTCATGTTGGTTTGTTTTATAGCTGATTTATCCTCATGTTGGTTTGTTTTATAGTTGATTTATCCTCATGTTGGTTTGTTTTATAGCTGATTTATCCTCATGTTGGTTTGTTTTATAGCTGATTTATCCTCATGTTTGTTTGTTTTATAGTCTGATTTATCCTCATGTTGGTTTGTTTTATAGCTGATTTATCCTCATGTTGGTTTGTTTTATAGCTGATTTATCCTCATGTTGGTTTGTTTTATAGCTGATTTATCCTCATGGTGGTTTGTTTTATAGCTGATTTATCCTCATGTTGGTTTGTTTTATAGCTGATTTATCCTCATGTTGGTTTGTTTTATAGTCTGATTTATCCTCATGTTGGTTTGTTTTATAGCTGATTTATCCTCATGTTGGTTTGTTTTATAGCTGATTTATCCTCATGTTGGTTTGTTTCATAGTCTGATTTATCCTCATGTTGGTTTGTTTTATAGCTGATTTATCCTCATGTTGGTTTGTTTTATAGTCTGATTTATCCTCATGTTGGTTTGTTTTATAGTCTGATTTATCCTCATGTTGGTTCGTTTTATAGTCTGATTTATCCTCATGTTGGTTTGTTTTATAGCTGATTTATCCTCATGTTGGTTTGTTTTATAGTCTGATTTATCCTCATGTTGGTTTGTTTTATAGTCTGATTTATCCTCATGTTGGTTTGTTTTATAGTCTGATTTATCCTCATGTTTGTTTGTTCGTTTTATAGTCTGATTTATCCTCATGTTGGTTTGTTTTATAGTCTGATTTATCCTCATGTTGGTTTGTTTTATAGTCTGATTTATCCTCATGTTGGTTTGTTTATAGTCTGATTTATCCTCATGTTGGTTTGTTTTATAGTCTGATTTATCCTCATGTTTGTTTGTTTTATAGTCCGATTTATCCTCATGTTGGTTTGTTTTATAGCTGATTTATCCTCATGTTGGTTTGTTTTATAGTCTGATTTATCCTCATTTTGGTTTGTTTTATAATCTGATTTATCCTCATGTTGGTTTGTTTTATAGCTGATTTATCCTCATGTTGGTTTGTTTTATAACTGATTTATCCTCATGTTTGTTTGTTTTATAGCTGATTTATCCTCATGTTTGTTTGTTTTATAGCTGATTTATCCTCATGTTGGTTTGTTTTATAATCTGATTTATCCTCATGTTGGTTTGTTTTATAGCTGATTTATCCTCATGTTGGTTTGTTTTATAGCTGATTTATCCTCATGTTGGTTTGTTTTATAGTTGATTTATCCTCATGTTGGTTTGTTTTATAGCTGATTTATCCTCATGTTGGTTTGTTTTATAGCTGATTTATCCTCATGTTTGTTTGTTTTATAGTCTGATTTATCCTCATGTTGGTTTGTTTTATAGCTGATTTATCCTCATGTTGGTTTGTTTTATAGTCTGATTTATCCTCATGTTGGTTTGTTTATAGTCTGATTTATCCTCATGTTGGTTTGTTTATAGTCTGATTTATCCTCATGTTGGTTTGTTTTATAGTCTGATTTATCCTCATGTTTGTTTGTTTTATAGTCCGATTTATCCTCATGTTGGTTTGTTTTATAGCTGATTTATCCTCATGTTTGTTTGTTTTATAGCTGATTTATCCTCATGTTGGTTTGTTTATAGTCTGATTTATCCTCATGTTGGTTTGTTTTATAATCTGATTTATCCTCATGTTGGTTTGTTTTATAGCTGATTTATCCTCATGTTGGTTTGTTTTATAGCTGATTTATCCTCATGTTTGTTTGTTTTATAGCTGATTTATCCTCATGTTTGTTTGTTTTATAGCTGATTTATCCTCATGTTGGTTTGTTTTATAACTGATTTATCCTCATGTTTGTTTGTTTTATAGCTGATTTATCCTCATGTTGGTTTGTTTTATAATCTGATTTATCCTCATGTTGGTTTGTTTTATAGCTGATTTATCCTCATGTTGGTTTGTTTTATAGCTGATTTATCCTCATGTTGGTTTGTTTTATAGTTGATTTATCCTCATGTTGGTTTGTTTTATAGCTGATTTATCCTCATGTTGGTTTGTTTTATAGCTGATTTATCCTCATGTTAGTTTGTTTTATAGTCTGATTTATCCTCAATTTGGTTTGTTTTATAGCTGATTTATCCTCATGTTGGTTTGTTTTATAGCTGATTTATCCTCATGTTGGTTTGTTTTATAGCTGATTTATCCTCATGGTGGTTTGTTTTATAGCTGATTTATCCTCATGTTGGTTTGTTTTATAGCTGATTTATCCTCATGTTGGTTTGTTTTATAGTCTGATTTATCCTCATGTTGGTTTGTTTTATAGCTGATTTATCCTCATGTTGGTTTGTTTTATAGTCTGATTTATCCTCATGTTGGTTTGTTTTATAGTCTGATTTATCCTCATGTTGGTTCGTTTTATAGTCTGATTTATCCTCATGTTGGTTTGTTTTATAGCTGATTTATCCTCATGTTGGTTTGTTTCATAGTCTGATTTATCCTCATGTTGGTTTGTTTTATAGTCTGATTTATCCTCATGTTGGTTTGTTTTATAGCTGATTTATCCTCATGTTTGTTTGTTTTATAGCTGATTTATTCTCATGTTGGTTTGTTTTGTGGTCTGATTTATCCTCAAGTTGGTTTGTTTTATAGCTGATTTATCCTCATGTTTGTTTGTTTTATAGTCTGATTTATCCTCATGTTGTTTTGTTTATAGTCTGATTTATCCTCATGTTGGTTTGTTTTATAGTCTGATTTATTCTCATGTTGGTTTGTTTTATAGTCTGATTTATCCTCATGTTGGTTTGTTTTATAGTCTGATTTATCCTCATGTTGGTTTGTTTTATAGTCTGATTTATCCTCATGTTGGTTTGTTTTATAGTCTGATTTATCCTCATGTTTGTTTGTTTTATAGTCCGATTTATCCTCATGTTGGTTTGTTTTATAGCTGATTTATCCTCATGTTGGTTTGTTTTATAGCTGATTTATCCTCATGGTGGTTTGTTTTATAGCTGATTTATCCTCATGTTGGTTTGTTTTATAGCTGATTTATCCTCATGTTGGTTTGTTTTATAGTCTGATTTATCCTCATGTTGGTTTGTTTTATAGCTGATTTATCCTCATGTTGGTTTGTTTTATAGCTGATTTATCCTCATGTTGGTTTGTTTCATAGTCTGATTTATCCTCATGTTGGTTTGTTTTATAGCTGATTTATCCTCATGTTGGTTTGTTTTATAGTCTGATTTATCCTCATGTTGGTTTGTTTTATAGTCTGATTTATCCTCATGTTGGTTCGTTTTATAGTCTGATTTATCCTCATGTTGGTTTGTTTTATAGCTGATTTATCCTCATGTTGGTTTGTTTTATAGTCTGATTTATCCTCATGTTGGTTTGTTTTATAGTCTGATTTATCCTCATGTTTGTTTGTTCGTTTTATAGTCTGATTTATCCTCATGTTGGTTTGTTTTATAGTCTGATTTATCCTCATGTTGGTTTGTTTTATAGTCTGATTTATCCTCATGTTGGTTTGTTTATAGTCTGATTTATCCTCATGTTGGTTTGTTTTATAGTCTGATTTATCCTCATGTTTGTTTGTTTTATAGTCCGATTTATCCTCATGTTGGTTTGTTTTATAGCTGATTTATCCTCATGTTGGTTTGTTTTATAGTCTGATTTATCCTCATTTTGGTTTGTTTTATAATCTGATTTATCCTCATGTTGGTTTGTTTTATAGCTGATTTATCCTCATGTTGGTTTGTTTTATAACTGATTTATCCTCATGTTTGTTTGTTTTATAGCTGATTTATCCTCATGTTTGTTTGTTTTATAGCTGATTTATCATCATGTTGGTTTGTTTTATAATCTGATTTATCCTCATGTTGGTTTGTTTTATAGCTGATTTATCCTCATGTTGGTTTGTTTTATAGCTGATTTATCCTCATGTTGGTTTGTTTTATAGTTGATTTATCCTCATGTTGGTTTGTTTTATAGCTGATTTATCCTCATGTTGGTTTGTTTTATAGCTGATTTATCCTCATGTTTGTTTGTTTTATAGTCTGATTTATCCTCATGTTGGTTTGTTTTATAGCTGATTTATCCTCATGTTGGTTTGTTTTATAGTCTGATTTATCCTCATGTTGGTTTGTTTATAGTCTGATTTATCCTCATGTTGGTTTGTTTATAGTCTGATTTATCCTCATGTTGGTTTGTTTTATAGTCTGATTTATCCTCATGTTTGTTTGTTTTATAGTCCGATTTATCCTCATGTTGGTTTGTTTTATAGCTGATTTATCCTCATGTTTGTTTGTTTTATAGCTGATTTATCCTCATGTTGGTTTGTTTATAGTCTGATTTATCCTCATGTTGGTTTGTTTTATAATCTGATTTATCCTCATGTTGGTTTGTTTTATAGCTGATTTATCCTCATGTTGGTTTGTTTTATAGCTGATTTATCCTCATGTTTGTTTGTTTTATAGCTGATTTATCCTCATGTTTGTTTGTTTTATAGCTGATTTATCCTCATGTTGGTTTGTTTTATAGTCTGATTTATCCTCATGTTTGTTTGTTTTATAGCTGATTTATCCTCATGTTGGTTTGTTTTATAATCTGATTTATCCTCATGTTGGTTTGTTTTATAGCTGATTTATCCTCATGTTGGTTTGTTTTATAGCTGATTTATCCTCATGTTGGTTTGTTTTATAGTTGATTTATCCTCATGTTGGTTTGTTTTATAGCTGATTTATCCTCATGTTGGTTTGTTTTATAGCTGATTTATCCTCATGTTGGTTTGTTTTATAGTCTGATTTATCCTCATGTTGGTTTGTTTTATAGCTGATTTATCCTCATGTTGGTTTGTTTTATAGCTGATTTATCCTCATGTTGGTTTGTTTTATAGCTGATTTATCCTCATGGTGGTTTGTTTTATAGCTGATTTATCCTCATGTTGGTTTGTTTTATAGCTGATTTATCCTCATGTTGGTTTGTTTTATAGTCTGATTTATCCTCATGTTGGTTTGTTTTATAGCTGATTTATCCTCATGTTGGTTTGTTTTATAGTCTGATTTATCCTCATGTTGGTTTGTTTTATAGTCTGATTTATCCTCATGTTGGTTCGTTTTATAGTCTGATTTATCCTCATGTTGGTTTGTTTTATAGCTGATTTATCCTCATGTTGGTTTGTTTCATAGTCTGATTTATCCTCATGTTGGTTTGTTTTATAGCCTGATTTATCCTCATGTTGGTTTGTTTTATAGCTGATTTATCCTCATGTTTGTTTGTTTTATAGCTGATTTATTCTCATGTTGGTTTGTTTTGTGGTCTGATTTATCCTCAAGTTGGTTTGTTTTATAGCTGATTTATCCTCATGTTTGTTTGTTTTATAGTCTGATTTATCCTCATGTTGTTTTGTTTATAGTCTGATTTATCCTCATGTTGGTTTGTTTTATAGTCTGATTTATTCTCATGTTGGTTTGTTTTATAGTCTGATTTATCCTCATGTTGGTTTGTTTTATAGTCTGATTTATCCTCATGTTGGTTTGTTTTATAGTCTGATTTATCCTCATGTTGGTTTGTTTTATAGTCTGATTTATCCTCATGTTTGTTTGTTTTATAGTCCGATTTATCCTCATGTTGGTTTGTTTTATAGCTGATTTATCCTCATGTTTGTTTGTTTTATAGCTGATTTATCCTCATGTTTGTTTGTTTTATAGCTGATTTATCCTCATGTTGGTTTGTTTTATAATCTGATTTATCCTCATGTTGGTTTGTTTTATAGCTGATTTATCCTCATGTTGGTTTGTTTTATAGCTGATTTATCCTCATGTTGGTTTGTTTTATAGTTGATTTATCCTCATGTTGGTTTGTTTTATAGCTGATTTATCCTCATGTTGGTTTGTTTTATAGCTGATTTATCCTCATGTTTGTTTGTTTTATAGTCTGATTTATCCTCATGTTGGTTTGTTTTATAGCTGATTTATCCTCATGTTGGTTTGTTTTATAGCTGATTTATCCTCATGTTGGTTTGTTTTATAGCTGATTTATCCTCATGGTGGTTTGTTTTATAGCTGATTTATCCTCATGTTGGTTTGTTTTATAGCTGATTTATCCTCATGTTGGTTTGTTTTATAGTCTGATTTATCCTCATGTTGGTTTGTTTTATAGCTGATTTATCCTCATGTTGGTTTGTTTTATAGCTGATTTATCCTCATGTTGGTTTGTTTCATAGTCTGATTTATCCTCATGTTGGTTTGTTTTATAGCTGATTTATCCTCATGTTGGTTTGTTTTATAGTCTGATTTATCCTCATGTTGGTTCGTTTTATAGTCTGATTTATCCTCATGTTGGTTTGTTTTATAGCTGATTTATCCTCATGTTGGTTTGTTTTATAGTCTGATTTATCCTCATGTTGGTTTGTTTTATAATCTGATTTATCCTCATGTTGGTTTGTTTTATAGCTGATTTATCCTCATGTTGGTTTGTTTTATAGCTGATTTATCCTCATGTTGGTTTGTTTTATAGTTGATTTATCCTCATGTTGGTTTGTTTTATAGCTGATTTATCCTCATGTTGGTTTGTTTTATAGCTGATTTATCCTCATGTTTGTTTGTTTTATAGTCTGATTTATCCTCATGTTGGTTTGTTTTATAGCTGATTTATCCTCATGTTGGTTTGTTTTATAGTCTGATTTATCCTCATGTTGGTTTGTTTATAGTCTGATTTATCCTCATGTTGGTTTGTTTATAGTCTGATTTATCCTCATGTTGGTTTGTTTTATAGTCTGATTTATCCTCATGTTTGTTTGTTTTATAGTCCGATTTATCCTCATGTTGGTTTGTTTTATAGCTGATTTATCCTCATGTTTGTTTGTTTTATAGCTGATTTATCCTCATGTTGGTTTGTTTATAGTCTGATTTATCCTCATGTTGGTTTGTTTTATAATCTGATTTATCCTCATGTTGGTTTGTTTTATAGCTGATTTATCCTCATGTTGGTTTGTTTTATAGCTGATTTATCCTCATGTTTGTTTGTTTTATAGCTGATTTATCCTCATGTTTGTTTGTTTTATAGCTGATTTATCCTCATGTTGGTTTGTTTTATAACTGATTTATCCTCATGTTTGTTTGTTTTATAGCTGATTTATCCTCATGTTGGTTTGTTTTATAATCTGATTTATCCTCATGTTGGTTTGTTTTATAGCTGATTTATCCTCATGTTGGTTTGTTTTATAGCTGATTTATCCTCATGTTGGTTTGTTTTATAGTTGATTTATCCTCATGTTGGTTTGTTTTATAGCTGATTTATCCTCATGTTGGTTTGTTTTATAGCTGATTTATCCTCATGTTAGTTTGTTTTATAGTCTGATTTATCCTCAATTTGGTTTGTTTTATAGCTGATTTATCCTCATGTTGGTTTGTTTTATAGCTGATTTATCCTCATGTTGGTTTGTTTTATAGCTGATTTATCCTCATGGTGGTTTGTTTTATAGCTGATTTATCCTCATGTTGGTTTGTTTTATAGCTGATTTATCCTCATGTTGGTTTGTTTTATAGTCTGATTTATCCTCATGTTGGTTTGTTTTATAGCTGATTTATCCTCATGTTGGTTTGTTTTATAGTCTGATTTATCCTCATGTTGGTTTGTTTTATAGTCTGATTTATCCTCATGTTGGTTCGTTTTATAGTCTGATTTATCCTCATGTTGGTTTGTTTTATAGCTGATTTATCCTCATGTTGGTTTGTTTCATAGTCTGATTTATCCTCATGTTGGTTTGTTTTATAGTCTGATTTATCCTCATGTTGGTTTGTTTTATAGCTGATTTATCCTCATGTTTGTTTGTTTTATAGCTGATTTATTCTCATGTTGGTTTGTTTTGTGGTCTGATTTATCCTCAAGTTGGTTTGTTTTATAGCTGATTTATCCTCATGTTTGTTTGTTTTATAGTCTGATTTATCCTCATGTTGTTTTGTTTATAGTCTGATTTATCCTCATGTTGGTTTGTTTTATAGTCTGATTTATTCTCATGTTGGTTTGTTTTATAGTCTGATTTATCCTCATGTTGGTTTGTTTTATAGTCTGATTTATCCTCATGTTGGTTTGTTTTATAGTCTGATTTATCCTCATGTTGGTTTGTTTTATAGTCTGATTTATCCTCATGTTTGTTTGTTTTATAGTCCGATTTATCCTCATGTTGGTTTGTTTTATAGCTGATTTATCCTCATGTTGGTTTGTTTTATAGCTGATTTATCCTCATGGTGGTTTGTTTTATAGCTGATTTATCCTCATGTTGGTTTGTTTTATAGCTGATTTATCCTCATGTTGGTTTGTTTTATAGTCTGATTTATCCTCATGTTGGTTTGTTTTATAGCTGATTTATCCTCATGTTGGTTTGTTTTATAGCTGATTTATCCTCATGTTGGTTTGTTTCATAGTCTGATTTATCCTCATGTTGGTTTGTTTTATAGCTGATTTATCCTCATGTTGGTTTGTTTTATAGTCTGATTTATCCTCATGTTGGTTTGTTTTATAGTCTGATTTATCCTCATGTTGGTTCGTTTTATAGTCTGATTTATCCTCATGTTGGTTTGTTTTATAGCTGATTTATCCTCATGTTGGTTTGTTTTATAGTCTGATTTATCCTCATGTTGGTTTGTTTTATAGTCTGATTTATCCTCATGTTTGTTTGTTCGTTTTATAGTCTGATTTATCCTCATGTTGGTTTGTTTTATAGTCTGATTTATCCTCATGTTGGTTTGTTTTATAGTCTGATTTATCCTCATGTTGGTTTGTTTATAGTCTGATTTATCCTCATGTTGGTTTGTTTTATAGTCTGATTTATCCTCATGTTTGTTTGTTTTATAGTCCGATTTATCCTCATGTTGGTTTGTTTTATAGCTGATTTATCCTCATGTTGGTTTGTTTTATAGTCTGATTTATCCTCATTTTGGTTTGTTTTATAATCTGATTTATCCTCATGTTGGTTTGTTTTATAGCTGATTTATCCTCATGTTGGTTTGTTTTATAACTGATTTATCCTCATGTTTGTTTGTTTTATAGCTGATTTATCCTCATGTTTGTTTGTTTTATAGCTGATTTATCATCATGTTGGTTTGTTTTATAATCTGATTTATCCTCATGTTGGTTTGTTTTATAGCTGATTTATCCTCATGTTGGTTTGTTTTATAGCTGATTTATCCTCATGTTGGTTTGTTTTATAGTTGATTTATCCTCATGTTGGTTTGTTTTATAGCTGATTTATCCTCATGTTGGTTTGTTTTATAGCTGATTTATCCTCATGTTTGTTTGTTTTATAGTCTGATTTATCCTCATGTTGGTTTGTTTTGTAGCTGATTTATCCTCATGTTGGTTTGTTTTATAGTCTGATTTATCCTCATGTTGGTTTGTTTATAGTCTGATTTATCCTCATGTTGGTTTGTTTATAGTCTGATTTATCCTCATGTTGGTTTGTTTTATAGTCTGATTTATCCTCATGTTTGTTTGTTTTATAGTCCGATTTATCCTCATGTTGGTTTGTTTTATAGCTGATTTATCCTCATGTTTGTTTGTTTTATAGCTGATTTATCCTCATGTTGGTTTGTTTATAGTCTGATTTATCCTCATGTTGGTTTGTTTTATAATCTGATTTATCCTCATGTTGGTTTGTTTTATAGCTGATTTATCCTCATGTTGGTTTGTTTTATAGCTGATTTATCCTCATGTTTGTTTGTTTTATAGCTGATTTATCCTCATGTTTGTTTGTTTTATAGCTGATTCATCCTCATGTTGGTTTGTTTTATAGTCTGATTTATCCTCATGTTTGTTTGTTTTATAGCTGATTTATCCTCATGTTGGTTTGTTTTATAATCTGATTTATCCTCATGTTGGTTTGTTTTATAGCTGATTTATCCTCATGTTGGTTTGTTTTATAGCTGATTTATCCTCATGTTGGTTTGTTTTATAGTTGATTTATCCTCATGTTGGTTTGTTTTATAGCTGATTTATCCTCATGTTGGTTTGTTTTATAGCTGATTTATCCTCATGTTGGTTTGTTTTATAGTCTGATTTATCCTCATGTTGGTTTGTTTTATAGCTGATTTATCCTCATGTTGGTTTGTTTTATAGCTGATTTATCCTCATGTTGGTTTGTTTTATAGCTGATTTATCCTCATGGTGGTTTGTTTTATAGCTGATTTATCCTCATGTTGGTTTGTTTTATAGCTGATTTATCCTCATGTTGGTTTGTTTTATAGTCTGATTTATCCTCATGTTGGTTTGTTTTATAGCTGATTTATCCTCATGTTGGTTTGTTTTATAGTCTGATTTATCCTCATGTTGGTTTGTTTTATAGTCTGATTTATCCTCATGTTGGTTCGTTTTATAGTCTGATTTATCCTCATGTTGGTTTGTTTTATAGCTGATTTATCCTCATGTTGGTTTGTTTCATAGTCTGATTTATCCTCATGTTGGTTTGTTTTATAGCCTGATTTATCCTCATGTTGGTTTGTTTTATAGCTGATTTATCCTCATGTTTGTTTGTTTTATAGCTGATTTATTCTCATGTTGGTTTGTTTTGTGGTCTGATTTATCCTCAAGTTGGTTTGTTTTATAGCTGATTTATCCTCATGTTTGTTTGTTTTATAGTCTGATTTATCCTCATGTTGTTTTGTTTATAGTCTGATTTATCCTCATGTTGGTTTGTTTTATAGTCTGATTTATTCTCATGTTGGTTTGTTTTATAGTCTGATTTATCCTCATGTTGGTTTGTTTTATAGTCTGATTTATCCTCATGTTGGTTTGTTTTATAGTCTGATTTATCCTCATGTTGGTTTGTTTTATAGTCTGATTTATCCTCATGTTTGTTTGTTTTATAGTCCGATTTATCCTCATGTTGGTTTGTTTTATAGCTGATTTATCCTCATGTTTGTTTGTTTTATAGCTGATTTATCCTCATGTTTGTTTGTTTTATAGCTGATTTATCCTCATGTTGGTTTGTTTTATAATCTGATTTATCCTCATGTTGGTTTGTTTTATAGCTGATTTATCCTCATGTTGGTTTGTTTTATAGCTGATTTATCCTCATGTTGGTTTGTTTTATAGTTGATTTATCCTCATGTTGGTTTGTTTTATAGCTGATTTATCCTCATGTTGGTTTGTTTTATAGCTGATTTATCCTCATGTTTGTTTGTTTTATAGTCTGATTTATCCTCATGTTGGTTTGTTTTATAGCTGATTTATCCTCATGTTGGTTTGTTTTATAGCTGATTTATCCTCATGTTGGTTTGTTTTATAGCTGATTTATCCTCATGGTGGTTTGTTTTATAGCTGATTTATCCTCATGTTGGTTTGTTTTATAGCTGATTTATCCTCATGTTGGTTTGTTTTATAGTCTGATTTATCCTCATGTTGGTTTGTTTTATAGCTGATTTATCCTCATGTTGGTTTGTTTTATAGCTGATTTATCCTCATGTTGGTTTGTTTCATAGTCTGATTTATCCTCATGTTGGTTTGTTTTATAGCTGATTTATCCTCATGTTTGTTTGTTTTATAGTCTGATTTATCCTCATGTTGGTTCGTTTTATAGTCTGATTTATCCTCATGTTGGTTTGTTTTATAGCTGATTTATCCTCATGTTGGTTTGTTTTATAGTCTGATTTATCCTCATGTTGGTTTGTTTTATAGTCTGATTTATCCTCATGTTGGTTTGTTTTATAGTCTGATTTATCCTCATGTTTGTTTGTTCGTTTTATAGTCTGATTTATCCTCATGTTGGTTTGTTTTATAGTCTGATTTATCCTCATGTTGGTTTGTTTTATAGTCTGATTTATCCTCATGTTGGTTTGTTTATAGTCTGATTTATCCTCATGTTGGTTTGTTTTATAGTCTGATTTATCCTCATGTTTGTTTGTTTTATAGTCCGATTTATCCTCATGTTGGTTTGTTTTATAGCTGATTTATCCTCATGTTGGTTTGTTTTATAGTCTGATTTATCCTCATTTTGGTTTGTTTTATAATCTGATTTATCCTCATGTTGGTTTGTTTTATAGCTGATTTATCCTCATGTTGGTTTGTTTTATAACTGATTTATCCTCATGTTTGTTTGTTTTATAGCTGATTTATCCTCATGTTTGTTTGTTTTATAGCTGATTTATCCTCATGTTGGTTTGTTTTATAATCTGATTTATCCTCATGTTGGTTTGTTTTATAGCTGATTTATCCTCATGTTGGTTTGTTTTATAGCTGATTTATCCTCATGTTGGTTTGTTTTATAGTCTGATTTATCCTCATGTTGGTTTGTTTTATAGTCTGATTTATCCTCATGTTGGTTTGTTTTATAGTCTGATTTATCCTCATGTTTGTTTGTTCGTTTTATAGTCTGATTTATCCTCATGTTGGTTTGTTTTATAGTCTGATTTATCCTCATGTTGGTTTGTTTTATAGTCTGATTTATCCTCATGTTGGTTTGTTTATAGTCTGATTTATCCTCATGTTGGTTTGTTTTATAGTCTGATTTATCCTCATGTTTGTTTGTTTTATAGTCCGATTTATCCTCATGTTGGTTTGTTTTATAGCTGATTTATCCTCATGTTGGTTTGTTTTATAGTCTGATTTATCCTCATTTTGGTTTGTTTTATAATCTGATTTATCCTCATGTTGGTTTGTTTTATAGCTGATTTATCCTCATGTTGGTTTGTTTTATAACTGATTTATCCTCATGTTTGTTTGTTTTATAGCTGATTTATCCTCATGTTTGTTTGTTTTATAGCTGATTTATCCTCATGTTGGTTTGTTTTATAATCTGATTTATCCTCATGTTGGTTTGTTTTATAGCTGATTTATCCTCATGTTGGTTTGTTTTATAGCTGATTTATCCTCATGTTGGTTTGTTTTATAGTTGATTTATCCTCATGTTGGTTTGTTTTATAGCTGATTTATCCTCATGTTGGTTTGTTTTATAGCTGATTTATCCTCATGTTTGTTTGTTTTATAGTCTGATTTATCCTCATGTTGGTTTGTTTTATAGCTGATTTATCCTCATGTTGGTTTGTTTTATAGTCTGATTTATCCTCATGTTGGTTTGTTTATAGTCTGATTTATCCTCATGTTGGTTTGTTTATAGTCTGATTTATCCTCATGTTGGTTTGTTTTATAGTCTGATTTATCCTCATGTTTGTTTGTTTTATAGTCCGATTTATCCTCATGTTGGTTTGTTTTATAGCTGATTTATCCTCATGTTTGTTTGTTTTATAGCTGATTTATCCTCATGTTGGTTTGTTTATAGTCTGATTTATCCTCATGTTGGTTTGTTTTATAATCTGATTTATCCTCATGTTGGTTTGTTTTATAGCTGATTTATCCTCATGTTGGTTTGTTTTATAGCTGATTTATCCTCATGTTTGTTTGTTTTATAGCTGATTTATCCTCATGTTTGTTTGTTTTATAGCTGATTTATCCTCATGTTGGTTTGTTTTATAACTGATTTATCCTCATGTTTGTTTGTTTTATAGCTGATTTATCCTCATGTTGGTTTGTTTTATAATCTGATTTATCCTCATGTTGGTTTGTTTTATAGCTGATTTATCCTCATGTTGGTTTGTTTTATAGCTGATTTATCCTCATGTTGGTTTGTTTTATAGTTGATTTATCCTCATGTTGGTTTGTTTTATAGCTGATTTATCCTCATGTTGGTTTGTTTTATAGCTGATTTATCCTCATGTTGGTTTGTTTTATAGTCTGATTTATCCTCATGTTGGTTTGTTTTATAGCTGATTTATCCTCATGTTGGTTTGTTTTATAGCTGATTTATCCTCATGTTGGTTTGTTTTATAGCTGATTTATCCTCATGGTGGTTTGTTTTATAGCTGATTTATCCTCATGTTGGTTTGTTTTATAGCTGATTTATCCTCATGTTGGTTTGTTTTATAGTCTGATTTATCCTCATGTTGGTTTGTTTTATAGCTGATTTATCCTCATGTTGGTTTGTTTTATAGTCTGATTTATCCTCATGTTGGTTTGTTTTATAGTCTGATTTATCCTCATGTTGGTTCGTTTTATAGTCTGATTTATCCTCATGTTGGTTTGTTTTATAGCTGATTTATCCTCATGTTGGTTTGTTTCATAGTCTGATTTATCCTCATGTTGGTTTGTTTTATAGTCTGATTTATCCTCATGTTGGTTTGTTTTATAGCTGATTTATCCTCATGTTTGTTTGTTTTATAGTCTGATTTATCCTCATGTTGGTTTGTTTTACAGCTGATTTATCCTCATGTTGATTTGTTTTATAGCTGATTTATTCTCATGGTTTGTTTTGTGGTCTGATTTATCCTCAAGTTGGTTTGTTTTATAGCTGATTTATCCTCATGTTTGTTTGTTTTATAGTCTGATTTATCCTCATGTTGGTTTGTTTTATAGTCTGATTTATCCTCATGTTTGTTTGTTTTATAGTCTGATTTATCCTCATGTTGGTTTGTTTTATAGTCTGATTTATCCTCATGTTGGTTTGTTTTATAGTCTGATTTATCCTCATGTTGGTTTGTTTTATAGTCTGATTTATCCTCATGTTGGTTTGTTTTATAGTCTGATTTATCCTCATGTTTGTTTGTTTTATAGTCCGATTTATCCTCATGTTGGTTTGTTTTATAGCTGATTTATCCTCATGTTTGTTTGTTTTATAGCTGATTTATCCTCATGTTTGTTTGTTTTATAGCTGATTTATCCTCATGTTGGTTTGTTTTATAATCTGATTTATCCTCATGTTGGTTTGTTTTATAGCTGATTTATCCTCATGTTGGTTTGTTTTATAGCTGATTTATCCTCATGTTGGTTTGTTTTATAGTTGATTTATCCTCATGTTGGTTTGTTTTATAGCTGATTTATCCTCATGTTGGTTTGTTTTATAGCTGATTTATCCTCATGTTTGTTTGTTTTATAGTCTGATTTATCCTCATGTTGGTTTGTTTTATAGCTGATTTATCCTCATGTTGGTTTGTTTTATAGCTGATTTTTCCTCATGTTGGTTTGTTTTATAGCTGATTTATCCTCATGGTGGTTTGTTTTATAGCTGATTTATCCTCATGTTGGTTTGTTTTATAGCTGATTTATCCTCATGTTGGTTTGTTTTATAGTCTGATTTATCCTCATGTTGGTTTGTTTTATAGCTGATTTATCCTGATGTTGGTTTGTTTTATAGTCTGATTTATCCTCATGTTGGTTTGTTTTATAGTCTGATTTATCCTCATGTTGGTTCGTTTTATAGTCTGATTTATCCTCATGTTGGTTTGTTTTATAGCTGATTTATCCTCATGTTGGTTTGTTTTATAGTCTGATTTATCCTCATGTTGGTTTGTTTTATAGTCTGATTTATCCTCATGTTGGTTTGTTTTATAGCTGATTTATCCTCATGTTTGTTTGTTTTATAGTCTGATTTATCCTCATGTTGGTTTGTTTTACAGCTGATTTATCCTCATGTTGATTTGTTTTATAGCTGATTTATTCTCATGTTGGTTTGTTTTGTGGTCTGATTTATCCTCAAGTTGGTTTGTTTTATAGCTGATTTATCCTCATGTTGGTTTGTTTTATAGTCTGATTTATCCTCATGTTGGTTTGTTTTATAGTCTGATTTATCCTCATGTTGGTTTGTTTTATAGCTGATTTATCCTCATGTTGGTTTGTTTTATAGCTGATTTATCCTCATGTTGGTTTGTTTTATAGTCTGATTTATCCTCATGTTGGTTTGTTTTATAGTCTGATTTATCCTCATGTTGGTTTGTTTTATAGCTGATTTATCCTCATGTTTGTTTGTTTTATAGTCTGATTTATCCTCATGTTGGTTTGTTTTACAGCTGATTTATCCTCATGTTGATTTGTTTTATAGCCTGATTTATTCTCATGTTGGTTTGTTTTGTGGTCTGATTTATCCTCAAGTTGGTTTGTTTTATAGCTGATTTATCCTCATGTTTGTTTGTTTTATAGTCTGATTTATCCTCATGTTGGTTTGTTTTATGGTCTGATTTATCCTCATGTTTGTTTGTTTTATAGTCTGATTTATCCTCATGTTGGTTTGTTTTATAGTCTGATTTATCCTCATGTTGGTTTGTTTTATAGTCTGATTTATCCTCATGTTGGTTTGTTTTATAGTCTGATTTATCCTCATGTTGGTTTGTTTTATAGTCTGATTTATCCTCATGTTTGTTTGTTTTATAGTCCGATTTATCCTCATGTTGGTTTGTTTTATAGCTGATTTATCCTCATGTTGGTTTGTTTTATAGTCCGATTTATCCTCATGTTGGTTTGTTTTATAGTCTGATTTATCCTCATGTTGGTTTGTTTTATAGTCTGATTTATCCTCATGTTGGTTTGTTTTATAGTCTGATTTATCCTCATGTTGGTTTGTTTTATAGTCTGATTTATCCTCATGTTTGTTTGTTTTATAGTCCGATTTATCCTCATGTTGGTTTGTTTTATAGCTGATTTATCCTCATGTTGGTTTGTTTTATAGTCTGATTTATCCTCATGTTGGTTTGTTTTATAGCTGATTTATCCTCATGTTGGTTTGTTTTATAGTCTGATTTATCCTCATGTTGGTTTGTTTTACAGCTGATTTATCCTCATGTTGATTTGTTTTATAGCTGATTTATTCTCATGTTGGTTTGTTTTGTGGTCTGATTTATCCTAAGGTTGGTTTGTTTTATAGCTGATTTATCCTCATGTTTGTTTGTTTTATAGTCTGATTTATCCTCATATTGGTTTGTTTTATAGCTGATTTATCCTCATGTTGGTTTGTTTTATAGCTGATTTATCCTCATGTTGGTTTGTTTTATAGCTGATTTATCCTCATGTTGGTTTGTTTTATAGCCTGATTTATCGTAAACTTTGGTTGGGATGCAGTGCTGGCCTGAGGTTGGTTGGTCTTAGTATTTGTTACAGGGTTCGTGAGTCTCAGAACCAGCTGCTTCAGGGGACTCTTTTTGGGGTTCAGTTGGATTTTCAGAGCTTTAAAGTGCAATGCATTTGTTGGGCTTGTATGAAAGTGCATCCAGAAATTTAGAGATCCTTTTTGTACATTTATCAGTAATGGAAACCGGCCTAATTCTGCCCTACATGCATTGTTTGGTGTTTTCCTTTGTATTTTCAGAATCATTCTACAGAATTCAGCATGTAGGATTTCTGCTGGATGCTTGTCCCATCTAGTGTAGCTGGAAAGACTGAGTAGACCCCATACCTCACTTCCATATAGTGCAATGGGCAGAATTACACTATCAAACAGTTTGCACCAGATGGAGATTGGTATATCAATGTTAAAGAATTTATTTTTAATTGCATATAGAGCTCTGCCAGTTTTTTGTTTTAGGTTATTCACTGCCCTACTGAAACTCCCTGATGCTGTAATAATTAGACCCAGGTAAGTACACTGCATCGCATGCTCTAAGGTGATGCTACCTAGAGTCAACTGGTATCTATTTTCCTGACATCTGGGCTTCTTCTGGAAGATCATTACTTTTGTCTTTTTTGGATTTATTGCCAGGGCCCAGTGCTGGCAATAGTCCTCAAGCAGGTCTAGTAGTTGTTGCAGCCCATCTGCGGTTGGTGACAACAAAACTAGATGATCTGCATAAAGCAAAAATTTCACTTCCATGTCATACAGGGGGAGACCTGGGGTTGCACACTGTTCCAGCTGCACCGCCAGTTCATTAATATATATATTAAACAGTGTCGGGCTAAGTCCACAGCCCTGTCTCACCCCTCTATTCTGAGTGAAGAACTCAGTGTGTTTGTCTCCAAGCTTAACCGCACATTTGTTGTCCGAATACATTGACTTTGTTATGTCATACACTTTACCCCCTACACCACTTTGTAAAAGTTTATAGTATAGTCCTTCATGCCAAATAGAGTCGAAAGCTTTTTTGAAGTCAATAAATAATAATCTCTCTGTCTCGCTCTCTCACTCTATGTCTCTCTGTATTTCTGTCTCTGTCTCTCTCTCTCTGTCTCGCTCTCTGTTTCTCTGTCTTTCTGTCTCTCCGTCTCTGTCTCTGTCTCTGCGGTGTGAATAATGAACTACATCCAACATTCCAGCATACAACTCAGACTCCGGCTCAGTGTTGCTGGTGAGGTGGGTGGAATTGTGGGAGTGTGTGTGTGTGTGTGGGGGGGGGGGGCTGTTGTTTATTGCCCCTCCCCCTCCTGAACCCTGTCAAACTGTGGTCACTGTAGCTCACCATGTAGTACAGAACCCATTGGAAATGTGAATATGTTGATATGAACAGCTTTCACAGAGCCACACAAACATGAAACATGGGGGAAGTGACTGTTAACTTTCTGCTCAACTCAGAAAAACAAACTGTTTGTACTTTTTTATGACGGCAGATATATATATTTTTCTTGTGAACCACTGAACATCTGTAGTCAGGACTATTAGAAGAAAAACTTTCACAGCATTGCCTTGAGCAACCCTTCCTTTGCGATGTCTTGATGCATGCTCAATAACCCAGGTGAGAAAATACAAGAAGGTGAATCAGTTCATCTGGACACAACGTTTAGTGGGACAAACCTTTCATCATCATCCAAGTGACCTCTTCAGTCTCCACTTTGGGTGTTTACATAAAGCACTATATAAATGTAATCTATTATTATTATCATTATTATTATTTTTATTAACTGACTGCAGGTGTCCCCACCCCTTATAAACAATACATCTGCATAACCCCCCAAACCAACGACCAGGTTCATATGCAAACATGGTGTGACCATTAACTAGAGTTACCATGGCCATGTGTACCATTCACAGAGGACTGGGGAATAGTTGCAATCACAGCATTGTAAGATGATGACAGATGTACTGATGTTTACTGTTGATGTTTATCATAAACCAACACATACTGATCAGTACTTAAGGTTTGACTCTCATCATCCACTGGAGCACAAACTAGGAGTCATCAGGACGCTGTACCACCGAGCTGACAACGTCCCCATTGACAAAGCGGCTGGGGAAGGGGAGAAATCCCACATTAAACAGGCCCTGGTTAAGTGTGGTTATCCTAACTTGGCGTTTGTCAAAGCCAGGAAGATACCCCAACAGTGCACCGGCCGATTGAAGAGAAGAGAAGGACAACAGCTGTCCAAGTGTAAACCAGTGGTGAGTCTGTATGTGGTGGGAGTGTCGGAAAAGCTGAGACACGTATTTTTAAAACATCGCATCTCAGTTGCTTTTAAACCCCAAAACATGCTGCACCAGAAGTTGGTCCACCTCAAGGATTGGGTCCCCCGGCACAAACAGAGCAATATAGTGTAGCTGTTAAGTGCCGGGAGGATTGCTGTGACTTGTACATTGAAACTGAACAGATGCTGGCCAAGAGGATGGCACAACACAGGAGCGCTAACACGTCAGACCAGGACTCCACAGTCTACACCATCTACAGACCAGGACTCCACAGTCTACACCATCTACAGACCAGGACTCCATAGTCTACACCATCTACAGACCAGGACTCTACAGTCTACACCATCTACAGGCAAGTGGCCACTCTTTCAGGGATGAGGATGTGACCACCCTTGATAGGGGAAATGCTGGTTTGAACAGGGAGTCAAAGATATTAAGAGTTTAAGAGGGAATGACCATCTCTGGATGGGGGGGGATCTAAGAGTACATCTTTCGCCATCTTAAAATGCTGTCAAGTCAAGTCAATTTTATTTGTACAGCCCAATATCACAAATTTGCCTCAGACGGCTTTACAACAACACAATGTCCTGTCCTTAGACCTCCACATTGGATACGGAACAACTCCCTAAAAAACATTTCACAGGGAGAAAAAATAGGAAGAAACTTCAGGAAGAGTAACAGAGGAGGATCTCTCTCCCAAGATGGAAAATGTCCAATGGATGTTGTGTTTACACAATTTACACAATACAACATTGAATGAGGATAACACAATTGTAATGGAATTATAAGCTATATGAAGAATATACTCCTCCAAGAATCGCCACCTTAACGTGGTGGAGAAGTTTGGGTGCCCCAGTGATCCCGGGAGCTGTGTTGTCAGGGGCAATAGCTCTTGGTAGGGTCTCCCAAGGCAAATTGGTCCCAGGGAAGGGGCAAGACTAACAGCGATTCCCAAGAAACCCAATGAAAGTACACCAGCAGAGCTACAGCACCTCGCCCGGAAAAGGGAAACCGGGGCCCCTTCCTGGAGGCAGACCTGGGAAGGGAGCTCACCAGTGAGTGTCTGGTGACCAGGCCTTGGCCCATGGGGCCCGGTTGGGCCGAGCCCAAAATAACAAAATGGAGCCAGCACCCCATGGACTCACCGGCAGGCAAAGGCGGGGACCGGCACGTGCTGACTTCTGGCATCACAGATTGGTCCCAGAATGTGGAATGCCACTTCTCTGGCAGGGAAGGAGCCTGAGCTGGTGCCGGAGGTAGAGCAGTACCAACTAGATATACTTGGGCTCACCTCCACACACAGCATGGGCTCTGGTACCAAATTCCAGGAGAGGGGCTGGAATGAGAGGGCCGCCTCTATACAACTGAGTTGCTGGGGGGAGACTCTGACTGTTGTGTGTGCTTATGCACCGACTAGCAGTTTGGAGTATCCGGCCTTCAGAGCCAGCCCAAGGCATAAGCGAACTAAGCAGTCGCTTAGGGCCCCCGCGCCAGCAGGGGTCCCCCAAGAGCACTTGAAATGTCAAACACGACAGGTTGATAAATATATATATATATTTGTGTGTGTGCGATATATCATATCAGTAGTAATCACCAAAAAAACAAAAACAAAATATTTTGATATCACGTTGTTAACAGACTGGCAAATTAATGCTTCTGGCTTAATCACTTCTGCTGCCTATGTCAGAGCTGGGGTCAGCATGCGCATTATTGTTATATTGTTAGACTGTAGTGGTTATGGGGCTACATAATTCCCCTTATTGAGCTAGTAGGAACGTTAGTTTACAGCTGCTGTTTCCTAGGTTCGGGTTTACAGTGACACACTTCCACTGCGCGGGTTTTGTTGTTGTTGTAATGGTGGAAGGAATAAATGGTGCACGTTGTGTAGCCGAAAGAGAAAGTTGTCACGACTCCTGCTTGAGCTCCTCTACACTGGTGACCCCGACGTTTGTCTCTTGGTAGTTATCAGAGACAATCTTTCGAACGAACATAGTTGACAAAATCAACGCGGTTTCTCTCAAATTGCCAGAGTTCTGGGAGTCATCGGCAACGACATGGTTCACCCAGGCGGACGCGCAGTTTGCTATCCGCAAAATAACAAATGATGCTACTAAATACTACTACGTGGTATCGGCGCTCAGGTGTTGGACTGCAACTAGAGTGGTGAGTCTCCTTACAAATCCTCCGGCGGCAGACAAATACAAGGGGCTCAAAGACCACCTCTTGCAGAGTTTTGAACTTTCCGACGCCAAGAGGGCCCACCGTCTCTTTTCTCAGCAAGGCTTGGGTGACAGCAAGCAATCCGAGCTCATGGACAAAGTGCTGAATCTGCTGGGACCGGCGCACACACCTGATTTCCTCTTTGTCCAACTGTTTCTGCGACAGCTGCCTGCTCAGGTGCAGGCCGCTTTGGCTAACACCAGCATTACCGATTGCTGCAAGCTAGCTGAAGAAGCTGACAAGTACTTCCTGGCCAGCCAACAGCAGCACTGCGCATCCGCGCTCACCCCTGCCCACCCCCACACGCCACCACCTGGTGACTCCATGGTGGTCGCCGCGGCAAACCGGCCTGTGCTTTTACCATGCAAAGTTCGGGGCCAAGGCGAAAAAGTGCACCTCCCCGTGCAATTTCAGCTCGTTGGGAAACGCCAAGGCCGGCGCTCACTAGTGGCCATGGGCGTCGGCGTGGAGGACAACAGGCTACTTTTCCTGCGAGACTCCATCTCGGGGCGGCGTTTCCTATGCGACACTGGGGCGCAGAGGAGTGCCGTACCTGCATCGAGTGTGGACGCCCTGTCGGGCGCTCACGGCCCTCCCATGGAAGCTGCTAACGGCAGCTCTATCCGTACGTACGGCACGAGGCACATTGACATGTGTTTTAACGGACAGCGGTTCAGCTGGGATTTTGTCACCGCCGACGTGGCATTTCCCCTCCTCGGTGCAGATTTTATTTGTGCTCATGGGCTGCTGGTGGACGTCAGGAATCGACGCCTGATTGACGCCGTCACCTTCGCTTCACACGCGTGTGCACTCAGCGACACAGGCTCCGTCAGGCTGTCCAGCATGCTCTCCAATGAGGACGTGTTTCTCCATCTTCTCTCCGAGTTCCCTGACCTCACTCAGCCCACATTCTCGTCATCTACGACCAAACATGGGGTTGAGCACCACATCGTCGCCACTGGCCCGCCGGTGCACGCCCGAGCTCGGCGCCTCGACCCGACCAAGCTCTCTGTCGCCAAGGCGGAGTTTGAGAACATGGAGCACCTCGGCATCATCCGTCGCTCCAGCAGCCCGTGGGCTTCACCCCTCCACATAGTGCCTAAGCCTGGCAGTGGGTGGCGTTCATGTGGTGACTACCGTCGGCTCAATGACGCAACAACACCGGACCGGTACCCGGTCCCTCACATCCAAGATTTCTCCGCCCACCTGGCTGGGACAGTGATCTTTTCCAAGGTGGACCTCGTCCGTGGATACCACCAGGTATCCACGGACGCACTTGTCCCACCTCAGAGCCCTTTTCGAGAGACTCAGCCTGCATGGGTTGATAGTTAACCAGGCCAAATGCTAGTTTGGTCTGAGCACCATCGACTTCCTGGGCCACCGGGTCACCAAGGACAGGGCGGCCCCCCTTCCATCTAAGGTGGAGGCCGTCGCAGACTTTCCACGCCCACACACGGCCCAGTCCCTCCGGGAGTTCATTGGCATGGTGTCCTTCTACCACCGGTTTATCCCCCGGGCTGCCGATCTCCTCCGCCCCCTACATGAGGCTCTGAAGGGCACAGCCCCCAAACACGCTGTGGACTGGTCTGCAGAGAGGGACACGGCTTTTAAGGATGTGAAGGCCGCCCTGGCTGATGCGGCGATGCTGGCACACCCTGTGTCTGGAGCACCCATTGCCATCACGACGGATGCTTCGGACTACGCTGTCGGCGCGGTTTACGAGCAGTGGGTGAGCGGTGTGTGGCAGCCGCTTGCCTTCTTCAGCTGGCAGTTGAACCTGAGAGAGCGCAAATACAGCACCTTTGATCGTGAGCTGCTTGGCCTTTTCCTTGCTGTTAGGCACTTTTGTTTCCTACTGGAGGGCCGTCAGTTCACGGCTTTCGTCGATCACAAACCGCTGGTGTTCGCGATGGCCAAGGTGGCAGAGCCGTGGTCAGCCGGCCAGCAGCGACAGTTGGCCTACATCTCAGAGTTTACAACCAACATGAGGCATGTCGCTGGGAAGTCCAACCCGGTCGCTGACTGTCTCTGCCGGGCCATCGCTGGTGCCGCCCATTTGGGACTCGACTACAGCCAGATGGCGGCTGACCAGGCTGCCGACCCAGGAGTGCAGGCATGCAGGACCGCCGACACAGGGCTGCAGTTGGAGGATGTGGCTTTTGACGACGCTGGCGCCACACTCCTGTGCGACATCTCTACGGGTCAGCCCCGACCAGTCGTTCCGACTGCTTGGAGGCGATGGGTCTTCGACGCAGTCCATGGGCTGTCTCACCCTGGCAGAAAGCCTTCACAGAGGTTGGTGGTGGCAAAGTTTGTCTGGCATGGACTCAAAAAGGATGTGAGGGACTGGGCTGACACCTGTGTGGAGTGCCAACGCTCCAAAGTGCTCCGGCACGTCAAAGCGCCCCTGATACCTTTCACAGTACCTGAGAGGAGGTTCGATCACGTGAATGTGGACCTGGTAGGCCCCCTATCCCCCTCCCGTGGTTTCACATACCTGCTCACCATGGTCGACAGGACCACGCGATGGCCAGAGGCCGTCCCGCTTTCGTCCACGACAGCGCCTGAGGTTGCCCGAGCGTTCATCGGAACCTGGGTCGCCCGCTTTGGCACCCCATCTGACCTCTCCTCGGACAGAGGGCCGCAATTCACGTCAGTGCTCTGGGAGGAGATCGCCGCGGGTTTAGGGGTGAGGCTCCATCGCACCACAGCATATCACCCTCAGGCGAATGGATTGGTCGAGAGGTTCCATCGCTCGATGAAGGCCGCATTGCAGGCTACCCTCAAGGATGACCACTGGGTCAACAAACTGCCTTGGGTCATGCTTGGGCTCAGGACGACTCCCAAGGAGGACCTCCAGTCCTCATCCGCCGAACTGGTCTACGGACAGCCACTTCGGGTCCCGGGGGGTTTCCTTCCCACCGCCACAGCTCCCTGGTCCGCCAGATGCCAACGGACTGTGCTGCAGGAGAAAGCCAGGGCTTTTGCACCGGTCCCCACTTCTCAGCATGGCGGCTCTCAGTTCTATGTCCCCACAGAGCTGCGGTCGGCGGAGTATGTTTTCATCTGTCACGACGCGCACCGCGGTCCCCTGCAGCCACCCTACGACGGCCCATTTTGGGTACGGGACACTAGAGGTAAGGACTTTGTGGTGGAGGTTGGCAGCAGGCTGGAGCGGGTCTCTGTGGACTGCCTCAAGCCTGCTCACCTGGACTTAGACCGCCCTGTTGGTCTTGCCCTGCCCCCACGGCGGGGGCGCCCCCCGGCCCTGCCCCCCTCCCCCGGCGAGCCGCCCCCTGCTTCCCCAGCCCCTCCCTTTCTCCGGTCCAGCTGTGAGGACTCTGCTGCTTTGCCTGCGGTTAACCAGCCCCCAGCTCCTGTTCAGTGAAGCCGTTGGGGCAGAGAGATCCGCCCCCCTCGCCACACTGACTTTTCGTATTCAGGCGAATTCTGGGGGGACGTGTGTAGTGGTTTTTGGGGCTACATAATTCCCCTTATTGAGCTAGTAGGAACGTTAGTTTAGAGCTGCTGTTTCCTCGGTTCGGGTTTACAGTGACACACTTCCGCTGCGCGGGTTTTTTGTTGTTGTTGTAATGGTGGAAGGAATAAATGGTGCACGTTGTGTAGCCGAAAGAGAAAGTTGTCACGACTCCTGCTTGAGCTCCTCTACAAGATGTTAGAAGTTCCTCTGTTCATTGTATGTCATTATTTAAGCTTCTATTTAATTCATTTAATATTGTCTGTTTTTACATTTTATGTAAGAAAATAATTTATTTTTTTGTTACTGTTCTGCACTTTTGCACAGTTCAAAAGCAATTAAAATAGTTAACTTGTTCAGTAAATGCATTGTCTGCTGGTTTATTTTAAGACTTTCCAGCACAGTATTAAGTCATGACAATGGTATGGTAACGATCAAGCATGGACATAATATTGTCGGTGGTGGGAGGTGGGTTTAGCGTTGGGGGGGTGGGCGAGACGGGGGGGGCAAATCAAATTCTGCTTAGGGCCACATAAAGCCTCGGGCCAGCTCTGCCGGCCTTCTTGGCATCTCTCGGTGGTGTCCTGGATAGGGTTTCGCCTGGGGATTCTATAGTTCTGCTGGGGGACTTCAACGCTCACGTGGGCAATGATGAAAACCTGGAGGGTCGTGATTGGGAGGAACGACCTCTCCGATCGGAACCCAAGCGGTGCCTTGTTATTTGACTTCTGTGCGAGTCACGGGTTGGCCATAACATACATGTTCAAACATAAGGTAGTTCATAAGTGTACTTGGTACCAGAACACCTTAGGCCAAAGATCGATGATACTTTGTGGTGGTATCATCAGATCTGGGGCCATATGTTTTGGGCACTCGAGTGAAGAGAGGAGCAGAGAGTTAACTGATAACCACCTGATGGTGAGTTGGATCAGATGGCAGGGAAGGCTGGCAAACCCAGACCTGGCAAACCCAAACGTGCAGTGAGGGTGAACTGGGAAAGTCTGGTGGAGGCACGTGTGTGTGAGGTCTTCATCTCCCACCTTCGGAAGAAGTTATTGCGTATCCTGAGGGAGGCTGGGTAAAAGGAGACTGAGTGGGCCATCTTCAAAACCTCTATTGCAGATGTGCAAGGCAGGAGATGTGGTCATAAGATGTGGTCATTGGTGCATGTCAAGGTGGCAACCTAAGAACCTGCTGGTGGACACTGGCGGTGACGGAAGCCGTCAGGCTGAAGAAGGAGGCCTTTCAAGCTCGGTTGGCCCAGGAATCTCCAGAAGCAGCAGACAGGTACCGGGAGGCAAGAAGGTCTGCGGCTTCAGCGGTCATGGAAACAAAAACTCAGATGAAGGAGGAGTTCGGCGAGGCTATGGAGGAGAACTTTCGGTTGGTCTCAAGGAATTTCTGGTAAACCATCCAGGGACTCAGGAAAGGGAAGCAGGGCTTGACTCAGGCTGTGTTAAGCCGGGGAGGGGAACTGTTGACCCGAAATGGGAATGGTGTTTGGTGGTGGAAAGAACACATTGAAGAGCTCCTGAACCCAACTAACACATTCTCAGTGGAGGAGGGAGAGTCTGTAGACTAAGGGGAAGCCCCACTCCTATCCCTGGCAGAGGTCTCTGAGGTAGTTACGAAGCTCCTCGGTGGCAAGGCACCGGGTGTGGATGAGATTCGCCCTGAGATTCTTAAGGCTGTGGACATTGTTGTGCTGTCTTGGCTGACACGCTTCTTCAGTGTTGCGTGGAGGACGGGGACAGTACCTGTGGAGTGGCAGACTGGGTGGTGGTTCCCATATTTAAAAAGGAGGACCGGAGGATGTGCTCCAATTAGCAGGGCATCACATTGCTCAGCCTCCCTAAGAAAGTCTACTCTAGGGTGCTGGAAAGGAGGCTGTGACAGATTGTTGAACTTCGGATCCAGGAGGAACAATGCGGATTCCGTCCTGGCCGTGGAACAACGGACCAACTCTTTACCCTTGCGGGAGTGCTGAGGGAGGCATGGGAGTTTGATCAGCCAGTCTACATGTGTTTTGTGGACTTGGAGAAGGCTTATGATCGTGTACCCCGGGGCACTCTGTAGGGGGCACTGCGGGAGTATGGGCTACTAGGGCAGCTACAAGCCATCCAGTCCTTGTATAACCAAAGTGAGAGCTGTGTCCGCATTCTCAGCACAAAGTCAAACACATTTTCGGTGGGTGTCGGACCCCACCAAGATTGTCCCTTGTCTCTGATTCTGTTTGTGACATTCATGGATGGGATCTCAAGGCACAGCTAACGTGAGGAGCGTGTCAGTTTTGGGAACCTCAGAATTGCATCTCTGCTCTTTGCAGATTATGTGGTTTTGTTGGGTTCATCAAAATGTGACCTCCGGCGTGCACTGGGACAATTTTCAGTTGAGTGAGAAATGGCCGGGATGACAGTCAACACGTCCAAGTCTAAGGCCATGGTTCTCTATTGGAAAATGGTGGATTGCTCCCTCCAGGTTGGGGATGAGTTGTTGCCTCAAGTGAAGGAGGTCAAGTATCTGGGGTTTTGTTCACGAGCGAGGGTAGGATGGAACAGGAGATGGACAGATGGATTGGTGCAGCATCAGCAGTAATGCGGACATTGTACCGGACCATTGTGGTGAAGAAGGAGCTGAGCCAGAAGGCAAAGCTCTCAATTTACCAGTCAATCTTCGTTCAAACCCTCACCTATGGTCATGAGCTTTAGGTAGTGACCGAAAGGGTTACATCGCGAATACAAGCAGCTGAAATGAGTTTCCTCCGTAGGGTGTCTGGGCTCAGCCTTAGAGATAGGGTGAGGAGCTTGGACATCTGGAGGGAGCTCGGAGTAGAGCCGCTGCTCCTTCGCATCAAAAGGAGCCAGTTGAGGTGATTCAGGCATCTGATTATGATGCCTCCTGGGTGCCTTCCTTTGGAGGTCTTCCAAGCATGTAAAACTGGGAGGAGATCCTGGGGTAGACCAGAACTCACAGGAGGGACTACATGTCCAATCTGGCCTGGGAATGCTTTGGGATCATGTACAAGGAACTGACGGGCGTTGCTGGAGAGAGGGACATCTGGAGTGCCCTAGTTAGCTTGCTGCCACCGCGACCCGACCTTGGAGAAGCAGCTGATGATAAGGTGAGAGGAGATGAGATGAAGAATATGATGAGGAGGATGCCAAGTAGTGTCCAAACGCCACCGGAACAGCCCAGGACCCGAGTCAGTTGACCACAATCACCATATAAACAAATTGCAACTGTAATTGCAACTATTCCCCAATCCTCTGTGAATAGTACACATAGCCACTGTAACTCTAATTAATGGTCACACCATATTTGCATATGAAACTGGTCGTTGGTTTGGGTCATTATGCCACTGTATTGTTTAATAAGGGTGGGGATACCTGCAGTCAGGTGAGACTGAAGAGGTCACTTAGATGATGATGAAACGTTTCTGTCAATAAACGTTGAGTCCAGATGAACTGATTCTACCTTCTGTGACGTACTGAAAAGTCACAAATGAAATAACCCTGCATTTGAAGAATTTCATTCTATGAACATTTACAGCTATTTTAATGCAAAATAAAATCGAAACATTATTATTTCCCAGTGTCTGTGTAAATCCATTTCAGTCATCCTAGTAGCAAGATGTCAAAATACAAATTGCTCAAATGTATCACAAAGTTGAATCCGTTCATCTAGACAGAGATGGACAGGACTGGAAGAAACCAAAGAAGGCTGAATCAGCTCATCCGGACTCAACGTTTATTGACAAAAAGGTTTCATCATCATCTAAGTGACCTCTTCAGTCTCACCTGACTGCAGGTGTCCCCACCCTTATAAACAATACAGTGACTGCAGGTGTCCCACCCTTATAAACAATACAGTGACTGCAGGTGTCCCCACCCTTATAAACAATACAGTGACTGCAGGTGTCCCACCCTTATAAACAATACAGTGACTGCCGGTGTCCCACCCTTATAAACAATACAGTGACTGCAGGTGTCCCACCCTTATAAACAATACAGTGACTGCAGGTGTCCCCACCCTTATAAACAATACAGTGACTGCAGGTGTCCCCACCCTTACAAACAATACAGAGACTGCAGGTGTCCCACCCTTATAAACAATACAGTAACTGCAGGTGTCCCCACCCTTAAAAACAATACAGTGACTGCAGGTACCCCCACCCTTATAAACAATACAGTGACTGCAGGTGTCCCAACCTTATAAACAACAGTGACCGCAGGTACCCCCACCCTTATAAAAATACAGTGGTATAACGACTGAAAACAACGATCAGTTTCATATGCAAATATGGTTGTGACCATTGACCCTGTGTAGTATTCACAGAGGACTGGAGGATAGTTGCAATCACAGCATTGTAAGATGGTGACAGATGTACTCTTAGCCCCCCTCCCCCCGGTTCAGGGATGGTTGTTCGCTCTTAACACAGATGGACTGTTTTGACACCTTATGGACAGCCTCCTCTCTTTATGAAAAGAGGGTACAAATCCTCACAGATCGCTCCTTCCCGCACATTAACTCTGATGTGACAACATCTACAAATCGCCGCTGTGCCACCCAGACAAAGTTTCATCTTGGTGAACTGAAAGAGGTTATGCAGACATGGAGGCCAGCGGAGGGCAGGTGACCCTTGGTGCAAACACCTCTGATGTTCAAAGAGACATTGACCCCAGAGGAACGCTGGGGTGTGCTAAGCTGTCTAAAGCGAATGTCAGCATCTGGGCCCAGCTGTACGTAGGTGTGTTACATAAAGCTGCGGTGAAAAGAGTACTGTTCTCTTGACGCCCATAGAAGTAGTTCACACAATGGAGGTCTCTTGTTGTTCAACTGGTGGTTCATGGTTGTTCAACCGAGGCCAGCATTTGGGTTGATCAGCACACAGAGCAGGCTTTCGGGCATGTGTGAGGGAGTAAGAGGGAAAGACAGTGTGCACATGTGTTTCTTAGGTGGTATTATGGGATGCCAGATTCGCTACTGAGCTTCTTCCTGGTTTTCATTCAGTTTCCTGGTTCTTATTCACAGTTTCCTGGTTCTTATTCAAAGCTATGCACGGACAGGGCAGGGACAGACTACAACTGAGAGTTAGGTCTGCAGAGAAAATCATTTTTGCCAACCTGCCCTCCATTCAGGGCTTATACACCCCCAGACTCAGGAAACAGGCAGGCAACATCACTGCAGACCCATCACACCCTGGTCACAACCTGTTCCAACTCCTCCCCTCTGGTAGGCGCTACAGAGCACTGTACCCCAAAACAACCAGATATAAAAACAGTTTCTTTCCATTGGCTGTCATTCAAATGAACACTTAATACTGTCAGTAAATCCAACCATGTTGTATATACTGTACTGTACATGTTGTATGTACTGTACTGTATATTTTACGTATACTGGTACACTCTGTTATGTCCATCTACCTCAGGCATGTATGTAAGTAACATGCTAAAATGTGTTTCAGCAACTCGGATATATTCTCTGCACCACTGCACATTATCACCTCTTATTTCACCTGTATCAGTCAGTCTACTGAGAGAGTCATGAAACCAGTCACATTTCATGTATGTGCAGACCTACATGGCTAATAAACACGATTCTGATTCTGACAGAAGTGCTTTCATCTGTCCTTGTTCCGCTGATACCAAGACTAGGTTTGTATGGAGCCACACCCTAATTCATCTGATCCAAGATTAGCTTGGATTCTGTGAAGAGACGCCAGTCATCAAGTCGTCACACTTGGAAACCTGGTGGTGTTAAAATTGTTCCTTTTAATGTCAGACCTCCAACATGGTAGACTATCACCCTTCAGACTGTGCAGGAGAGGCCTCTGCAGGCACCATGGTGCTGCACACATACAGATGTTAATGTCAGACCTCCAACATGGTAGACTATCACCCTCCAGACTTTGCAGGAGAAGCCTCTGCAGGCACCATGGTGCTGCACACATACAGATGTTAATGTCAGACCTCCAACATGGTAGACTATCACCCTCCAGACTTTGCAGGAGAAGCCTCTGCAGGCACCATGGTGCTGTACACATACAGATGTAAATGTCAGACCTCCAACATGGTAGACTATCACCATCCAGACTGGGCAGGAGAGGCCTCTGCAGGCACCATGGTGCTGCACACATACAGATTTTAATGTCAGACCTCCAACATGGTAGACCAGGGGTGGCTAACCATGTGTCATGGCGAGCCATGTGTATTCAGGTTTTCATTCCAGCCAGACTCCACACCAGGTGATTTCACTGATTAGCAACCCTTCAACCAAAGAGGAAGATTGTATCAGTGAAATCACCTGGTGCGGAGTCGAGTTGGAATGAAAACCTGTATATACATGGCTCTCCATATCACATGGTTAGCCACCGCTGTGGTAGACTGTCACCCTCCAGACTGTGCAGGAGAGGCCTCTGCAGGCACCATGGTGCTGCACACACATACAGATGTGAGCAAGGTAATAACAATAAGAGGATAAATGAAAGTTTGAGTTGGTCCATCATTGCCAGTTCCTCGATCAGCTTTTTCATGTAATCTCCTTTGGAAGTTGTACTAAACAGGCTTCGAGGAGGGGGAAGGCTGTTCCAGGATCAGCCCTTTGACATGCTCCCCACTGCAAAATGGCTGACGTGCCTACCTGCTTCTGGGCAGGAACATGGACTCCTTAATGAAGACGGAGCCTGACAGCAGGATGTACCAGCAGCTGCCAACATCGTCCGGGCTGAAGGGGAGAGAGGACGAGAAAACATATCAGCCAACTCAAGAGAGAGGAGGAACATGACAGAAGCTTTGGTGAAATAAAAAAATGGGACTGTGTGAGCGGTGAGTCCCAGCTAGTTAGAAATATCTGGAAAATATTTTAGGACATTCCTTCACACATGACAAATCCACAATGTAAAAGAAATAAAAGCATCTCTTCTTTGAAAAAATTAATAGCTGGAGAACTGAAATGAATAAATAAATACATAGAAAACAAATCTAACTGAATAAATAAATGGGAATCTAGAGCACTTTAAAGGGTAGTAAGTTCATCCAGCGGATAGCCATTTCAAGATAATTCATCATTAAACCCTTTTCATCCTCAGAAAATGGAACGATGACAGTAGGTAGGATGAGTTATCTGTGCATGGCAACCTGCCGCGTGCTGAAGGGCAGCCAGGGGGAAGATGAGTCGTAGTCACATCATCCCACTTCCATTCTTATACACGTGTTGGACTGGTAGTTCATTTAACCTACCCTGACATACTGTTAATGTAGCTCACACTTACAATACATAACTGATGTTCACTCTGCCACATAAGCTTTCTGAAGAGTCACAGAAAACAGACAGCGAAGCAGAGGCAGACGGAGAGACAGAGTCACAGCCTTGCTATTGAAAAGGGGGGGGGGGGGGAACCTGCTCCCTGCAGAGCCAAGGCTGTGCTGTCACTGAGCCTGAAACAGAGCTACACTTCCTCACCACGTGAACATATAAACATGTTAGAGAAGCACATTTAAACAATTCCAACTAATAAGAAAAGGTTTTCTAAACCTTTCAGAGGAAGAAAAACTATCAGTCCTACTAGAGGAGACCCAAAGAGCTGTAAGTTAGCAGCAGTCTATGTTGCTACTGCCATAAAGTGAGGGGCAGTGAGTGCAAGTTAGCAGCAGTCTATGTTGCTGCCTGCCATAAAGTGCGGCACAGTGAGTGCAAGTTAGCAGCAGTCTATGTTGCTGCCTGCCATAAAGTGAGGCACAGTGAGTGTAAGTTAGCAGCAGTCTATGTTGCTACTGCCATAAAGTGAGGGGCAGTGAGTGTAAGTTAGCAGCAGTCTATGTTGCTGCCTGCCATAAAGTGAGGGGCAGTGAGTGTAAGTTAGCAGCAGTCTATGTTGCTGTCTGCCATAAAGTGAGGCACAGTGAGTGCAAGTTAGCAGCAGTCTATGTTGCTCTCTGCCATAAAGTGAGGCACAGTGAGTGTACGTTAGCGGCAGTCTATGTTGCTGTCTGCCATAAAGTGAGGCACAGTGAGTGCAAGTTAGCAGCAGTCTATGTTGCTCTCTGCCATAAAGTGAGGGGCAGTGAGTGTAAGTTAGCAGCAGTCTATGTTGCTGTCTGCCATAAAGTGAGGCACAGTGAGTGCAAGTTAGCAGCAGTCTATGTTGCTCTCTGCCATAAAGTGAGGCACAGTGAGTGTACGTTAGCGGCAGTCTATGTTGCTGCCGGCCATAAAGTGAGGGGCAGTGAGTGACAGCCACCTGACACGTTGTTGCTGCCATTTCGATGACAGTATGTTCTTTTGTTTTCTATTGTTTCTTTCCTGTACTGTTTCTTTGGTGTACTATATTTATTTGCAGTACTATGTTTCTTTGAAGTACTATGTTACCATGCAGTACTATATTTCTTTGCTGTACAGTTTCTTTGGTGTACTATGTTTCCTTGCTGTACTGTTTCTTTGGTGTACCGTTTCTTTGCAGTGCAATGTTTCTTTGTAGTACTATGTTTCTTTGCAGTACTATGTTACCATGCAGTAATATGTTTCTTTGCTGTACTGTTTCTTTGCAGTACTATGCTTTTTTCTGCAGTACTGTTTCTTTGCTGTACCATGTTTCTTTGCAGTACCATGTTACCATACAGTACTATGTTTCTTTGCTGTGCCATGTTTCTTTGCTGTTCCATGTTTCTTTGCAGTACTATGTTTCTTTGCAGTACTATTACCATGCAGTACTATGTTTCTTTGCTGTACCATGTTTCTTTGCAGTACTACGTTACCATGCAGTACTATGTTTCTTTGCTGTACCAGGTTTCTTTGCAGTACTATTTCTTTGCAGTACTATGTTTCTTTGTTGTACCATGTTTCTTTGCTGTACTATGTTTTTTGCAGTACTATGTTACCACGCAGTAGTTTCTTTGCTGTACCATGTTTCTTTGCAGTACTATGTTTCTTTGCAGTACTAGGTTACCATGCAGTACTATGTTTCTTTGCAGTCCTATGTTTCTTTGCAGTCCTTTATTTCTTTGCTGTTCCATGTTTCTTTGTTGTACCATGTTTCTTTACAGTACGTTTCTTTGCTGTACTATGTTACCATGCACTACTATGTTTCTTTGCAGTACTATGTTTCTTTGCAGTCCTATGGTTCTTTGCAGTAATGTTTTCCAGTTGATGTTTGGCTTTTTTCAATGTTTGAATACTTGCTTTGGCACTATGTACATTGTTACATCATGATAATAAAGCCATTTGAATTTGAGAGAGACAGACTGACAGACATGTATACCACACTGTTCAAATTGATGTAAATATAGAGCAATCCCAAATTCATGAGAAGTGGACTAAACTGGAGCTAGCTATAAAAGACAATCAGAATCCGTTAGACCCCCCAATTATTGAACAGGAACTCCTCAAGAACCTGCAGGCCCTCAAATCTAAAAAAGTTTGTGGACCTAGTGGCATCTTGAACAAAATGTTAAAAAATATGAACAAGAAATTCAATTGGCTATATTAAAACTATTCAGTTTGGTTCCGAGTGTAGGCTATTTTCCTGACATCTGGAATAATGGACTTATAACCCCACTCTATAAAAACGGAGACAAATGTGACCCTGATAATTCCCGAGGCATCTGTGTGAACCGTGATCTGGAGAAGGTCTTCTGTAGTATTATGAATGCCAGACTTCTGAACTACCTCACCAAACACAATGTCTTGAGCAAAAGCCAAATTGGATTTATACCGAAACACCACACAACTGATCATATGTACACCCTACATACCCTAACTGATAAACATATAACACAAAATTGCATGCCTGTTTTATTGACGTCCAAAAAGCTTTTGATTCTATTGGGCATGCAGGACTGTTCTACAAAGTCATGGAGAGTGGTGTAGGGGGTAAAACATGTGATATTATAAAAGCAGTGTATTCTGGCAATATGTGCAGCGTAGAAATTGGCAAAAAAAGAACAGAATCTTTACCCAAGGGCGAGATGTTCGTCAGGGCTGTACCCTCAGTCCTATACTCTTCAATATCTACATTAATGAATTGGCTACTATGCTAGAAAAGTCCTCTGTCCCCGGGGTAAGTCTCCACAATCAGGAGGTGAAATGCCTACTCTTTGCTGTAGGCCATCTGCTGTGGGGGACAGCAAAATCAAGTCATCTGCAGAGCCCGGATCTGCTGGATCATTACTGTCAGACCTGGGCCCTGACAGTAAATGTTACAGGTTGTGCAGGAGGACCCAGACGACCACACGGGAGGCGGAGGACTCTTAATAATGTTGAATGAAAATTAACGAAGGGAAAATAATAGGGGAGAGAGAAATGCGGGATGTGTATGGTGCTCAGGTAGTTTTGTTAGTGGGGCGTGCGAATGTGCTGTGTGTAGTGTGACAGGCAGTAATTTGTCTAGCTGTGTATTAGTGTAAATTATCCTAAGTGTGTGTAAAATATGAATGGGGTGCTGGGTGTTGTGTAAGTGTGCATGTATCAACCAAAGTGACATGCCCGAGGTCAAAGGGGAATTGAGGAGTAGTCCAGTTCAAAGCCAAAGTAGTAGTCCAAATTCAAAGTCTAAGTGGTGGTCCGAGGAGGGAGGGAGGGAGGTTGGTTGGTTGGTTGGTTGGCAGGCGAGCCAGCTCTGTGCAACAGGTCAGAGGTATGCTATGGGAAGTTCTGGCAATAAGTTTGAGAAGGCCGGGTTCTTGTAGGGGTAGAAGTGATTGCAGATGGGGAACAGCTGAGATGATTGTAGATGGGGCACAGCTGAGGGAATGAGTGACCAAGAAAAAGCAGAGCCGTGCTGCCAGTCTGCCAGCAGATGGCATCAGTGGTGCCGTAGGGCGCGCTGTGCCCGTTGGGAGGTGCTGGGGACCTCAGAGTCTGAATCCGGTGATGGGGAACGTGAACGCGCCCCAGCTCTGGTGGTGAGGAGTGGATACTCAGGCAAAGCCGAGGGCCGTGGAGGCCCAGAGGGAAAGGAAGAGGTAGGTTGCGGGGGCTGTGAGGGTGAAACTGTAACAGTAAACCCCAAAAAGACCAAAATAATGATATTCCATAAAAGATCCAGATCTCAGGACGTCCTACCAAAGTTCTCAACTGGTACAAAACATGTAGAGCACTGCATATACTACACCTGTCTAGGATTAAAACTAAATCCAGCTGGACATTTTAATGAAGCAGTTCATGAGATGAGAGGGACAGCACGCCGGGCTTTCTACACCATAAAAAAATATACAAACAGAAATACCATTTAGAATTTGGTTAAAATTAATTGAGTGTGTTATTGAACCAGTTGCTCTGTGTGGCCTTGAGGTGTGGGGTCCACTTACAAAACAAGACTTTACTCAATGGGATAAACACCCCATTGAGACCCTGCATGCAGAGTTCTGTAAGATCCTCCTACATGTCCAGAGGAAAGCTACAAACAATGCATGCAGGGCAGAATTAGGCCAATACCCACTAATACTAAACACACAAACAAGAGCAATGAACTTTTAGACACATGTAAAACTACATGACCCCCTTTCGTACCATCACCAAGCCCTGCAATGCCAAGAGCTGAAGAGTAATAGGAACCCCCTTACCCAACTGGTCCTGAGGCTGAGAGCACAAACCTGTGCTATTAACACACCTCAGGAAGAGAACACATCATCAATCAGACCCAATCACATTACCAAACAGTTAAAACAAAACTACCTCACACATTGTAACACAAACACAGAGCAACGTGCAGTGCTGTCTGTCTCTACATGGACAGTCCATGACAGCAGATGATGTGAGCATGGAGACTGACCAGACCAACAACTAAAAATAACCCTGACTGTGTCCAGACTGAGTGAGCATGGCCTTGCTTTTGAAAAGGGGAGACAGGAAAACCTGCTCCCTGCAGAGCAAAGGCTGTGCTGTCACTGCACCATCATCATCGTCTTCATCACCACCACTGCAGCCTCAGTGAGCCTGAAACAGAGCTACACTTCCTCACCACATGTGAACATATAAACATGTTAGAGAAGCACATTTAAAAAATTCCAACTAATAAGAAAAGGTTTTCTAAACCTATCAGAGGAAGAAAAACTACCAGTCCTACTAGGGGAGACCCAAAGAGCTGTAAGTTAGCAGCAGTCTATATTGCTACTGCCATAAAGTGAGGGGCAGTAAGTTAGCAGCAGTCTATGTTGCTGCTTGCCATAAAGTGAGGGGCAGTGAGTCTAAGTTAGCAGCAGTCTATGTTGCTACTGCCATAAAGTGAGACACAGTGAGTGTAAGTTAGCAGCAGCCTATGTTGCTGCCTGCCATAAAGTGAGGGACAGTGAGTGTAAGTTAGCAGCAGTCTATGTGCTGCTTGCCATAAAGTGAGGGGCAGTGAGTGTAAGTTAGCAGCAGTCTATGTGCTGCTTGCCATAAAGTGAGGGGCAGTGAGTGTAAGTTAGCAGCAGTCTATGTGCTGCCTGCCATAAAGTGAGGGGCAGTGAGTGTAAGTTAGCAGCAGTCTATGTTGCTGCCTGCCATAAAGTGAGGCACAGTGAGTGTAAGTTAGCAGCAGTCTATGTGCTGCTTGCCATAAAGTGAGGGGCAGTGAGTGTAAGTTAGCAGCAGTCTATGTTGCTGCCTGCCATAAAGTGAGGCACAGTGAGTCTAAGCTAGCAGCAGTCTACATTGCTGCCTGTCATAAAGTGAGGCGTAGTGAGTCTAAGTTAGCAGCAGTCTACATTGCTGCCTGTCATAAAGTGAGGCACGGTGAGTCTAAGTTAGCAGCAGTCTATGTTGCTGCCTGCCATAAAGTGAGGCACAGTGAGTGTAAGTTAGCAGCAGTCTATGTGCTGCTTGCCATAAAGTGAGGGGCAGTGAGTGTAAGTTAGCAGCAGTCTATGTTGCTGCCTGCCATAAAGTGAGGCACAGTGAGTCTAAGTTAGCAGCAGTCTACATTGCTGCCTGTCATAAAGTGAGGCACAGTGAGTCTAAGTTAGCAGCAGTCTATGTTGCTGCCTGCCATAAAGTGAGGCACAGTTAGTGACAGTCACCTGACACACGTTGTTGTTGTCATATTTGATGACAATATGTTCTTTTGTCTCGTACTATGTTTCTTTGTTGTAGTGTGTTTGTTTTCAATGGTGTTTTCCAATTGACGTTTGGCTTCTTTTTATTTTTTTCAACTTTTGGACACTTGCTTTGGCAATATGTACATTGTTACATCATGCCAATAAAGCCATGTGAATTGAATCTGAATTGAAATTGAATTGAGAGAGAGAGAGATAGACAGAGAGAGACAGTCACAGAGAGGGACAGAGAGTGAGACAGAGAGATAGAGACAGAGAGAGAGAGAGAGAGACAGACAGACAGACAGACAGACAGACAGACAAACAGACAGAGAAACAGAGAGGGGACAGAGAGACAGAGAGCGACAGAGCGAGACCCACTATTGCACCCTGCCAGGACACTCCTAGCCCCCAGCAGCCCTCCAGCAGCCATACTCTGCCTACCACACAGACAGACGAGCCTGCACAGCCTTCAGACACCAAGAAACCGCAGGCGACCAAAACACAGAAAGGCCTAAAAGTAAACAAAGACACAGAAGTTGCCGTTCTTACAGACTCAAATGGGAAATTCCTAAAGAAGAAAAACTTTTCCCTGGCAAAATAACCACAAAAATATGGTGCCCAAAAACAAAAAATGTGCCCTCAATACTGGCTGACCCTGAGTTTGGTAAACCCAGCCATATCATCATCCATACTGGCACCATTGACCTCCAACAGGAGAGAGAATGGGAGGACTGGTCTGTAGAGTGACAGAGAGAGCCACTGAGGCCTTCCCCAATGCAAGTATCACCATCTCTACTCTTCTGCCACGCATGGACTTCCACCCTGCCACCATCCAGAGAGTGAACGTGGACATTTCCAGAGGATGTGCACTCCTGCCCAACATGCACTTGGCTCACCACTCCTCCATCACACCACAGCACCTGCACGACCATGCGCCCCTGAGCAAACATGCAGTGAATATATTTGCTAAAACTATAAAGATGTGGCATTGGGAAGCCAGCCTGACACAGGAAGAAACTACAGCAGACAATATTCAAGACCTCAGTACTACCACGGCCACACTCCCAGCAGGGGCCACCCGCCCGCAAACCCCTCCTGGGGACCCAGGCCCCACCAGGCCTTCACCCAAGACAACACGCCCATGTCGGACCAGCCCAGTGCACCCAGTAACCCAGACCAGCTGGGAGGGGGCAGAGTCGGCTTGTGTTCGTCACATGAATGCGTCTGTGTGTGTCGGAAAAAACAGTGGTTCGGCCTGGAGTCGCCTTGTCACGAAAGTGGGGCGGCGTCTCCTTCGAGACTGCCAGCCGGAGAGATGCAGTTGGCGAACGCATGCAGTACGAGGGTGGGTGTTTGAATTAAAATAGGGATCGATTGGCCACTAAATTGGGAGAAAAAGGGAAAAATCATTAATAAATTTAAAAAAAAAAGTTCGCAGGGAAGGGTTCTGGACAGTGATAACAACTTACTGATAACTGAGTAACGTCAGCTAACGTTAACTTAAAGTTACACGTAAATAAGTTAGCTAGTCTAGCTAACATCATAAAGCATAGCTACACTGCAGTACTAACACATTACCGTACCAGTTAAACTATGTCAGAATCATGCATGGAATCATGCTAGGTGAATCTCCCGTTTGTTGTAGCAACTACTGTGGCAACCAGACAGGCACCGGTCGCCTGCATCACATCCGGCTTTAGACATCCCCATATTACACAAACCCGGGAGAAGTCCCACATTAAACAGGTCCTCGTTAAGTGTGGTTATCCTAACTGGACATTTGTCAAAGCCAGGAAGACACACAAACAGTGCATCAGCCGATGGAAGAGAGGAGAGGACAACAGCTGTCTAAGTGTAAACCAGTGGTGATTCCGTATGTGGTTGGGATTATCGGAAAAGCTGAGACACATATTTTCCAAACACCGCCTCTCAGTTGCTTTCAAACCCCAAAACACACTGCACCAGAAGTTGGCCCACCTCAAGGATGGGATCCCTCAGCACAAACAGAGCAGTTCCGATAACACCGAGGGTGGCCTGGCGGCAGCCTCACCTGGCATTGACTGGTGTTTTTGGTGTCATCTTGTGGCGTGCGGGGAGGTGTGTCGGGGGTGTCTGGCTGGGTGAGCGGGTGTTGGATCGGCTGGGGGAGCCTGGTCTGCTGCGTCCGGTGGGCCCTCAGTGTTTCCTCTTTGGGCTTGGAGGAAATGAGTGTTTCCTCCATGCCGAGGAAACACTGAGGGCGGTCTGACAGGACACGGAAACGGGGCAGTCTAAGCTAACTGGTAGCCCATGCAGACTGACAGTTCTGATAACACCGAGGGTGGTCTGACAGGACACGGAGGAGGGGCAGGCTAAGCTAACTGGTAGCCCATGCACACTGACAGTTCTGATAACACCGAGGGCGGTCTGACAGGACACGGAGGCGGGGCAGGCTAAGCTAACTGGTAGCCCATGCAGACCGGCAGTTCCGACATTCGTCCTGGCGTTTGTTTTCTTGGACAGTGAAAAAAAATTTTCTTTGGATATACTCATTTTTTTGTTTTTGTAATTTTTTTTTTTTTGGTAGCTTGGATACATGTGTTCTTGTAGTTTGGGTGTGTTTTTGTCTGTGGGGCACTGCTGTGAGCTGGGGAAACAATATTTCATTTCATTTCATGTGTGCAGGTGCATGGAATGAAATGACAAATAAATTGTAGGAGTCATTTGGTCTCATCTTGTAAGCACTTAATTGGGCAACAGGTGTCACTCTAATTGCTATGGGCTCACAGCAATATAGGTGGGAACATTCAATCAGCTGACAGGTGTTACTTGACGGAGGGGAGCACACAGCTTTTTGACGGCTTTCAAGGCTGGCAAGCGATACAAGTGTAATGTGGAATGTTGGACTCTTTATGACGTATGACGTTTTATGGATTCATCATGGTTAGTAATAAATATAGCGTTTCAACTTAAACAAGTCTGAAGATTATTTCATAGACACACATAACGTGAAGTGGCTACAAGCGCATCAATTAGGTGCCTGTCTAGCAGCCTCTCAGGGACTTTAAGTGTGGGCTTAGTTACCACTGATTCAGTTACGGGGATCACTTCCGGGCAGACGCTCTTTGCCACTGCTCGTCTGTTGTCAGCTGGATTTGCTGTTGTTTTCTTTGTTGTCTTCGTCGCCTTTTGTATGTATGTGTGTTGCTTAAATTGGAGAGTACCGCTGGCGTCGTGTGTGGCTGCCGCTTCTCCCACCGTCTTGTCTCTCTCCTCTCTGTCCCCGTTTTTTCGGCCCTCCGTGCTAGCCACCTAACTAGCTAACTGGCACACCACCACTCGGCTAACGTTAGCTTTATGTGAGCTCTGACCTCCTGGCTCTCCACGCTAGCTTGCGGATCTGGCTCCGTCCCCCAACCCCCGCTGGATTATTTATTTTATTTTCCCTCGGCAGGGGACACTATCCCCCTTTGGCCACCATCAACTGGGACTAGCGTAATCTGGACATCACCATCCCTGGCGGCACTCCCCTTCATATCGTGAGTAGCTAGCCTCACCCCATCCGTGTTTGCGCTACCCCTCTTACGTTTCCAGCATTATTAACCCACCCGTCTCATGGAACCAACACTCTGCTGCCCTCTTCTGTTTTTACTTATGTTACCCCCCTTATTACGACTACATCGAATACCCTGGTTTCCCTTTTTATTTTCTCCCCTGTTTAGTTTCCCTCCTCCTCCCTTACACTACTCTCCTGATGAACTCCTGTTCCTCAACAAAAACTACCGGCTATCCTCTGTTGCATGCACCTCCGCTCTGTCTGCTGGCATCCTCCGCTGCCGCCGTTATCTTCATCGCGGCCCCAGACACTCTCGTCATCTACATCCTTCCACTAACCCTGATATGATATCCCACATCCAAACCCTATGCTCCCACCGCCCCCCCTCCACTGCACCCCCCCCCGCACTGCTAACCTGGACAACCTCAGACCTCTCCAGCATGCCCCCACTACATTGCCCTCTCATTCCATCAACCTTGCCCTCCTTAACACATGATCATTAAATAACAAAGCCCTTATCCTACCTGAAACAATCACTGATAATTCATTTGACTTTCTCCTGCTCACTGAAACCTGGCAACAATCTGGTGACTTTTTCTCCCTCAACGAAGCACCCCCCCCCCCGTTTTGGCTACATCTGCAGACCCCGTCTCTCCCGTTGTGGAGGTGGTCTTGCTGTCTTATTCAGTCAGAACTTCAGGACCACTGAGCTCTCACTCCCCACCATCTCATCATTTGAATTCCTCGCTTTTAAAACCTGCTCAATGGCTGTCATTCTCATCTACCGGCCACCCACACCAAAACCATCTTTCCTGTCTGACCTCTCTGAACAATAGCCTCATCTCTCTCCTCACACCTACTACTGCTTGGTGATTTTAACATCCACATTGATTTACCCATCTGTAAGTTTGCATCAGAATTCACCACTCGATTGGACAATTTCAACCTCACCCAGCACATCACTTTCCCCATCCATGTCAAAGGCCATATCCTTGACCTGGTCTGCTCTGTCAATCTACCGATACACAACATCCATCCATCCCCATTTCCTCTGTCAGACCATAATCTCGTCCAGTTCACTATTCCATCCCCAACTCCTCGGCCACACCTCCTCAGAGAAATAACATTCCACAATACTAAATCTATTGACCCCCTCCAACTCTCCGATCTGCTCTCCTCTGCTCTCCCCCTGGAACCAGCCTCTACCTTACCTGATGATCTCACCAATCACCTCAATGCCACTCTGTCTGCCTCCCTCAACACACTGGCCCCTCTCAAAACAAAAACTGTCTCCTTCAACACCTCTGCACCCTGGTTCACACCTGAGCTCCGCACAATGAAACAGACTGCCCACCAACTGGAACAACTTGCCAAGAAAACATCTCTCACTATACACCAAGAAGCCCACAACCTCCACCTCTCTGCCTACAAAGATGCCCTCACCGCCGCCAAGTCTGCCTATTTTTCCACCATCATTAATGATTCCAACCGTAACCCCTGCACCCTCTTCTCCACTGTAAACAATTTCCTCAAGCCCCGTGCCAATGGCCACTTCAACTCTACTGCTGAACAATGCAACTCATTTCTCAAATGTTTTGCAGACAAAATCACCGCTATCAACAAATCACTGTCCCCTGCATCTGACTCGGCAGCACCTACTCCGGCCCCTCTTCTCCCCTAACCCTAACCCTAACCCTCCCCCCGATCGCCGCCTCTCCCGGTTTGTTCCAGTTGCCCCAACCACTATCTCTGAACTCATCAAAATCCACAACCTACTCCCTTGATCCCTACCTCACCAACCTTTTCAATTCCTCACTGTCCCATGGAATTGCCCCCTCTGCTTACAAAACTGCAGCTATCACCCCAATTCTCAAGAAACCCGGTCTTGATCCATCCTGCCTCAACCAATACTGGCCAATTTCCAATCGCTCCTTCCTCTCTAAAACCCTGGAACGCATTGTCGCCACACAACTCCAAACCTACCTACACTCCCAACAACCTACTCGAACCCCTCCAGTCTGGTTTTTGCCCACTCCACAGCACTGAAACTGCACTCCTTAAAGTACTTAATGACCTCCTCATCTCTGCTGATACTGGAGCCCTTAACATCCTCATCCTCCTCGACCTGAGTGCAGCCTTCGATACTGTGAGCCACAACATCCTGCTCACCAGATTGAAAGATGTCGGTATTGAAGGCACCGTACTCGCTGGCTCCAGTCCTACCTCTCCAACAGGTTACACTTCATCTCACTTCACAACCACTCCTCTGTTCCATCCACAGTCACACAAGGTGTTCCCCAAGGTTCTGTACTCGGCCCACTCCTTTTCATCATCTACATCCTCCCTCTTGGTCAGATTCTCCGCCATTTCAAGTTGGACTTCCACCGTTATGCTGATGACACCCAGATATACCTCAGCACCAAATCCCCTCATAATCCACCCCTCTCTCACATCGACTCCTGTCTGTCTGCTGTTAAAGTCTGGATGCAGCAAAACCTTCTCAAACTCAACAGTGACAAAACTGAACTCCTCTTCATTGGCTCCAAGTCCACTCTCAGCCAAATCAACAACCTTGCACTCACCATCGATGGCACTACTGTCTCCCCTTCCCCCCAGGCATGCAACCTTGGGATGATCCTTGATCCCACCCTCTCCCTTGAGCCACATATCTGCCAAATGGTCAAATCCTCCTTCTACCACCTTCGCAACACTGCAAAAAGAAGATCCTCTCTCACACGCCCTGCTGCTGAGATACTGATCCATGCCTTCATCTCCTCCTGCTCTGATTACTGCAACTCACTCCTCTATGGCATCAGTGCTAGCTCTATCAAGAGACTCCAATTGGTCCAGAACGCATCCGCCCGACTTTTAACTTTCACCAAATCCTGGCACCACATCACCCCAGTCCTAAAAGAACTCCACTGGCTACCTATCTCCCATCGGATCAATTACAAAATCCTGGTTCTTACTTATAAAGCCCTTCACAAACTGGCTCCCCCATACCTCACCGATCTCCTCTCCCCCTACCAACCCTCCCGGTCCCTCAGATCCACCTCAACCTCCCTTCTCTCTACCCCCAGGTCCAACCTCCACGGCTTTGGTGACCGAGCCTTCTCCAGAGCAGCTCCCAAGCTCTGGAACTCACTTCCCCAAATCACGAGAGACTCAGAATCCCTCCCACTCTTCCAATCCCGTCTCAAGACACACCTTTTCTCCACTGCCTTCTCGTGCCCCCCTGTCCACTCCTACACCCTTGGTCTTGGGCAGGCTGGGAACTGAGCACTTGCCCTGCATCTGTGATTTATGATGTTTGTTTTCTTTCCCTTTATATCTGTCCAAGTCGGAGAGTACTGCTGGTGTCGTGTGTGGCTGCGCTTCTGCCTCTCGTAGGCCCCCTTCCCATTCACCCCTGTATGTCTGTGTTATGTTCATCTGTCATCTTGTTTCACTCCATTTATTGTAAAGCGACTTTGAGTACTAGAAAAACGCTATAAATCAAATCAAATCAAATCAATTTTATTTGTATAGCCCAATATCACAAATTACAAATTTGCCTCAGTGGGCTTAACAGCAACTATACAAGATCGGTTTATTATTATTATTATTAGTCTCTACATAAATATTCCAGATTCCTGATCAACCAGTCAATATTTCTATAGCATGTTGTCTAAATTAAAAGAAAGTAAGGATAAAAGACGAAAACAGACAAAACACATGAAAAAAAGAGAGAGACAATAGTTTCAGTCTCAAACATCAACAACCAATATCCATCCATCCAGATGTGACCACAGGCCCTCAGTGTGACTGGCTGAACACTTTCACCTGGCTGGACAGTGGAAAAAATAACCACCAATCAAATATGAAACAGTAGGGGCCAATGTTCACTTACAGAAATGTAAGAAAGGGGTGCAAATACCTCACCTCACACACACACACACACACACACACACACACACACACACACACACACACACACACACACACACACACACACACACACACACACATTTCATCCTTCCGTTTTCAGAGCTGAAGCAACTAAAACACTCAATTATTAATTGCTGGCACACAGAGTCACCAAGCGAGGGAGTGGCTGGAATGGTGGAGAAGAGGATGAGGAGGAGGAGGAAGACAACAAAGTCTTAGGCATTGTGACAGTTTGACAGAACTGGGTCACATGCACTAGCAATGGAAATGGCTTTGCTAAATGAGCAAAAAGAGCTACTATTTTGGTGCTATTGACAAGGAGGAGGTGATGATGGAAGAGGAGATGGTCTACAGGCCACTGAACATGTTGAAAAGGAGGAGGTGACAATGGAAGAGGAGATGGCCTACAGGCCACTGAACATGTTGAGAAAGAGGTGACGATAAAAGAGGAGATGGTCTACAGGCCACTGAACATGTTGAGAAGGAGTAGGTGACGATGGAAGAGGAGATGGTCTACAGGCCACTGAACATGTTGAGGAGGAGGTGACGATGGAAGAGGAGATGGTCTACAGGCCACTGAACATGTTGAGAAAGAGTAGGTGACGGTGGAAGAGGAGATGGTCTACAGGCTACTGAACATGTTGAGAAGCAAGAGGTGATGATGAAAGAGGAGATGGTCTATATGCCATTTAATATGTTGAGAAGGAGGAGGTGACAGTGGAAGAGGAGATGGCCTACAGGCCACTGAGCAAATTGAGAAGGAGTAGGTGACGTTGGAAGAGGAGGTGGTCTACAGGCTACTGAAAATGTTGAGAAGCAAGAGGTGATGATGAAAGAAGAGATGGTCTATATGCCATTGAATATGTTGAGAAGGAGGAGGTGACAGTGGAAGAGGAGATGGTCTACAGGCCACAGAACATGTTGAGAAGGAGGAGGTGACAATGGAAGAGGAGATGGCCTACAGGCCACTGAGCATGTTGAGAAGGAGTAGGTGACGTTGGAAGAGGAGATGGTCTACAGGCCACTGAACATGTTGAGAAGGAGTAGGTGACGAGGGAAGAGGAGATGGTCTATATGCCATTGAATATGTTGAGAAGGAGGAGGTGATGATAGAAAAGGAGATGGTCTAAAGGCTACTGAACATGTTGAGAAGGAGGAGGTGACGATGGAAGTGGAGATGGTGTACAGGCCACTGAAAATGTTGAGAAGGAGCAGGTGATGTTGGAAGAGGAGATGGTCTAAAGGCCACTGAACATGTTGAGAACGAGAAGGTGATGATGGAAGAGGAGGTGGTCTACAGGCAACTGAACATGTTGAGAAGGAGGAGGTGACGAAGGAAGAGGAGATGGTCTACAGGCCACAGAACATGTTGAGAAGGAGGAGGTGACAGTGGAAGAGGAGATGGTCTACAGGCCACAGAACATGTTGAGAAGGAGGAGGTGACAATGGAAGAGGAGATGGCCTACAGGCCACTGAGCAAGTTGAGAAGGGTAGGTGACGTTGGAAGAGGAGATGGTCTACAGGCCACTGAATATGTTGAGAAGGAGGAGGTGATGAGGGAAGAGGAGATGGTCTACAGGTTACAGAACATGTTGAGAAGGAGGAGGTGATGATAGAAAAGGAGATGGTCTAAAGGCTACTGAACATGTTGAGAAGGAGAAGGTGAGGATGGAAGAGGAGGTGGTCTACAGGCAACTGAACATGTTGAGAAGGAGGAGGTGACGAAGGAAGAGGAGATGGTCTACAGGCAACAGAACATGTTGAGAAGGAGGAGGTGACAGTGGAAGAGGAGATGGTCTACAGGCCACAGAACATGTTGAGAAGGAGGAGGTGACAATGGAAGAGGAGATGGCCTACAGGCCACTGAGCAAGTTGAGAAGGGTAGGTGACGTTGGAAGAGGAGATGGTCTACAGGCCACTGAATATGTTGAGAAGGAGGAGGTGATGAGGGAAGAGGAGATGGTCTACAGGTTACAGAACATGTTGAGAAGGAGGAGGTGATGATAGAAAAGGAGATGGTCTAAAGGCTACTGAACATGTTGAGAAGGAGGAGGTGACGATGGAAGTGGAGATGGTCTACAGGCCACTGAACATGTTGAGAAGGAGCAGGTGATGTTGGAAGAGGAGATGGTCTACAGGCCACTGAACATGTTGAGAAGGAGAAGGTGATGATGGAAGAGGAGATGGTCTACAGGCAACTGAACATGTTGAGAAGGAGGAGGTGACGAAGGAAGAGGAGATGGTCTACAGGCAACAGAACATGTTGCGAAGGAGGAGGCGATGTTGGAAGAGGAGATGGTCTACAGGCTACTGAACATGTTGAGAAGGAGGAGCTGACGATGGAAGAGGAGATGGTCTACAGGCCACTGAACATGTTGAGAAGGAGGAGGTGATGTTGGAAGAGGAGATGGTCTACAGGCCACTAAGCAAGTTGAGAAGGAGTAGGTGACGTTGGAAGAGGAGATGGTCTACAAGCCACTGAACATGTTGAGAAGCAAGAGGTCATGATGGAAAAGGAGGTGGTCTACAAGCCACTGAACATGTTGAGAAAGAGGAGGTGACGGTGGAAGAGGAGATGGTCTACAGGCTACTGAACATGTTGAGAAGGAGGAGGTGATGATGGAAGCGGAGATGGTCTACAGGCCACTGAACACGTTGAGAGGAGGAGGTGACAACAGAAGAGGAAATGGACTACAGGCCACTGAACATGTTGAGAAAGAGGTGACGATAAAAGAGGAGATGGTCTACAGGCCACTGAACATGTTGAGAAGGAGTAGGTGACGATGGAAGAGGAGATGGTCTACAGGCCACTGAACATGTTGAGGAGGAGGTGACGATGGAAGAGGAGATGGTCTACAGGCCACTGAACATGTTGAGAAAGAGTAGGTGACGGTGGAAGAGGAGATGGTCTACAGGCTACTGAACATGTTGAGAAGGAGGAGGTGACGATGGAAGTGGAGATGGTCTACAGGCCACTGAAAATGTTGAGAAGGAGCAGGTGATGTTGGAAGAGGAGATGGTCTACAGGCCACTGAATATGTTGAGAAGGAGAAGGTGATGATGGAAGAGGAGGTGGTCTACAGGCAACTGAACATGTTGAGAAGGAGGAAGTGACGAAGGAAGAGGAGATGGTCTACAGGCAACAGAACATGTTGAGAAGGTGGAGGTGACAGTGGAAGAGGAGATGGTCTACAGGCCACAGAACATGTTGAGAAGGAGGAGGTGACAATGGAAGAGGAGATGGCCTACAGGCCACAGAGCAAGTTGAGAAGGGTAGGTGACGTTGGAAGAGGAGATGGTCTACAGGCCACTGAATATGTTGAGAAGGAGGAGGTGATGAGGGAAGAGGAGATGGTCTACAGGTTACAGAACATGTTGAGAAGGAGGAGGTGATGATAGAAAAGGAGATGGTCTAAAGGCTACTGAACATGTTGAGAAGGAGGAGGTGACGATGGAAGTGGAGATGGTCTACAGGCCACTGAAAATGTTGAGAAGGAGCAGGTGATGTTGGAAGAGGAGATGGTCTAAAGGCCACTGAACATGTTGAGAACGAGAAGGTGATGATGGAAGAGGAGGTGGTCTACAGGCAACTGAACATGTTGAGAAGGAGGAGGTGACGAAGGAAGAGGAGATGGCCTACAGGCCACTGAGCAAGTTGAGAAGGGCAGGTGACGTTGGAAGAGGAGATGGTCTACAGGCCACTGAATATGTTGAGAAGGAGGAGGTGATGAGGGAAGAGGAGATGGTCTACAGGTTACAGAACATGTTGAGAAGGAGGAGGTGATGATAGAAAAGGAGATGGTCTAAAGGCTACTGAACATGTTGAGAAGGAGGAGGTGACGATGGAAGTGGAGATGGTCTACAGGCCACTGAACATGTTGAGAAGGAGCAGGTGATGTTGGAAGAGGAGATGGTCTACAGGCCACTGAACATGTTGAGAAGGAGAAGGTGATGATGGAAGAGGAGGTTGTCTACAGGCAACTGAACATGTTGAGAAGGAGGAGGTGACGAAGGAAGAGGAGATGGTCTACAGGCAACAGAACATGTTGCGAAGGAGGAGGCGATGTTGGAAGAGGAGATGGTCTACAGGCTACTGAACATGTTGAGAAGGAGGAGCTGACGATGGAAGAGGAGATGGTCTACAGGCCACTGAACATGTTGAGAAGGAGGAGGTGATGTTGGAAGAGGAGATGGTCTACAGGCCACTAAGCAAGTTGAGAAGGAGTAGGTGACGTTGGAAGAGGAGATGGTCTACAAGCCACTGAACATGTTGAGAAGCAAGAGGTGATGATGGAAAAGGAGGTGGTCTACAAGCCACTGAACATGTTGAGAAAGAGGAGGTGACGGTGGAAGAGGAGATGGTCTACAGGCTACTGAACATGTTGAGAAGGAGGAGGTGATGATGGAAGAGGAGATGGTCTACAGGCCACTGAACACGTTGAGAGGAGGAGGTGACAACAGAAGAGGAAATGGACTACAGGCCACTGAACATGTTGAGAAAGAGGTGACGATAAAAGAGGAGATGGTCTACAGGCCACTGGACATGTTGAGAAGGAGTAGGTGACGATGGAAGAGGAGATGGTCTACAGGCCACTGAACATGTTGAGGAGGAGGTGACGATGGAAGAGGAGATGGTCTACAGGCCACTGAACATGTTGAGAAAGAGGAGGTGACGGTGGAAGAGGAGATGGTCTACAGGCCACTGAACATGTTGAGAAAGAGGAGGTGACGGTGGAAGAGGAGATGGTCTACAGGCTACTGAACATGTTGAGAAAGAGGAGGTGACGATAAAAGAGGAGATGGTCCACAGGCCACTGAACATGTTGAGAAAGAGGAGGTGACAATGAAAGAGGAGATAGTCTACATGCCATTGAACACATTGAGAAGGAGGACGAGCAGTTCAACATGTTGGTTTGCCAGATATGAGAGATGGATGAAGTGTTGTTTGCTGGCATGAGGAACGCAGCAGGTAGACTCGAGTAGAGCTGTTGGGGTGTCTGTTGGGGTGCCTGCGTGACCTCGACACACAGTCACATATTTGAGGACATGAACGTGGGTGACGGTGTAGTTCTCTGTGTAGACACCACACAGACCTGCAACACAACTCCACACAAACACAAAACCCAGATACTATGACCTGCTGAACAGCTGGTGGTACACAGCAGTCTCTCGTACTCAGGCTCTAGGCCTGCTGACTCTTCTGTGTTACCCCTTACTGCCCGCACGAAGCGTTAGACAACTTAATGGAAAAACGATCACAATGACCTTTCCCCCACAGATTTTTAAAGTCCATCTCTACCGGCACTGGTTATGATGAACACAGGAAGCGAGAGACAGGCTGCGAAGAGCAGGCGGGTGGGAGGTCTGATTAACACCCTCCACAGGGCGGGTTTCAATCCAGCCTACAACTGTTCTTCAGTCTGCCTGTGTCGACACACATTTTCTACCAACACAACACAACACACGCACACGCACACACACACACGCACACACACACACACACACACACACACACACACACACACACACACACACACACACACACACACACACACACACACAACCCAGGTGGGTCAGAGTTGTGTGTGTGTGTGTGTGTGTACATACACACAGAGTGTTGTGATGCGTCTAGTGCAGCAGTGTGTAGTTGGAGGGAAGGTGCACGTGTTCTTCCAACCCGCTTGTGTCCCTCCTGCCCTTAGCTTGCTGCCGCTGGCTAGCCTTTGTGGCGAATAGGGAAGCATCCTAGCTTGTAAGCCTTCCCTTGCCAGTACATAGCCTCTCCTTCACCAAGACTCCTGCCAGGCCTCCCCGTGGCCACACATGGTAACTGGGGTCTTGCGGCCCCAGGCTAACTTGGCAGGGGATCTCGGAGCAGCAGTGGGCCCGAGAGATATGGTGTGCAGGCCCACCCTGGTGGACACACCCTGGCACCTATCAACCACTGCCCCGCTGCCTTGTGGGTGAGTCTGGAAGACATAAGGCTAAGGGAGCTTACCCCAACAGAAAAGCAAGCTGTGGCGGCACGCTTCGAGGCGGTTTCCGAAAAACTGGATTTCCGGCAGCCCCCTGCAGTTGTGTGGAGGTGCCGGTCGTCTAGGGATCCCCCTTGCCATCGGAACCATCTCCTGTACAATCAAGTCATGTGGCGTTGGGAGAAGCGCACCCCCCATGCCACTTTAAAAACCATCTCTGCTGCGCAGGTATCTTCTGCTATCTGAGTCCTCAAAGGACCCACAAATAGAAGAAGATGGTCATCATCGGGCACCATGGACAACCAGCAAGCAAGCAAGTGTATATATGTCCTGTGTGTGTGTGTGTGTGTGTGTGTTGCTTTCAGAAGTTTTAAGTGTGACCAGATGAGGCAGTGACTGTCTGGCAGTGTTGGACCTCCTGTCTCTAAGTGTGTAAAGCAAACATTTAAGCACACCTGATGAGATGGGGCCATGAGGCTGATGATGAAATACTGCCCGTATGTAACTGTGCACAGATACCATTTACAGCCACTGGGTGACAGACATGGAGATACTCACTAGTACAGCACTTCATTGGCTTCATGTCTCTCGTAGCGCACTGTCTCACACATTATCCTGTAGAGACAAAAAACACAAAGACGTTTATGAGTGAATAAATAAATAACACTTCTATCCCGATGGGAGTGGTCTCTTCCAGGACGATAATGCGCCCGTCCACAGGACATGAGGGGTCAGCAGATGGTCTGATGAGGATGAAGATGATTCCTGAGGAGGCTGAGGAACGCCCATCTACCCCCCAAAATTCTCACCAACTTCTACCACTGCACCATAGAGAGCATCCTGACCATCTGCATCTCAGTGTGGTACGGCAACTGCACCTCAGTAGACCAGAAAGCTCTGCAGCGGGTCGTCAAGGCGGCCCAGCATATCACCGGTACCCAGCTCCCAGCCATAAAAGACAGTTATCACAAACGCTGCCTTGGAAGGGGTCTGAGCATCAGCAGAGATCCCACCCATCCCAACCATGGACTGTTCTTCCCCCTGCCCTCTGGGAGGCGCTACAGGAGCCTCAGAGCCCGCACTACCAGGCTCAAAAACAGCTTCTTTCCACAAGCTGTTGCCCACCTGAACCTGGCTACCCACTAAATGTCTGTAGATATTTTTAAATATTTTGTACTCCAGCTCTTTTTTAACTTATTTTTAGCTTGTGGTCTTCATGTGTGTATATCTTCTACTGTGTTTGCTGTGTTTGCCTGTGTCTGTCTTGCACTGTTTGGTGAAGCCACAGCCCTCATTTCATTTTTAACATGTGCCTGCACATTGTTTTTAATGACAATAAAATTGAATTGAATTGAATTGAATGACGTAGATCACATGTATGGCCTTCAGTCACCAGATCTCAACCCAACTCAGCACCTATGGGTCATTCATGGCCGTCATGTCAGACAGCGCTCTCCACCACCATCATCAAAACACCAACTGAGGGAAGATCTTCTGGATGAATGGTGTCCCTCCCTCCAGTAGAGCTCAGAAACTTGTAGAATCTATGACAAGGAACATTGAAGCTGTTCTGGAGGCTTGTGGTGGACCAACACCTTACTAAGACCCTTTATGTCGGTTTATCCTTTAACCCCTCGTCTGGTCTACATGTTATAAATACTACACGTGCTCTAGCTGATGGTTCCCACACATCTCCACTTTCTCTAAATCACACTGGTCTGGATTCTCTTCTAAGTTTAACTTGTCCTTATCTAAATGTTTAAAACTAATGGGATCTTTACTGGAGAAGAACCAACATGTCCATAAGGTTCTGTACTACAGGAACCACTGCTGTCAGTGACTCAGGCAGATAAACAGACAGGCGTCACTTAAACTAGGATTCAATCTCTATCAAATTAAAAAAAAAGGGGGGGGCGTCCAGGTGGCATGGCGGTCTATTCTGTTGTCTACCAACACTGGGATCGCTGGTTTGAATCCCTGTGTTACCTCCAGCTTGGTTGGGTGTCTACAGACACAATTGGCCGTGTCTGCAGGTGGGAAGCCAGATGTGGGTGTGTGTCCTGGTTGTTGCACTAGCGCCTCCTCTGGTCAGTCGGGGCGCCTGTTTGGGGGGGGGGACTGGGGGGAATAGCGTGATCCTCCCACGTGCTACGTCCCCCTGTTGAAACTCCTCACTGTCAAGTGAAAAGAAGCGGCTGGTGATTCCACATGTATCAGAGGAGACGTAGTAGTCTGCAGTCCTCCCCGGATCGGCAGAGGGGGTAGAGCAGAGACTGGGATGGCTCGGAAGAGTGGGGTAATTGGCCGAGTACACGGGGAGAAAAAGAGGGGGGTGGAAATGCCCCAAAACAGAAGAAAAAAGTTGTAAACATTTGTTTTCAGAATGTGCAGAATTTAATATCCTGGCAGTTTACATATCTGAGAAAGCCAACAGATCACTCGATAAGATCTGTGGTAAGATCTGTGATAAGATAAAATAAGATCTGTAACAAGATCTGTGATAAGATAAGATCTGTGGTAAGATCTGTGATAAGATAAGATCTGTGGTAAGATCTGTGATAAGATAAGATCTGTGGTAAGATCTGTCATAAGATCTGTGGTAAGATAAAATAAGATCTGTAACAAGATCTGTGATAAGATAAGATCTGTGGTAAGATCTGTGATAAGATCTGTAATAAGATCTGTGGTAAGACCTATGATAAGATCTGTAATAAGATATGTGATAAGATCTGTGATAAGATAAGATCTGTAATAAGATCTGTGGTAAGATCTGTGATAAGATAAGATCTGTAATAAGATCTGTGGTAAGATCTGTGATAAGATCTGTGATAGGATCAGTGATAAGATCTGTGGTAAGATCTGTGATAAGATAAGATAAGATCGGTAATAAGATCTGTGATAAGATAAGATCTGTGGTAAGATCTGTGATAAGATCTGTAATAAGATCTGTGGTAAGACCTATGATAAGATCTGTAATAAGATATGTGATAAGATCTGTGATAAGATAAGATCTGTAATAAGATCTGTGGTAAGATCTGTGATAAGATCTGTGATAAGATCAGTGGTAAGATCTGTGGTAAGATCTGTGATAAGATAAGATAAGATCGGTAATAAGATCTGTGATAAGATAAGATCTGTGATAAGATCTGTGATAAGATCTGTGGTAAGATCTGTGATAAGATAAAATAAGATCGGTAATAAGATCTGTGATAAGATAAGATCTGTGATAAGATCTGTGATAAGATCTGTGGTAAGATCTGTGATAAGATAAAATAAGATCGGTAATAAAATCTGTGATAAGATAAGATCTGTGATAAGCGTTGAGAGTGCTGATAATGATGTTAAATATGAACCACATAACACATAAATAATAGTGAGTGCACAGTTACAGAGGAAAGTCACTTCTTCCTCCATCAGCTGCAGTAGTTGTGGATTTAACCTACAGTGATGGTGACTGTTAGGCTGCATGCCAGACAGGACAGCAGAATAACTCCTCATCACACTGTGCAGTCTGAAAGAGGGTCTCATGTTTTTACTGATCTTTGCATCATTGGAGAATCAGTTAAGTTACTTGAGTGGGTGTTGGCGGCGTGTGCTCACCTCAGCTGGTGCTCTCGCAGGTTGGACAATGCCTCCATTCCATGAAGATAGGAGTAGACGATCTCCAGGTCCTGCAGAAGAGGACAATGGTCAGTGAGCAGTCTTGTGTTTCTGAGTAAACCAACAACATAATGTGTATTCAGAGTGACGGTACAAACACTGAAATCTGAATCGCCATGAAAAAGCAAACATCAATAACTCTAGTTCAAACACACGCCGTTGCCCAGTCACGAGTGTGTGTGTGTGTGTGTGTGTGTGTGTGTGTGTGTGTGTGTGCTCAGGCTTTGATATAAATCAGCCGTGGTGGAGTGGATGCTTTGCCCAGTAGTACAATGAAATACACTTTACAAGGATCCTGACGTTGATTTGTGCGACTCAACCCAGCGGTACAAAGTAGACATTCAGTGAGACGGAGAGGAAATGTAAACTGCCATTCAGAGAGTTGATCACATGACTCAGAGAGCTGCTGTCAGGTCGCGTGGCTCTGCTCCAACATGGAGGTGAAGACGGAGTTCCTCTCTGAGCACCAGCAGCCAACACAACTACTCCACTGTCTGTCCGTCCACACTGTGTACACACATCTGTGTGTGTATGTGGGGGGGGGGGGGACTGTGTACAAGGACTGGGTCTTCTTTGTTGGTGGTGACTGGGAGGTAGACATTGCACAAGGGGGCGGGACAACAGGGGTTCTGTGTTCCAGCCCAAAGCCACCAACACACATGCACCAGGGTACACACACAACACAACACAACACAACACAACACAACACACTAACATGCTCATCAGCAGTCCCACACTTCATTCATCACACTGGAGAACACGACCAGCACATATCAGAGGCAGCTGCAGTGGGCACTTTTCAAACGGAGGCTTAATTTTCATTTAGATTATAATTAAAACATGATTTTATCCCCTCGTTCACTTTTACTTGATTGTCCACATGACCTGATGCACCTTCTGAGCACTTCTAAACTGACTCTTCATCACACCTTCCCCTGATATTCATCACACCTTCTCCTGCTCTTCATCACACCTTCTCCTGCTCTCATCACACCTCCTGCTCTTCATCACATCTTCTCCTGCTCTCATCACACCTCCTGCTCTTCATCACACCTTCTCCTGCTCTTCATTGCTTTCATTAGTTTGCTTCTGTTGGATGTAGAGCAGTTAATGTATGACAGGTAAAGTTTACTATACAGCTTATTATTAAAATGTTCATAACAAGATTGTATTTCATTAAAATGTTCATGGAAATTTGACCATAAAACAATGTGAGCATAGCTTCATGTTGCCTCAGCAACACCGAGGTCTTCCCCAACCGGCAGTTCGAAGGTCACAAGTGCCAGGAAGAGCTAAGGGACAAATCACCAACACTTCAAGACAGAGGTCTGAATAATATGACATAGAACAAAAGAAAGAACAGAAAATTAAAAAAAGAAGTCAGCTTGTGACGGACTGAACATGTCAGTGTGCATGCACTGACTTCTTTGCAGAAATTCAAAATCAAGTCCTAAAACTTTATCAAGGGGATCAAGAGTGTTGCTCGCACAGAGCCAGCCAGAGATGTCATCATACTTGTGAGGGTTGGACCTTCATGAATACGGACCCAGAAGGACACACACACACACACACACACACACACACACACACACACACAGATGGCTGTTCTTACAGTTCTCCTCACTAATCCCTGAGCACCGAGGGAACTGCTGCCCCTGCTGCTGCTGCTGCCCCTGCAGGAAGGACAGCAGCACAAGACAAATGCAGGAAGAACATGTCCGCAGCCACCACTCCCTGCATGCATGTGTGTTCTAGTGTATCTCTCGAAAAAATAAAATAAAGCAGCTTGCATGTTCTCTGTGTGGGTTTCCTTAATACTCCTGCCTGTGCCCCTGAGCAAGGCAATGGAAAAAAGACCTGGAGTTGGTCCCTGAGCGGTGCACGGCAGCTGCCCATTGCTCCTACACAATAGGATGGTTAGATGCAGAAGAGAATTTCCCCCACAGGGATTAATAAAGTACATCTTAATCTTAATCCATCCTAATCTTAATCTGTACAACGAATAAAGTCTCTCTTCTTCTCAGGCCCTCCTGTTCTCTGTGTCTGAAATGTTTAACGTCAGTGTTTAAACACATTGAATGTTCAGGCATCTGACGCCACCTACAGGAGGATGAATGAACTACAGCCCTACAACAAAACGTGAAGGTGTTGATGTTCTCAGGAAGAACATGTGCATACGATGGAGGAACGAGCTGAACGTGCAGATCAGGGATATGACATCCACACAACTGCGAGGGGTACAGGGGTGAATACTGCAGCATCTCTGTCATGGATGCAACAGAGACAATGCAATTAACAACGAAAATCCCAAAACATGTTTACGAGAATATTTCCTGAGTGATGAACAACCAGCTCCTCATCACAGAATCTACAGACAGATTCAACTCAGATTCTACCTGCACACCTACGTCACAGGGTCAGTGTGTTTACACAGATGAGCTGAATTAATGCTTGTTATTTAAATCACATCCCTTAACCTCCGAGGATATGTGTATGCACCCCTTTCAAAAGGTAAAGCACCAAATTAACTGACTTGCCTTCAACTTCTGGTTCTTAGCTCGTGCTTAAGGATATAGAGCTTGTGGTCATGATAATCATACCGAATCTTAAACAACATGGGTATATATATCATAATGTCTGCTTACATATACAAAATACCATATTTACGAAATCAGCCGAGGTTCCTCATATTAAATTGTTCAGTAATATTAAGTATATAAAACTAGTTTTCAAATAAAACTCCAACAAATATTTCACACCTCATTTTGTGATACATTTTAAGTTATATAGTCTCATTATAATTTACAAAACAAAAGTGTGTATCATGATTTGGCAACATTCAAATCTCACCGCAATTGAAAACCACTGAAAAACAGTAAATGATCATATTGAGTATAATATTGAGTGTAAGTAATGTTGATAATATTGAGCCCAGCTCTGTTCTCAAGCAGAGGTTTGAGACCCACAGTGATCTCACATCCTGCCAGTTCTCACCTGGGGCTCATTTGTAGAACTCAACAACGACAATCACTCAAAAGAAAACGGGGATATAATCCATTTGTGGCTTTCATGATCTTGGATGATGACAGAAACTAATTTAAGTGGACATTAATCAATACAATCTTCTCATTTTGAAATCAAATACTTTGCTACGTACTGATTCTAGAGGAAAGATCGGGACCTTTGGGCAGAGCTGACTCATCCATAACAATGTTGACCATCTTTGTTTCTGAAGGAATAATAAATAAATGTACATTTATCTTCAATAGTAATAGGCAAACAATCTGCAAAACAGAATACCACAAGGTGGCAGTCGTGAGCGCCCCATTCCACAGTGACGTCACAGTGGACGAAACAGCGCCACTCCAACACAGTTTGACTGGGAGAAATATGCAAAACCGTCAATTGTGGCTTCAGTCTCAAATATTTCAGATTGGCTGTATGGAAGGAATGTAAAGGACCCCATCTTTTCCATCGCTCGCCTCCTTTTCTCTGCGCTCACAGTCCGTCTGGCTGAGCTGAACATACAGCAGCTGATCTGTTGGGGTCCATCTTGCAGGAGTAAATAAAAGTGAGGTTTTGTGTTTGTATTCATGGAAAATGATCCAGCTGTTGTCCAGAGCAGCGGGTCTCCAAGCTAACCAACCTTCTCGTCGATAATAATTCAATTATTCAACATCATCTTTTATCTTCTTTCAATGGGATTGTATGGAGAGGAAGTTTGGATATTGTCATACTGTGGTGGACACGTATTGGGGACAGAATTCCCCCCAGGAACTAAGGGTTAAGTCATGGTTGCCCTGGCTGGCAGGTTAACGCAGGGGTAAGTTATGGTTGTCCAGCCAGTTTTCTGGTTATTCTTGCCGCCTCCGCTCAGTCGAACTGTGGTTTTGTTGTCTCTTTGATTTACCGTGGATTAAAGAAAGTTGCCTACACGGCTAAAGTGTGAACCTACGGTCTTCTCCGTTCCTTCGGCTCTACAATGGTGACCCCGACGTCGGTTTTCGGATATGTTTTCTGAAACCACACACACATTATGGCTACGAACGCCGTTGCAATTAAACTGCCGGAGTTTTGGGAGTCTTCCGCGGCTACATGGTTCGCGCAGGCTGAGGCACAGTTCGCGCCGCTCAGAGACATAACAGCAGACGAGACCAGGTACTACTACGTATTGGCAGCGCTGGGGTGCGCTACGGCTTCCAGGATAAGCGGTTTCATAACCAACCCACCGGCCGATGGTAAATACGCCGCACTTAAACATCTCCTCCTTGAAACTTTTGAACTGTCAACAACGGAGAGAGCACGTCACCTCTTCGCAATTCAGGGCTTGGGAGATGGCAAACCATCGGAGCTAATGAGCAGGATGTTAAACCTACTGGGTCAAGAAAAGCCATGTTTCCTGTTCATGGAGCTGTTTCTGCGCAACATGCCGCCCCACGTCCAGACTGCGCTCGCTAACTCCACCATCACTGATCCCCGTGAGCTGGCAAAGGAGGCTGACCGATTCTTCGTCGCTACGCAACGTTCCTCCCATGCCGGGGTGCTGGCTCCTACCTTCACTGGCCCCCCGCCGACATCGCGGGCGTGGCCCGACGGTGGCGCCACAGCGTCAGACCGCTACAAGCCCTCTGGACTCTGTATGTACCACGCTCGATGTGGTGCGAAAGCTAAACGGTGCCGTTCCCCCTGCAACTACAGGCCGACGGGAAACGAGAGGGCCAACACTCAGTAGTGGCCATGAGTGTTGGCGATACGAGCAGGCTACTCTTCATCCTCGACACCATCTCCGGTCGGCGATTTCTCTGTGACACGGGCGCACAGAGAAGCGTGCTCCCTGCTACTGACGTCGACATCATGGGCGGGGAGCGGGGCCCCCAGTTGGCGACGGCTGACGGCAGCCCTATCCACACCTACGGCGTGCGGTCTGTAGAACTGTGTTTTGGTGGACAACGTTTCACGTGGGAGTTCGTCATGGCCAATGTAACGCTTCCCCTCCTCGGAGCTGATTTTTTGTGCGCTTACGGTTTGCTAGTGGACATTCAGAACAGCCGTCTGGTCGACGCCTTAACCTTCTCCTCCTTCTCATGTACGCGGGGGAAGCGGCCTATGCAGGTCTAGCCAACTCTCTCTCAGAGGCAGACAAGTTCAACCACCTCCTCGCTGAGTTCCCTGACCTCACCCAGCCTACCTTCTCTGCACCCACCGCTAAGCATGGGGTGGAGCATCACATTGCTACGAAGGGGCCCCCGGTCTACGCCAGAGCCAGGCGTCTCGACCTCGCCAAACTCGCCATTGCCAAGTCTGAGTTCGAGCACCTGGAACGCATGGGGATCATCCGCCGCTCTGACAGCCCGTGGGCCTCCCCACTCCACATCGTCGCTAAGCCTGATGGAGGTTGGCGCCCATGTGGGGACTACCGCCGACTAAATGACGCCACCACGCCCAACCGCTATCCTGTCCTGCATATCCAGGACTTTTCTGCAAACCTGTCTGGCAAACGCGTCTTCTCAAAAGTCGACCTGGTCCGTGGTTATCATCAAGTTCCCGTGCACCCCTCGGACATCCCCAAGACAGCGGTGACTACCCCATTCGGCCTATTTGAATTCCTACGAATGCCATTTGGACTCAAAAACGTGGCCCAGTCCTTTCAGCGGTTGATGGATTCAGTGCTCCGTGGCCTTCCTTTCATCTTCGTTTATTTGGACGACATACTCATCGCCAGCGCCTCCGAGGAAGAACACCTGTCCCATCTTCACGCCCTCTTCACACGCCTCAGCCAGCATGGGCTGATCGTCAACCCGGCGAAGTGCCGGTTCGGGCTGACGGCCATTGATTTCCTCAGGCACCGCATCACTGGGGACGGGGCGGTCCCCCTGCCCTCAAAGGTGGAAGCGGTGGCGGCCTTTCCGCGCCCCCAAACAGCTCGTGCGCTCAGGGAGTTCATCGGGATGGTGACATTCTACCACCGCTTCATTCCCCGAGCCGCCTTTATCATCCGGCCACTGTACGAGGCGCTGAAAGGCAAGTCCCCCAACCAGGCGGTCGACTGGACAGTAGAGCGGGACCGTGCGTTCACCGAGACTAAAGCTGCGCTCTCCCAGGCTACCCTGCTAGCGCATCCTTCACCTACAGCGCCTATTTCCATAACCACGGATGCATCAGACTATGCTGTTGATGCGGTTCACGAGCAGTGGGTGGGGGGGGCTTGGCAGCCTTTGGCCGTTTTCAGTCGCCAGCTTACACCCCGAGAGCGTAAGTATAGTACTTTTGACAGGGAACTCCTCGGTCTCTGGCTCGCCGTCTGGTATTTCCAGTTCCTGCTAGAGGGCCGCGAGTTTACTGTGTACGTGGACCACAAGCCCCTCACGTTTGCCATGTCCAAGATGGCCGAGCCATGGTCCGCTCGCCAGCAGCGACAACTCTCCTACATTTCGGAATTCACTACCGACATCCAGCACGTCGCTGGTAAGTCTAACCAGGTAGCTGACTGCCTCTCTAGGGCAGTGATTGGAGCGGTCCACCTAGGCCTGGACTATGCACAGATGGCCGTCGACCAGGCCACGGACCCGAGCATCCTCCGTCTCCGGACCTCCGACACGGGGCTCCGCCTGCAGGACGTTCCTTTCAGCGACACAGGTGTCACCCTCCTGTGTGACGTCTCCACAGGACAGCCCAGGCCCATCGTCCCGGACAACTGGAGACGCCCCGTGTTTGAAGCTGTGCACGGCCTCTCTCATCCAGGCGGTAAGCCATCCGTGCGCCTGACCTCTGCTAAGTTTGTGTGGGAGGGACTTAAGAGAGACGTGAAAGCGTGGGCCGACTCGTGTGTTGCCTGTCAGCGGGCTAAGATACACCGCCACGTTAAGGCGCCCCTGGAACGCTTCGCAGTGCCGGAGAGACGATTTGACCATGTCCACATCGACCTGGTTGGTCCCCTACCCTCCTCCCATGGGTTCACCTACCTCTTCACTGTGGTGGACAGGACTAAGCGCTGACTGAAGCTGTTCCCCTGGCATCCACGACGTCTGCTGATGTGGCCCGGGCTTTTATTGGGTCGTGGGTCTCACGTTTCGGTACGCCTTCCGACCTTTCATCTGACCGCGGGCCACAGTTTACCTCAGAGCTATGGAATGCTGTGGGTGAGGCTCTGGGCGTCAAGCTTCACCGCACTACCGCCTACCACCCTCAGGCGAACGGCCTTTGTGAGCGCTTCCACCGGTCCATGAAGGCTGCTCTTCGGGCTACTCTCAAGGACTGCAACTGGGTCGACAAGCTCCCATGGGTCATGCTGGGCCTGCGGACCGCCCCGAAGGAAGACCTACAAGCCTCCTCTGCGGAGCTGGTGTACGGCACGCCGCTGCGAGTCTCAGGCGATTTCATGCCCAACGCAACGCGTCCCTGGTCAGCTGTGGACCAACGAGCCTCCTTGCTGGCCGGGCCAGCGCTTTCACACCCGTCCCTACCGCCAACACGGCGCTCCGGTGTCCCAGGTGCCCCCGGGTCTGCAGTCAGCGGACTACGTGTTCATCCGTCACGACGCACACCGCCCCCCTCTGCAACCCCCTTATGACGGCCCCTTCCGTGTCCTGGAATGGGGAACTAAGCACCTGGTGGTGGATTTGGGGGGCACGGCCGAGCATGTTTCAGTGAACCGAGTTAAACCCGCACACCTGGACTTGACGCAGCCGTTGGAGTTAGCCCAACCTCCTCGTCGCGGTCGTCCCCCGGCTCCGCCTCCTCCCCCCGTTGAGGCCCGCGCTGCCTCTTCTGCTCCTCAGGCCGACCTCCACAGGCCCGCGTCAATGCCTCCCAGTGACACTCCGGCCCCTGTTACCCGGAGCCGCCGCGGACGGCCTGTCGACCCCCCGCGCCTGCCTGACTTCGATTACTAGGGCGAATTCTGGGGGGGCTCATGTGGTGGACATGTATTGGGGATAGAATTCACCCCAGGAACTAAGGGTTAAGTCATGGTTGCCCTGGCAGGTTAACGCAGGGTTAAGTTATGGTTGTTCAGCCAGTTTTCTGATTAGTCTTGCCGCCTCCGCTCAGTCGAGCTGTGGTTTTGTTGTCTCTCTGATTTACCGTTGATTAAAGAAAGTTGCCTACACGGCTAAAGTGTGAACCTATGGTCTTCTCCGTTCCTTCGGCTCTACAATATCATGATGTCTGTGAATGTTCTCGTTGTAACCCTAACCCTAACCATATCATGATATAAAACTTTGTTGTTAAATGAGAACGAGAATCTATGACCTAAAATTTCTAACAAAATGGGGTCAAATATTTTAGGGTTATCATTTGAAAACACACTTTGGTTTGATATTGGATTAGTTTGATTGTCTTGATGCAAGCTCAATAATCCAAGTAAGGAAATCCCATGAAGTTAAATCAGTTCATCTGTAAAACAACCTTTATTGACAGAAACGTTTCAAGTGACCTCTTCAGTCTCACCGTACTGCTGGTGTCCCCACCCTTATAAAGAATACAGTGGCATAACAATAAACAGTAAACTGGCATAACAGTGCTTATAAACAATACAGTGGTATACCGACCCAAACCAACAACCAGTTTCACATGCAAATATGGTGTGACCATTAACTAGAGTTTAACAGTTTCATATGGAAATATGGTGTGACCATTAACTAGAGTTTAATAGTTTCATATGGAAATATGGTGTGACCATTAACTAGAGTTTAACAGTTTCATATGGAAACATGGTGTGACCATTAACTAGAGTTTAACAGTTTCATATGGAAACATGGTGTGACCATTAACTAGAGTTTAACAGTTTCAAATGGAAATATGGTGTGACCATTAACTAGAGTTTAACAGTTTCATATGGAAATATGGTGTGACCATTAACTAGAGTTTAATAGTTTCATATGGAAATATGGTGTGACCATTAACTAGAGTTTAACAGTTTCATATGGAAACATGGTGTGACCATTAACTAGAGTTTAACAGTTTCATATGGAAACATGGTGTGACCATTAACTAGAGTTTAACAGTTTCAAATGGAAATATGGTGTGATCATTAACTAGAGTTTAACAGTTTCATATGGAAACATGGTGTGATCATTAACTAGAGTTTAAGTTTCAAATGGAAACATGGTGTGATCATTAACTAGATTTTTAACAGTTTCATATGGAAACATGGTGTGACCATTAACTAGAGTTTAACAGTTTCATATGGAAATATGGTGTGACCATTAACTAGTTTAATAGTTTCATATGGAAACATGGTGTGACCATTAACTAGAGTTTAACAGTTTCAAATGGAAATATGGTGTGATCATTAACTAGAGTTTAACAGTTTCATATGGAAACATGGTGTGACCATTAACTAGAGTTTAACAGTTTCATATGGAAACATGGTGTGACCATTAACTAGAGTTTAACAGTTTCAAATGGAAATATGGTGTGACCATTAACTAGAGTTTAACAGTTTTAAATGGAAATATGGTGTGATCATTAACCAGAGTTTAACAGTTTCATATGGAAACATGGTGTGACCATTAACTAGTTTAATAGATTCATATGGAAACATGGTGTGACCATTAACTAGAGTTTAACAGTTTCATATGGAAACATGGTGTGACCATTAACTAGCATTACAAGGTCCATGTGTACTATTCACAGAGGACTGGGGAATAGTTGCATCACAGCATTGTTAGATGGTGACTGTCGCCGGGCAGTTTCCACGGCAACGCGTTCAACATAAAACGGTTAAGTATTGTTGCGTTTTGGCCGTTCGTTCACACCACAACGGCGTTTTAGGGGCCTGAAAACGCAAACTTTGAAACCAGGTTCCAGAGTGAAACCTTTTGAAAACGCAATTCTAGCGTCGCCGTGTAAACTAGAAAAGCTGGTTCCTGTGAAAACGGTGACGTCACGGCTCCATTTTGCACATGCGTATTACGTTTTCAGTCAAAGAGCCATGGGCGAGTAAAAGAACATTAACGACGGCGTATGACCGAGGGGTGTGTGTGCTGTTATCTCTGCTACGTTCATTAACGCCCCTCTAGCAAAGTGCAGATTTGCTGCAGCATTGCTGTGATCAACGAATATCGGTGTATTTTGACTGGCACGATTCCAATCCACGTTTTCCTGGAAGTGTGACGCTTTATAGTCCAGGTCACTTGGAGTAACAACTCCACATCCTCGTCCGTTCAGACAGCGTCCACTCGTCTGTTTGTTCACTCGCCGCTCTGAGAAGAGGGCGTTTGTGCGCAGGTGCGTGGTGTTATTAGGGTCCACCGGAAGGGCTCTCTACTACAAAGTTTCACCGCCATCTACTGGCCTGGCATGCATACTACAGCGTTTTTAGCCGTTTTTGCGGCTCCGTGTGCATGCGGATCTTATTCAAAACGGTATCGTCTGAACGTGGAACTTTTTTAAAACGCAAAGGAAAAACTTTTCCGTTTTTAGCAAGAATGTTGTGTAAACGTGACCTTAGCCCCCTTCTCGATTCAGGGATGGTCGTTCCCTCTCCTCCCTCCTCTGGCCAAGAGGAGGGCACAACACAAGAGAGTCAACACGTCAGACCAGGGCTCCACAGTCTACACCATCTACAGACCAGTGGCCACTCTTTCAGGGATGCGGATGTGACCATCCTTGGTAGGGAGGAACGCTGGTTTGAATGGGGAGTCAAAGAGGCCATCTACGTTAAGAGGGAATGACCATCCCTAAACCGGTGTGGGGGGGGGGGTAAGAGTACATCTGTCACCGTCTTACAATGCTGTCATTGCAACTATTCCCCAGTCCTTTGTGACTAGTACCATAGTACCATGGACCTTATAACTCTAGTTAATGGTCACGATATCTGCACAGGAAACAGTTTGGGTCGTTATGCCACTGTATTGTTTATAAGGGTGGGGATACCAGCAGTCAGTTGAGACCGAAGAGGTCACTTAGATTATGATGAAACGTTTCTGTCAATAAATGTGTCCAGATGAACTGATTTCACTTTTTGGGATTAGTTGGAATATTAAAGATGGCATGTTTTCACGTAAGCAACTGTGATATACGTATATCTACTCATATTGGCTAAGATTCCCAATGATTGTAATAATCATCATATTTATCATATTGCCCAGCACTTTTCCTATCCCAGCAATGCTCTCTCCACTCTCAAACAGGCCAGTGCTATAAAACAAAGGGCTTCATGCGGAGAAGGAAGTGAGGGCGGACACAGTGATCGGAGCTGAACCTGCCACATTAACTCAACCTTCACCTGAGAGGAGGTTCAGATCGCTTCCTCTCTTGCTCCGTTTCTTTCTCTCTGTTTTTCAGTCAGAGACACGACTGAAACTCCCAGACTGCTCCACAATTAGAAGAGGCGGAAAATGAAACTGGGCAGTCTTAGTTCTGTTACCTGACTGAATGAATGAAGTTGCATCTCTTACAGATTTTTTAAGTGCTGGCCAATTTTAGTTTGTGTTTTTGTTTTGGTCAAAAGTCCCAGACTGCACTATCAGCACCATGTAATCCGCCCGCCTCCACCTCCATTTCAAACCTAATCCTTTCAGGAACACAAGTGGCCCCCACCAGAGAAAACTGGGCCCTGATATTGTTCTTGATAAAACCTTGGGAATTATCCTTAACTGCCTGTACGAGCTTCCTGTGACATTCCTCACATACCGATTCCTGTGAGTTGCTTACCTTCATAACTAGAAACGTCATGGATACAGTTGAGGTGAAAATATATCGGATGGATATTTTTTACACCTCAGTGCTCGGGTCAGACGGTAGCGTTGCCCTGTAGCTGATCTAGTGGAGGCATTTCCTGTAAGGATGCAAAATAAACAACAAGACCGCCCATCAGAGTAAAGCTGCTTCCCCTCTGTGTTATGTGGACCCTGAGGGAGCGGCTGCATGCCAACCTGCTGCATGCCAACCTGCTGCACAGCACAGAGGTCTTCTGCAGGATGCAGCGATGCTTTACTCTCTCTCACCTCCATCTTTCTTTCTCTCTTCCCTTCTCTCTTTTTCTTTCTTCCCTTCTCGCTCTTTCTCTTCTTTCTCGCTCTTTATAAAGGGGTGCTATGTTCGACCATAAAGGAGGAGCTGGTTTTTTCTGCAGGCTCGGACAAAAGGGTCTTACCTGTTTTTTTTACGTTCTGAGTTGTTGAATGATTGTTTGTGGGATTGTTAAAAGATGCATATTGAGTGTTTGTAATTTGACAAGTATTGTTTATATGTTTAGAAAGAGTTCGTCTGTTTTTTGTTAATTTTTTCTGTTAAAGACTTGTTTTAAAATTCAAAATTCTCTCTTCCCTTCTCTCTTCCCTTCTCTTTCTTTCTCTTTTTCTCTCTTCCCTTATCTATTTCTTTCTCTTTCCCTTCTCTCTTCCCTTCTCTTTCTTTCTCTTCTCTTTCCTTCTCTCTTCCCTTCTCTTCTCTTTCCTTCTCTTTTTCTTGCTTCCCTTCAGAGGAAGCTTTACTTCCTTTGTTGGCTGCAAGGGTGCAGGCGAGAGTCCGAGTGGACTTCAGCTTCTTCACCTTAATGAACACCTTGGGTGAGTTTACTTGGCGGTGGGGTTTCAGTAAAGCCGCTTGCTCAGTCGGTGAGGGCCAGTTGGTATTCCATCCTGTCTTTGCATAGTGCTTCTTCTGAGCCTTTGGCAGCACCATGTGACTTGGACCACTGCTCTAAAAAAAGAAGGAGTTTTTTAGACGGCTTAATGTGAAGGAGTTGCTCGTGTTGATGTTGTGAAATGGATGTGTCTTTGTTGAGTTTTTTGTTTTATGTAAAATAAAGTTTTTTAAAAATTCAAAATTCAAATTCTTCCATTTTCACTTTATTTCTTTGCTTCTCTCTTTCCTTCTCTCTTTCTTTCTCTTGTCACAGTTCAACGTGGCATTCTTGTATAGAATGTCATGTCGACCTGTTGTTTTGCAGGATGGTCCGGGCCAGGATAAGCGTAGACTTCAATTATTACAGGCGATGAAAGACCTGGACACATTCAAACTTTGTGGCGTTATAAAGGGCTGCTGTGTGGCGTTATAAAGGGCTGCTGTGTGGTGTTATAAAGGGCTGCTGTGCTCCACCATAAAGGATGAGGGGTTTTTCTGTAGAGCAGGATAAAAGGGGTCTTACCTGTTTTTCATTTGTTGAGTTGTTGTTGAATCATTGTTTTTTTGGGATTGTTAAAAGATGCTTATTGAGTGTTTGTACTTTGACAAGTATTGTTTATATGTTTAGAAAGATTTCAAGTCTGTTTTTTGTTAAAAAAATGTTTTGTTAAATAAAGACTTGCTTTAAAATTCAAAAATTCTCTTCCCTTCTCTCTTCGCTTCTCTCCTTCCTTCTCTTTCTGTCGTCCCTTCTCACTTCCTTTCTCTTCCCTTCTCTCTTTGCTTCTCTCTTCCCTTCTCTCCTTCCTTCTCTTTCTGTCGTCCCTTCTCACTTCCTTTCTCTTCCCTTCTCTCTTCGCTTCTCTTCGTTTCTCTCCTTCCTTCTCTTTCTCACTTCCTTTCTCTTCCCTTCTCTCTTCGCTTCTCTTTGCTTCTCTTCTTCCTTCTCTTTCTGTCGTCCCTTCTCACTTCCTTTCTCTTCCCTTCTCTTCGCTTCTCTCCTTCCTTCTCTTTCTGTCGTCCCTTCTCACTTCCTTTCTCTTCCCTTCTCTCTTCGCTTCTCTCCTTCCTTCTCTTTCTGTCGTCCCTTCTCACTTCCTTTCTCTTCCCTCCTCTCTTCGCTTCTCTTCTTCCTTCTCTTTCTGTCGTCCCTTCTCACTTCCTTTCTCTTCCCTTCTCTCTTCGATTCTCTCCTTCCTTCTCTTTCTGTCGTCCCTTCTCACTTCCTTTCTCTTCCCTCCTCTCTTCGCTTCTCTCCTTCCTTCTCTTTCTGTCGTCCCTTCTCACTTCCTTTCTCTTCCCTTCTCTTTGCTTCTCTTCTTCCTTCTCTTTCTGTCGTCCCTTCTCGCTTCCTTTCTCTTCCCTTCTCTCTTCGCTTCTCTTTGCTTCTCTCCTTCCTTCTCTTCGCTTCTCTCCTTCCTTCTCTTTCTGTCATCCCTTCTCACTTCCCTTCTCTCTTCGCTTCTCTCTTCCCTTCTCTCTGCTTCTCTCCTTCCTTCTCTTCGCTTCTCTCCTTCCTTCTCTTTCTCTCGTCCCTTCTCACTTCCTTTCTCTTCCCTTCTCTCTTCCCTTCTCTTTGCTTCTCTCCTTCCTTCTCTTCGCTTCTGTCCTTCCTTCTCTTTCTCTCGTCCCTTCTCACTTCCTTTCTCTTCCCTTCTCACTTCCTTTCTCTTCCCTTCTCTCTTCGCTTCTCTCTTCCCTTCTCTTTGCTTCTCTCCTTCTCACTTCCTTTCTCTTCCCTTCTCTCTTCCCTTCTCTCTTCGCTTCTCTCCTTCCTTCTCTTTCTGTCGTCCCTTCTCACTTCCTTTCTCTTCCCTTCTCTTCGCTTCTCTCCTTCCTTCTCTTTCTGTCGTCCCTTCTCACTTCCTTTCTCTTCCCTTCTCTCTTCGCTTCTCTCCTTCCTTCTCTTTCTGTCGTCCCTTCTCACTTCCTTTCTCTTCCCTCCTCTCTTCGCTTCTCTCCTTCCTTCTCTTTCTGTCGTCCCTTCTCACTTCCTTTCTCTTCCCTTCTCTTTGCTTCTCTTCTTCCTTCTCTTTCTGTCGTCCCTTCTCACTTTCTTTCTCTTCCCTTCTCTCTTCGATTCTCTCCTTCCTTCTCTTTCTGTCGTCCCTTCTCACTTCCTTTCTCTTCCCTCCTCTCTTCGCTTCTCTCCTTCCTTCTCTTTCTGTCGTCCCTTCTCACTTCCTTTCTCTTCCCTTCTCTTTGCTTCTCTTCTTCCTTCTCTTTCTGTCGTCCCTTCTCGCTTCCTTTCTCTTCCCTTCTCTCTTCGCTTCTCTTTGCTTCTCTCCTTCCTTCTCTTCGCTTCTCTCCTTCCTTCTCTTTCTGTCATCCCTTCTCACTTCCTTTCTCTTCCCTTCTCTCTTCGCTTCTCTCTTCCCTTCTCTTTGCTTCTCTCCTTCCTTCTCTTCGCTTCTCTCCTTCCTTCTCTTTCTCTCGTCCCTTCTCACTTCCTTTCTCTTCCCTTCTCTTTGCTTCTCTCCTTCCTTCTCTTCGCTTCTGTCCTTCCTTCTCTTTCTCTCGTCCCTTCTCACTTCCTTTCTCTTCCCTTCTCACTTCCTTTCTCTTCCCTTCTCTCTTCGCTTCTCTCTTCCCTTCTCTTTGCTTCTCTCCTTCCTTCTCTTTCTCTTGTCCCTTCTCACTTCCTTTCTCTTCCCTTCTCTCTTTCTTTCTCTCTTCCCTTCTCTCTTCCCTTCTCTCTTCGCTTCTCTCCTTCCTTCTCTTTCTGTCGTCCCTTCTCACTTCCTTTCTCTTCCCTTCTCTTTGCTTCTCTTCTTCCTTCTCTTTCTGTCGTCCCTTCTCGCTTCCCTTCTCTTCCCTTCTCTCTTCGCTTCTCTTTGCTTCTCTCCTTCCTTCTCTTCGCTTCTCTCCTTCCTTCTCTTTCTGTCATCCCTTCTCACTTCCTTTCTCTTCCCTTCTCTCTTCGCTTCTCTCTTCCCTTCTCTTTGCTTCTCTCCTTCCTTCTCTTCGCTTCTCTCCTTCCTTCTCTTTCTCTCGTCCCTTCTCACTTCCTTTCTCTTCCCTTCTCTTTGCTTCTCTCCTTCCTTCTCTTCGCTTCTGTCCTTCCTTCTCTTTCTCTCGTCCCTTCTCACTTCCTTTCTCTTCCCTTCTCACTTCCTTTCTCTTCCCTTCTCTCTTCCCTTCTCTTTGCTTCTCTCCTTCCTTCTCTTCTCTTTCTCTCCTTCCTTCTCTTTCTGTCATCCCTTCTCACTTCCTTTCTCTTCCCTTCTCTCTTCGCTTCTCTCTTCCCTTCTCTTTGCTTCTCTCCTTCCTTCTCTTTCTCTTGTCCCTTCTCACTTCCTTTCTCTTCCCTTCTCTCTTTCTTTCTCTCTTCCCTTCTCTCTTCCCTTCTCTCTTCGCTTCTCTCTTCCCTTCTCTCCGCTTCTCTTTCTTTCTCTCTTCCCTTCTCGAGCTCACTTTGCTTCCTGTCACTGCAGGGTAATTAACTAGTGGAGGGGATTATAAGAATCCAGGCTGTAAGCAATGAACACTAACACAACACATAGTAATAATTTGATTTGTGTTGGATCGAATGGATCTCCATACTTTTTAAGCAACCAAAAGATTGATGATTTGATTCCCCCCTTTCTCGATACAAAACAATGCAGCACAGAATGATGCAAATCATTACACAGCGATGCAATAGTGCAAACACTTCTATTTAACTTCTACTAATAGTAGCGTTTCCTATATGGCTGCAAGAACCCTTAAGAGTTATGCACCGACTAAATAAATGGAAATATAACTTGTACAGCAGTGCTCTTCCTCCGCATGTGTCCGTAAAACTATGACAACATGTAGGCTGCAAGTGGAACAAGTGAAAACATTTAACATTTTTTTCTGGACTCCAGTTTACAAATTTTGCCATCACAAAACCAACAACCACTCAAACAGACAATAAACCAGAAAACTGATTTCCGTGCACGTCACTCCTGCACTGCTCGCATTCAGCACGACGTCATATGAGTTCCGGCACGGCACGGCAGCCGAGAGTCCTTCGCCTTCATTCGTACGTGTGTGACCGTGGCGGGAAGGTGCGCTTTAACCGAACCGAAGGGAAATTTACCAGCGGCTCGAAGGCACCGAGAGTCGCTGGCAGGAGGTGAGTGGGCGGATTTAGTCACGGCGAAACTGCGAGAGTTGCGAAACGAGTGAAATGAGCCCTGACTTGAGTTTAACTATGTTCAACTCGAGCGAAGCTAATCAACTTCAAGTAGGCTAGAACACCCCCCCCCCGTTACAGACATCTCTTCAGTCAAGATGGAGGACAAGCTGATCACGTGTCCGGTTGATCCTGTAGCGTTCACCACTATTAAAGAACACTCTTCAGAACTTACAGATGAGCGCTGCTTTGATTCATGGCAGTTGTTGGCCACAGCCATGCCATACAGGTCGTTATTAAACCCGACTCACAGATCGTCTCTCTCCTCTCTCTGTCTCATAGTCCCGACCCACTAATCCTTGACCTGGCAATAGTGTACCCCCCCCCCCCGCCGGGACTGCAAAATATCTCCCAACCTGTACAACTAATACTACCCAGTGCTCGGATGTGCAACTAATACTACCCAGTGCTCGGATATGCAACTAATACTACCCAGTGCTCGGATGTGCAACTAATACTACCCAGTGCTCAGATGTGCAACTAATACTACCCAGTGCTCGGATATGCAACTAATACTACCCAGTGCTCGGATATGCAACTAATACTACCCAGTGCTCAGATGTGCAACTAATACTACCCAGTGCTCGGATATGCAACTGATACTACCCAGTGCTCGGATGTGCAACTAATACTACCCAGTGCTCGGATGTGCAATACTACCGCGTGCTCGGATATGCAACTAATACTACCCAGTGCTCGGATGTGCAACTAATACTACCCAGTGCTCGAATGTACAACTAATACTACCCAGTGCTCATATGTGCAACTAATACTACCCAGTGCTCGGATGTGCAACTAATACTACCCAATGCTCGGATGTGCAACTAATACTACCCAGTGCTCGGATGTGCAACTAATACTACCCAGTGCTCGGATGTGCAACTAATACTACCCAGTGCTTGGATGTGCAACTAATACTACCCAGTGCTCGGATATCTACTCATATATTTCGGAATGTGTGTGTGTGTGGTGTTAGTGTGTCTTAGTTAGTGTAGATAGTGGGACCGACAACTAAAGCATTTATGATCCTAGTTCTTTTTGGAGGCGGTAGGTATTGTTCCAGAGAGTACGGGAAAAAATCCCAGAAAATTAAAATTATGCATAATTATGCATAAATATGCAAAATATGAATTTTTTTAAAAATGGCTAAAAACCACTTTTCTCGGCATTTCAGATGATTCTGAGCATTTTTTATTTTTTCACCTAAAAAATTTTTCTGGGACCCCCCCCTTAACTTGGAAAATGTGACCCTCTCCCCCTTTAATGTTATTGTGTATGCAATGTCATGTATGTGAAATATGCTTGGTTGGAACAACTATTGGCCTCAAAGGGGCAGTTAGGGCACAGTTAGTGACAGGTAGCAAACAATTAAAATGCTCTGCTGTGATTGGTTCTGGACATGTCAGGTGATATGTTATGTGGCCTGCTATTGGTTGCTCTGAACGTCATGTGATGTTTACATTGCACAGTGTAGGATGTTTTGGGCTCAGTGTTCAATGTACATTTTGTTAGCACATGTTTAATAGCTTTTGCAAAGTTTTTGAATATTGTGTTCCGGGTGGTGAGTACATAGTCAACTCCCATATTTTCGTAATGTGTGTGTGTGTGGTGTTAGTGTAGTGTGTGTTAGTTAGTTAGTGTAGATAGCGGGACCGAAAACTAAAGCATTTATGATCCTAATTCTTTTTGGAGGTGGTAGGTATTGTCTCAGAGAGTAAGGGGAAAATCCCAGAAAATTAAAATTATGCATAATTATGCATAAATATGCATTAATTTGTTTTTAGCCATTTTTCTAAAAATGGCTAAAAACAACTTTTCTCGGCATGTCAGATGATTCTGAGCATCTTTGATTTTTTTCACCTCTATAAAAAAAAATTCTGGAACTTAGAAATGTTTTGGCATTATGCAAAATATGCATTTTTGCAAAAATGCACTTATGAGCCTAATTTGTTTTTGGAGATGGTAGGTATTGTTCCAGAGAGGACCAGAAAAATAGCAGAAAATTAAAATAATTCTAATAATTATGCATGATTATGCAAAATATGCATTTTCTAAAAATGGCTAAAAACCACTTTTCTCGGCAATTTCAGATGATTCTGAGCATTTGGGGGGAGGGAGTTGGAGTGGGAGGGGGGTTTAGGGGCGGGGGGAAGGCGGTTAGCTGGTAGGATGAAGAGGAGGGAGATTTAGACGGGTGGATAACCAAACCGCTACATTGTAGCGGGGTTCTTCTAGTGCAACTAATATTACCCAGTGCTCGGATGTACAACTAATACTACCCAGTGCTCGAATGTGCAACTAATACTAGCCAGTGCTCGGATATGCAACTAATACTACCCAATGCTCGGATGAGCAACTAATACTACCCAGTAATCGAATGCACCCTAACCCTGACCTTATGGGGGTCCCCTATTTGCAGTTGGGGGGGGGGTGTTAAAACGCTAAAATTATGCTGTCTTTTGAAAGGTCTTTTGACTCAATGCAACCATTTTGTAAGTGTGGGAGGAGAGGTGAATATCAGTGTATTTACTCTTCACTGTAATAAGACAGTATGAATGAACGAATGCCCCTTGCACCAGCAGACAGCGCCTGACCCCAGCGAGACTTGTAATTCTATTGTTTTCCATTCTGCCTCGCCAGAGTCGCTCGTGCCACGCGCCTGTCGATTCAAGTGCAGGCTGTAACATATGATCCAAAACGGTCCTCTTCAACTGCGAAATAAATAGAAAAAAATATTTCCAAGTTAAACTTACTGGGGGTTATTTATTGTTGGATCGTTTTTCCCGATTACACAATAATATTTAAGTGTTTACATAACTATTTTCGATGTTACTATCTTATAAAAAGCCATTGATGTCAGCGAAATCTGATCAGATAACAAACTGGCCTACACGAGGGGACGTTTGACATGATTTATTAATGGTTATACTCGCATATACGAGGAAAAAAATGCAGTGTTACTAACACACAGAACCTCTGTCGCCAATGAGATGAAATATGAAAAGTAAATTAACTTACTTTATCAAACATGTGCACACTGTAACCAGCAACACACAACTGCGAGCAGCAGTTAACTGCCGTGAGATGGCATATACTGGCAATGAATGTCATTCTGTCTCATCCAGTTTGGCTTAATATCTTCAGCCAAGGTTAACTGGATCAAAAGCGAGGCTGTCAGTGTTGGGAGTGTACTAGAGAAAAAGCTCAATTTTCCTGTGGGGTTGACTTGGAAGGTGGGTGGGTGGGGGCTGAAATATCTAGGAGTGTTTCTGGGTGATCGGTCAATTGTTCTTAAAAACTGGGAAAATGTTCTTGAAAAGGTCAAAGGTCGGTTGGCAAAGTCGAAGTGGATCATAACCGAGATGTCCTACAGAGGTCGAGTCCTGATCGTCAACAACTTGTTATCATCAATGTTATGGCATCGCCTGTTGGTTGTTGACACCCCACCAGACCTGCTGTCCAAGATCCAGGCTCTTCTTGTCGACTTCTTCTGGGACAAACTGCACTGGGTGCCTCAGTGTATGCTGTACCTGCCGAGGGTTGAAGGAGGGCAGGGCCTGATCCACCTGAGCAGCAGGGGGGCTACCTTCCGTTTCCAGTTCCTGCAAAGGTTTCTGTACGTTCCTGCTGAGTTAGTGTGGAGGTCGCTGGCTTGCACCATTCTGAGTCAGCTAGGTGGCCTGGGACTGGACAGATCTTTGGTTTTGATGGACTTGAAAGAGCTTAACATCAAGGACCTACCTGATTTCTACTGTGGGCTGTTAAAGGTGTGGAATTTGTTAAACAAAGAGCCTGAGACAACACAGCTCTTTGTTTTGGCTGCTACAGGAACCAATCATACATGGCTTCCGTTTCAGTGCAGTCTGTCAAGTGGGGCCAACTCTGCTGAGGCGGTTCTGTGTGTCGAACATGGTGACTCAGACATGTAGTTCAGCTTTCAGGCCCAGACATGGACAATCCAGATCCTCTTGCCTCCCACTTAGAGCTGAGATCAACTCGTGTAATCACTCTGCTGCTTACCAAATGGAGGGAAGCTCTCACAAGTGGTGAGCGGACACTGTTGATCCAGCATTATAATGCTCTGTTAGACCTGGTGAGAAGGATGTTTTCCCTTCAATGAACATTTCCCCAGATTTTAAGGACTGTACAGGACCCCTTTTAAAAAGTGAGAATCCCTCTGTGTTTTCTTTTCAGGATCCCAATGGAAGGTTAGTGTATAAAATGTATGTTAAAGTTCTGCACAGGGGCAAAATAAATGGCAAACATGACACCCCATGGAGGGCTCACTTAGGTCTGAGTGACAGTGTTGGTCCTGAGTGGACAGCACTGTACAAACCACCATTGGTCTAAAGAACTGCAGACCTGCAGTGGAGGGTCTAACAGGTCATCGTGCTTTTGTCTCTGTTATCAATTCTGATGTTAGCCATGATTGCCCATTTTGCTCTAATCATGAAACTGTCTTTCATTGCTTCATGGAACGTTGTCGACTGCTGCTACTGTTCACATTACTGGAAAATGTTTTTGGGTTGTTTGGGGAAGTCTTTTCCAAACCCATGTCCATTCTGGGCTACAGGTACTCTCGGAAAAACAAGGCCAAATGCCAGCTTCTTAATTTCGTTCTGGGAGTGCAAAGATGGCTGTGTACCTGAGCAGAAGAAACAGAATGAAGGAAGTTGGTGATGATGATGCTGTTTTTGTGTTTATAAAAATGTTAAGAACTTATTTAAAAGTAGATTTTTGCTACTTCAAATCGATGGATTGTCTGGAAAGTTTTCGCTATGTGTGTTGTTATAAAAATGTACTTTGCTGTATTGTGGATGATGAGCTGATCTTGGGGAGTGTCCTGAGATGATTTAGATTCTGTGAATCTGATGTTACTGACCATGTTGGTCTTTGTGTTGTAATTTTCTTGTGATTTTATTAAAGTATTGTTGAAAGTCTCTCTCTCGCTCGCTCTCTCGCACCCCCCCCCCACTTGCACATTGTAAACGCGCAGTATACATGAAAGTGCGGCATCCAATGATGGCCTTTACAACACCAAGGAACTCGGAAAAACTAGACTAGGAAAACCTAGTATAGGTTTTCTTAGTCTTGTTTAAAACCTAGTATAGGTTTTCCTAGTCTTGTTTAACACCTAGTATAGGTCTTCCCAGTCTTGTTTTAAACCTAGTATAGGCTTGTTTAAAACCTATTATAGGTTTTCCTAGTCTTGCTTAAAGCCGAGTATAGCTCTTCCTATGTAGTCTTGTTTAAAACCTAGTATAGGTTTTCCTAGTCTTGTTTGAAACCCAGTATAGGGTTTCCTAGTCTTGTTTAAAACCTAGTATAGGTTTTCCTAGTCTTGTTTAAAACCTAGTATAGGTCTTCCTAGTCTTGTTTAAAACCTAGTATAGGTTTGCCTAGTCTTGTTAAAAACCTAGTATAGGTTTTCCTAGTCTTGTTTAAAACCTAGTATAGGTTTTCCTAGTCTTATTTAAAGCCTAGTATAGGTTTTCCTAGTCTTGTTTAAAACATAGTCTAGGTTTTCCTCTTCTTGTTTAAAGCCTAGTATAGGTTTTCCTAGTCCATTTTAAAACCTAGTATAAGTTTTCCTAGTCTTGTTTAAAACCTAGTATAGGTTTTCCTAGTCTTGTTTAAAGCCTAGTATAGGCTGGACCCGCAAAATTAACATTGGTGAATATTCACCTCCCATTCACTTCCATTGTGTGGTCATTCACCTGCATATGTGTGACCGTGTCTTAAATGGGTGTGTGACAGAAACACATGTTTTGTTAGCTAACTTTAGTCGTTACCTGTAATTGTGGAGCAGGAGACAGAGCAGAGGGCTGTATCTGTACCCGCTCTTGACGTGACTGTGCTGCCTAAAAGGATTCTGATTGGTCAGCATTTGCGGCCCAGAGAGCCCGATCTGACTGTGACAACGCAGGCAGAACAGAGGTACCGGCGCAACATCAAGACAGGCATGGTTCACAGATTTATGGCTACATGCCAAATAAGAACAGCTACAATATGCCCCAAAAATAATTGATAACTTATTGTCATTATTCTTATTACAACCATAATACTATGGGGGACCCCCCAAGCTGAATCTTTCTCTCTTCTACCCCCTAACACTGCTACTGATCTTCTTCTCTCTGCCCTCTTCTCTTCTCTGGACAATCTCTGTCCCCTCACCTCCAGGCCTGCACACCCAACTCCACCTGTCCCTTGGCTGTCCGACTCAGTAGGTACTGACAGACAGAGCCTAAGAGTGGCAGAGCGCAAATGGAGAAAAGGCAGACTCCCAGAGGACCCTCTCAACTTCCAATCTCTTCTTTCCACTTTCTTCTTCTCCCTTTCTGCTGCTAAAACTACCTTCTATCACTCTAAAATCCCATCCTCTGCCCCTAATCCTAAGAAACTCTTTGAAACCTTCTCTACACTACTTCCAACCTCCACCTCCTCCTCCTACTTCCTCCCTTCTCCCTGATGACTTCGCTACCTTCTTTGACAAGAAGGTAAACCACATCAGATCCTCCTTTTCTGACCACCTGATTAGCGCTCCTTGCACTAGCCCACTCTCTACACCCTCCCTCACCTCTCCACGTCCCACCCTATCCCACCTTGCTCTCCTCTCCCTCGACAATGTCCTCAACCTCATCCCATCCAGTCGCCCCACCACATGCTCCCTTGACCTGGTCCCCTCCCCTCATCTTCAGTCTATAGCACCTGAACTCCTTCCCTTTCTAACCCACCTCATCAACACCTCCCCCAGGCAGGGAAGCATCCTGCCTGGAGAGAGGGGGGTGACTCTAGCAGCCTTCCAAGACTGCTAGAGTCACCCCTCTTCTCAAGAAACCATCACTTAACCCCTCTGACTACAGACCGGTTTCCCTTCTACTCTTTCTATCCAAAACACTCAAACGTGCTGTCTTTAACCAACTTTCTTTTTACCGCCACCAAAACAACCTACTGGACCCAAACAAGTCTGGGTTCAAGGTGGGCCACTCGACTGAGACGGCTTTCCTTGCAGTGACATAATCGCTGCACTCTGCGAGAGCAAACTCTCTCTCCTCTGCCCTGATACTCCTGGACCTGTCAGTTGCGTTTGACACAGTGAACCACTTGATCCTCCTCTCTACCCTCGAGTGGCTCGGTGTCACCGGTTCTGCACTCTCAATGTTTGCATCCTACCTGACGGGTTGCTGCTACCAGGTGACATGGAGGGGATCTGTGCCGGAACCTCACAGACCGACTACAGGCATTCCACAAGGTTCGGTTCTGGGTCCTCTCCTTTTCTCCCTGTACACGACATCCCTGGGTTCTGTTATTCGCTCGCATAACTTCTCTTACAATTGTCCTGCCGATGACACCCAGCTGATCTTGTCCTTTCCTCCCTCTGACACACAAGTAGAGACACACATTGCTGCGTGCCTGACTGACATCTCAGAGTGGATGGTGACACACCACCTGACGCTCAATCTGGACAAGACAGAGCTGATGTTCCTCCTGGGGAAAGGTTGCCTGCACCGAGACCTGGCCATCACCACTGGCAACACCGTGGTGACGCCTGCTCGGACAGCGAGGAATCTGGGTGTGATCCTGGACGACCAACTGTCTTTTGCTGCAAACGTTGAATCGGTTGTTCGCTCCTGCAGATTTCTCCTCTATAACATCAGGAGGAGTCACCAATTCCTCACCGACGAGACGGCACAGGTGCTCATCCAGGCTCTGGTCATCTCCCGGCTGGACTACGGCAACTCCCTCATTGCTGGCGCCCTGGTGTCGGCCATCAGACCACCGGAGCTTGTTCAGAAAGCTGCAGCTAGTCTGGTGTTCAACCGCCCTAAGTTCTCCCACACAACTTCCCTTCTCATGTCCCTACACTGGCTCCCAGTAGCTGCTTGCATCCAGTTTAAGACTCTGGGGCTAGCCAACAGGGCAGTGAAAGGAACAGCTCCTTCCTATCTCCAGGCCATGGTCAAGCCCTACACCCCCGCTCGACCACTTCGCTCTGCTGCCTCGGGACGCCTGGTTGCCCTGTCACTCAGAGGCCCCTGCTGCCGATCAACCCGTGCACTGCTCTTTTCTGTTTTGGCCCCACAGTGGTGCAATGAACTCCCCACTGATGTCAGGACAACGGATTCGCTGGCCATCTTTCGGCACAGGTTGAAAACTCACCTCTTCAAAAACTACTACCCTGTTACTTGCTCTTAGAACTTATTGTATTCACTGATTTTAAAAAAAATTTCCTGCACTTTTACTTTAGCACTGGTTTTGCTCTTAGATGCTTGTTTAGAGAGAAGATGCACTTATGACCTCTGATGACTAGTAGTTCTCTTGGTTTCCTATGTTAAATGCACTTATTGTAAGTCGCTTTGGATAAAAGCGTTGGCTAAATGACTGTAATGTAATGTAATGCAATGTAATGTAATGGTGAGCAGGCCCTCTACCGATCCAAGGTTTTGCGTCGACTTCGGGGGATTTAACCAAGTTGCATTGAAAGATTCCCATCCTCTGCTTCGTGTGGATGAATCCCTTGATTTCCTTGCCAGAGGCCCTTTCACCTCAACACTGGATTTAGCTCGAGGATACTGGCAAGTGGTGTTTTCAGAGGAGTCCAGACCAAAGACAGCTTTCGTATCTCACTGCAGTCTATTCCAGTTCCGTGTGCTCCCCTTTGGACTCTGCAACGCACCTGCCACTTTTCAAAGACTCATGAACAGAGTCCTCGCAGGTCTCATCTACAAGACCTGTGCTGTCTACTTAGATGACATCGTCATCTCACCGAACTTTGAACAGCACCTGGCTGACCTTGAGGAGGTAGTCGCAAGGCTGAAAGCTGCTGGCCTCATCCTGAAGCTCAGCAAATGTCACTTTTGCTGCTCGGAGTTCACCTTCCTAGGCTACCACATCACACCTCTGGGTATAAAATCAGACCCCGACAAGGTGAGAGTGGTGATGGAGTTCAAAACACCAACTACTATGAAACAGGTCCAAGAGTTCAAGTGACTGACAGGATACTATCATCGCTTTGTCCACGAGTACTCCCGCCATGCAGAACCCCTCAATGCGTTCACTAGGAAAGACACACCGTGTTTGTTTAAAAAAAAAATCTCTTTCTTGCACTTTTACTTTAGCACTGGTTTTGCTCTTAGATGCTTGTTTAGATACACTTATGACCTCTGATGACTAGTAGTTCTCCTGATTTCCTACATTAAATGCACTTATTGTAAATCGCTTTGGATAAAAGCATCGGCTAAATGACTGTAATGTAATGTAATGTAATGTTTGGGACGATGACTGCCACAAAGACTTTGATCTTCTGAAAAGCATCATAACATCTGCACTGGTCCTGAGGTTTCCAGACTTCACACTCTCTTTCTACATTCATGCTGATGCTTGTGACTTTGGCTTGGGGGCAGCGTTAATGCAAAAAGATGAGGGGGGCCAAGATTGTCGCAGTGGCTTATGCAAGCTGGACTCTGGATAAGTCTGAAAGACCATACTCGACCCCTGAGAAGGAGTGTTTAGCCGTCATTTGGGCTCTTGAACACTTCAGATCCTATGCTGAGGGCCTCCACGTGACTATATTCACGGACCACAGCAGTCTCAGGTGGTTAATGTCTCATCCTAACCCCTCCGGCCGACTAGCCAGATGGTGTCTTCGGCTCCGAGACTTTGACTTCAGCATAGTACACAAGCCTGGTGTACAAAATAAAGTGCCAGATGCTCTCTCCCGAAACCCCCTGTCTCCTCCTACTGATACTCCCATGGATCTCCTGCCTGAGCATGCTGTTATAGGCAGTCTTGATCTTCGTGCACTGGCCCCGGTAATGTTGCCAGATTGGGAACAGGTGAGACAGCTGCAGCTGATCGACCCAGAAACAGGCCAGCTGCTCAGGAGTCATGAAAGGAACTTCCAGATTGACTCAGAAGACAACCAGTTCCCTCAGTACACTGTTCACAATGTCTTCTCTACTACCAAGACCCAAAAGCAGAATGTGGGCTGCATCCGCTGAAGCAACTCAAGCTTTATGCTCCGAGGTCGATCCGTGGCTCTCTACTCAACTATTACCATGACCATCCCACTGCAGGACATTTGGGCGTTACAAAGACACTTGCAAGGTTATGGCTCAGGCTCTTCTGGCCTAAGATGGCACCTGATGTCAAATGATATGTCACTTCCTGTTCAATATGTCAACTCACCAAGTCCAGTCAGAGAAAATCGGCAGGTCTTATGGTTCCCATCCTACCTCAGAAACCTTGGGAATATGCCGGAGTGAATTTGTTGGTCCACTGCCTCGCACGCAACATGGAAATGCCTATATTCTAGTCTCTGTGGATTACTTCTCCAAGTGGATTGAAGTGTGTGCAATGAGGGAAGCTATCGCTCACGTTGCAGCGGGGACGTTCGTTCATGAGCGAAGTGTTTGCTCGACATGGTGCTCCAAAATACCTCATATCTGACAGGCGTTTGCCATTCATGAGTGAGTTCTTCGAGCATGTCATATCAACCCTTGGAACAGAGCACAGGCTCACTACTGCTTACCACCCGCAGACAAATGCAACTGAGCATGTGAACCGAACCCTGAAAGCAGCTATATGAGCTTATGTTGGGAACAAACACATGTCATTGGACAAATATATCCCCCGGATCTGCTTCACACTACGGACTGCCCCTCATGACAGCACAAGTCTCAGCCCTTCCATGATGCTGTATGGTTGGGAGCTGGAGACTTCCCTTGATCTTATTACCCAACCCACCTGTGATGGCATGGATGAGCCTGATGTTCCTTACCCAGAAAATGTGAGAGCCTCGCTCCAGGAAGCACATGACCATACCAGAGCAGCCCTTGAGCAGAGTCATAACCATCAAAAGAAATACTATGACTTGAGACGTCAAGAGGTTACACACAAAGTTGGTGACCTCGTCAGAGTTAAATCTCACCCAAAGTTGAATGCCCTGGCTAACGTCACAGCTAAGTTAGCCCCACTGTTCACAGGCTCCTTCTGTGTTGCCCATAAGTTGGATGATGGATACTCTGTCGAGTGACCTACCTTGAACCCAGACTGGTCGGGGTCCAGGAGGTTGTTCTGGTGGAGGTACAAAGAAAGTTGGTTAAAGACAGCATGTTCGAAAGTTTTGGATACAAAGGGTAGAAGGGAAACCGGTCTGTAGTTTTTGACGTCAGAGGGGTTAAGTGATGGTTTCTTGAGAAGGGGGGTGACTCTAGCAGTCTTGAAGGCAGATGGAAAGCATCCTGCCTGGAGGGAGGTGTTGATGAGGTAGGTTAGAAAGGGAAGGAGTTCAGGTGCTATAGACTGAAGAAGAGGGGAGGGGACTAGGTCAAGGCAGCATGTGGTGGGGTGACTGGATGTTATGAGGTTGAGGACCTCGTCGGCGGAGAGGGGAGCAAGGTGGGATAGGGTGGGATGTGGAGAGGTGAAGGAGGGTGAAGAAGGTGGGCTGGTGCAAGTGGCACTAATCGGGTGGTGAGAAAAGGAGGATCTGATGTTGTTTACCTTCTTGTCAAAGAAGTTAGTGAAGTCATCAGGGAGAAGGGAGGAAGTAGGAGGAGGAGGTGGGGGTTGAAGAAGTGTAGAGAAGGTTTCAAAGAGTTTCTTAGGATTAGAGGCAGAGGATATGATTTTAGAGCGATAGGAAGCAGCCGTAGCAGCAGAAAGGGAGGAGAAGAAAGTGGAAAGAAGAGATTGGAAGTTGAGAAGGTCCTCTGGGAGTTTGCCTTTTTTTACATTTGCGCTCAGCCACTCTTAGGCTCCGTCTGTCAGTACGTACTGAGTCGGTCAGTCAAGGGGCAGGTGGAGTTGGGCGTGCAGGCCTGGAGGTGAGGGGACAGAGATTGTCCAGAGAAGAGGAGAGGGTAGAGAGAAGAAGATCAGTAGCAGTGTCAGGGGGTAGGAGAGAGAAAGATTCAGGTGTAGGGAGGATTGAGGTAACAGAGGAAGAAATATCAGTGGCAGAGAGAGAGCGGAGGTGTGTACGGGTGGAAACCATGTGGGTAGGGGGAGGGGCTAAGGGGGGTGAAGAGAGGGAGAGAGAGTACGACATGAAATAGTGGTCAGAGAGCTGGAGGGGAGTAACAGAGGGATTGGAAATAGGACAGTGTCTAGTAAAGATAAGGTCCAGCTGGTTGCTGGCTTTGTGGGTAGGAGGAGAGGGTGAGAGGTGAAGGTCAAAGGAGGAGAGGAAAGAGAGAAGAGGATCTAGCTTGTTAGTGTGGATGTTGAAGTCACCGAGAAGGATAAGTGCAGAGTCAGCAACAGGGAAGTGCGAGACAAGTGTGTCAAGCTCCTCCAGAAACTCACCAAGGGGGCCTGGTGGGCGGTACACAACCACAATAGTGAGTTTGACTGGATAAGAGACAGTAACAGCATGAAATTCAAAAGAGGGAGGAGATAATGGAATGGAAACAAGAGAGTATTTCCATTTCAGGGAGATTAGCAGGCCAGTACCACCACCTCGCCTCCCAGCTGTTTAAGGATGCTGTTTAAGTCCAACATTATTCAACCTGTACATAAATGAACTTTCAGACCAGCTGGACTGTTCAGCAGCTCCAGGCCTCACACTCTATGACGCATAAATTAAATACCTGCTTTATGCAGATGACCTTATTCTGTTGTCCCCAACCAGTGATGGTCTTCAACATACCTGTCCACACTAGGAAAATACTGCCAAAACTGGGCATTGGATGTAAACTTTAAGAAAACCCAAATCATGATCTTTCAGAAAAAAAACCCAGATGCCTTGAAAACAAATACCACTTCACTTTGAACAACACCCTTATTGAACACACAAAAAAATATACATACCTTGATCTTTCCATATCTGCAACAGGAAGTTTCAGTATGGCAATACATGCACTCAAAGAAAAAGCATGCAGGGCAATGTATGCATTAAAAACCAAATTATTAAACATTAAGATTCCAGTTAGAATCTGGACAAAAATATTTGATTATGTTATTTTACCCATAGCTTTGTATGGAAGTGAGGCCTGGGGCCTGATCAGTGGATTGGAGCATGGCTCATGGGACAAACACCCGGTAGAGGCCCTCCATACTGATTCTGCAGAAAAATATTAAATGTTCAAAGGAAGACACCAAATAATGCCTGCCGAGCAGAACTGGAGCGTTTCCCACTACTGTTACACATCCAAAAACGGGTCATGACATTTTGGACGCATCTAAATTCAAGCCCAAAAGACACCCTTCCATTCAAGGCATTAAAAACCCAAGAGCTGAACCCTGAAAACAGTCCCCTCAGTCAGCTGATGGTGAAGCTAACCAACCAGGCTCCCATCAGCACTGCCTCAAAACACAACAGAATAAAACAAGTTATGAATCAGTCAAAAGATCTATATTTGGAACATTGGAAAAATTAAACTAAAACCCAGAGTAGACTAAACTGTTATTTGACCCTAAACAGAGAATATCGACTGGCCGAGTATCTCCACTCTGTCAGAGATACGAAGCAGAGACAGATCCTGACCACATACAGGCTTAATGACCACCAGCTGGCTATAGAAACAGGAAGACACAGACCAACATGGCTACCCAGAGAGGAGCGTATATGTGGTCACTGCTAGACAGGGGAGGTAGAAACAGAGATGCGCTTCCTCCTCCACTATGAGAAGTTCTCTTCAGTAAGACACTTCCACTTCAGGGAAATAGCCAAGAAAGTACCAAACTTCCTACTGTTAAGCCCAGAGGAGAAACTGGCAGTTCTCCTGGGTGAAGGAACAACAGCTCCTCTGGCAGCTAAATACATATCTGCTGCCACAGCCTGTGGGACTCACAACCACTATAACATCCCCAAAATTACATGCTATTAAGTCATTGTATTAAACTGTACAACATTTATTGCACTGTACTGTATGGCAATAAAAAAAAAGACTGCTTCAGTAGGCAAAAATATGGAACCTGCTTATGTGATGACACCTATGTATTTAATATGTGATGTAATGTGAATTTAATGTGTACTTAATATGCGATGTAATGTGAATTTAATGTGTATTTAATATGTGATGTAATGTGAATTTAATGTATTTAATATGCGATGTAATTTTTGAATCTTCTGCAAACTGCTTTAGCAACAACATATTTTTTGTTCATGCCAATAAAGCTATTTGAATTTGAGACAGAGAGACAGAGAGAGAGAGAGAAAGAGAGAGAGAGAGAGTCGTGGCAGGTGAGGTCAAGACAGAGACGCACTTCCTGCTAAATTGTGAGAACTTGCAGGGCATCAGAGAAAGAAAGCTACCAGGAGAAATGTGAAAACCAGACTCCAAATGTTCTGTGTGAAACATAAGCGAAGCTGAATGACCGTACGTACTCTTGAATTTATTTTAAAACACGCACTGGGGCGCCTCCTTAGCCAAATGGTTACAGTGCATACCACATGGCCGCAACTGTCGCCGGTTCAATTCCAGCCAGTGACCTTTGTTGCATGTCATACCTCTCTCTCTCTCTCTCTCTCTCTCTCTCTCTCTCTCTCTCTCTCTCTCTCTCTCTCTCTCTCTCTGTCCCATCTCTTGTCTCCTTTCACTGTCAGCGTCTGATAAAGGTCCAAAACATGCCCTGCCAAGAGCTGCTAGTTCCTCTTCAGCAGAGTCCAGCGTGTAGCAGTCCCTAATCACACCATCTCCGTCTGAGACGCTCACAGCTCCGACCTGCGGCAGTCCAGCGACACATAGCTGCTTTGCACAGGGAGAGTTTGTTGTCTCTCTGTTTCAGAGAACGGCTCCGTAAATCACAAATTAATGCCTGGCGACTCAACCTACTTCCACAACAATCGCTCTTTTGTCACCACATGGTGACGTTTTAAGCCCAAATATCTAGACTGGCTGACTGGCTGAAGGCTGAATGGTTGAAGACTGAGGGCTGACTGGCTGAAGGCTGACTGACTGACTGGGCTGACTGGCTGACTGGCTGAGGGCTGACTGGCTGAAAGCTGACTGACTGACTGGGCTGACTGGCTGGCTGAAGGCTGATTGGCTGACTGGCTGACTGGCTGAAGGCTGACTGGCTGAATGCTGACTGGCTGACTAACTGGCTGAAGGCTGACTGGCTGACTAGCTGAAGGCTGACTGGACTCACTGACTGAAGGCTGACTGGGCTGACTGGGTGACTGACTGGCTGAAGGCTGACTGACTGACTGGGCTGACTGGCTGAAGGCTGAGGGCTGACTGGCTGAAGGCTGACTGACTGACTGGGCTGACTGGCTGGCTGAAGGCTGATTGGCTGACTGGCTGAAGGCTGACTGGCTGAATGCTGACTGGCTGACTAACTGGCTGAAGGCTGACTGGCTGACTAGCTGAAGGCTGACTGGACACACTGACTGAAGGCTGACTGGGCTGACTGGGTGACTGACTGGCTGAAGGCTGACTGGGCTGACTGGCTGACTGACTGGCTGGTTGAAGGCTGCAGTCAGGCTGGAAGGGAAGGTGCACCTAGGATACAGACATGAGACATTAATGCACTCCGCACACACAACCAGTTGTGTTAAAAGAGGCATTTCTGTCTCCAGAAACCGTTAAAAGAAAAGTACGGGGACATGAGGGAAAGGTAGAAAGATGAAGAGGAAGAAGAAGAGGTAGGATGCTTGTAGTTTTGTTAGATTAAACTTCCCGCACCGCTGCAGGTAATAAATGACATGCTTACCCTAACCTTTACTTTATGTGATGATAATGAAACACTTGTTTGGGATGTAAAGCTGACTTGTAAGATCGACCTCCATTAGAACAATACTTTATGTGATGCTCTGCAACAACATAATACTTCTTACGTGATGCTCTGCAACAACATAACACTTCTTATATGATGCTCTGCAACAACATAGCACTTCTTATCTGATACGCTGCAACAACATAAAACGTATTATGTGGTGCTCTGCAACAACATAAAACGTATTATGTGGTGCTCTGCAACAAAATAAAACTTATGTGATGCTCTGCAACAACATAACACTTCTTATCTGATGCTCTGCAACAACATAACACTTCTTATCTGATGCTCTGCAACAACATAACACTTCTTATGTGATGCTCTGCAAAAACATAAAACTCCTTAAAATGTGGAAATAGAAGGTCTTCATATTCAAATTTGCCCCCCCCCCAATTAATGGGCAAGAAAGCAATCAGGTCATTTCAGGTGGGCCTAACCAAGAAGAGCCATTGTTTTAATTGTCGAATATGTATATCGTCTGGAAAACACAAAGCCAGCAAGTAGGCCTATGTCCTATTTTTTGTTTCCTTGGACAGTTAATCAGGGCTGGTAGGACATGTAGTGTACTGCTCCATGTCGGCCTGTAACACTGCAAGGCAGTATTATGTGAACTGGAACCTATAATATAGAAACAAACGTAGTATGTACAGCTGTCAAGTCAGGTGAACAGAATTACCACATCATATTGTACGGCTAATCAGGGCAATGATGAGTCAGACAGCATGGCAGTGAAGGCTGGAGGGCCATGTTGCGGATGGCGCAGTATGTGCAAATGGCCATATCGTGGCTCATATTGTGTATTCAGCACAAATGCAGAGGCTCTTCTGTGTCAGTGTGCCAGCTGGGGTGGGAGAGTGTCCCTGGAGCAAATAAAACAGCCAGGAGAGCAGTTTATTTTAAATGTGCAGAATCCTTACCGCACACTTCTGGGCCTGCATTGTGATGTGTGGACATGTGGGTGTCGCTGTGCTGGGACCTGGGGTGTGTCTGAGCATGCTCACATGCATGTGTACAGGCATGCATGCAGGCCACTGTCTCTATGTGCATTTGTTTCTGGGTGTACGAATGAGTATATGACTGCAGGAACATGTGCAGCATGTGTGTATGTTCACACTTTTGTGCATGCATGCGCATGAATGCATGTACCCTTGTGTTTGTCTTTTCCAATGTGTGTGTGTATGTGTCCTGCTTTAAATGGGGGGGGGGTCCATTGCTGTCCTTGAATGTCTGTTGACAGAGAGCATGAACTCTGCTTGTTTTCCCCCAAAAGTGTGTATGGGGGAGCACGTGGGGGCTTTGTGTACAACCAGGTGACGTAGTGATGTGCAGCAGGCTGGGACTCCGTGCATGATGTGTAGCTGAATGTCAGAGGCCCCAGCAGCTGCTTTCCCAACACAACATGAGCTCTAAGAAGAATGGTCCTGACTTGTCCGCAAGATGCTCCTCCCCAAAACACGGATCAAGCTTTTCTTCATGAAGTCAATCATCCAGTCAAGCATCCATTCAACTATTCATCCATCCATTCATTCATCCAATCAAGAATCCATTCAATTATTCATCCATTCATCCATCCATTCATTAATTCATCCAATCAAGCATCCATTCAATTATTCATCCATTCATCCACCCATCCATTCATCCAATCAAGCATCCATTCAATTATTCATTCATCCAATCAAGTATCTATTCAATTATTCATCCATTCATCCATCCAATCAAGCATCCGTTCAATTATTCATCCATTCATCCATCCATTCATCCAATCAAGCATCCATTCAATTATTTATCCATTCATCCATCCATTCATCCAATCAAGCATCCATTCAATTATTCATAATTGTGCAAAACAAAATTCAGCATTTTTATTAATTGCCTAAAACGAACCATGGATTGTACAATAAGTTACAGTATAAATCTGAATGCATTAAACCAATCTATTTGATTTGGGATTTATAAAGAAATCCCAATTATTCATCCATCCAATCAAGCATCCATTCAATTATTCATCCATTCATCCATCCATCAAATAAAGCATTCATTCAATTATTCATCCATCCATTCATTCATCCAATCAAGCATCCATTCAATTATTCCTTCATTCATTCTTAAGATTTAAGTTTCCTTTATTAACCCCCCAGATAAACCCATCCTAGCTGTGATCTGTGTAGCTAGGAGCAGTGGGCTGCTGCCTTGATGCAGCACCCGGGGACCAACTCCAGTTCCTCTCCCCTTGCCTTGCTCAGGGGCACAGACAGGAGTATTAACCCTAACATGCATGTTTTCTTTTGATGGTGGGGGAAACCGGAGCACCCGGAGAAAACCCACCACAGACACAGGGAGAACATGCAAACTCCACACAGAGGATGACCCCCAAGGTTGGACAACCCCGGGGTTTGAACCCAGGACCTTCTTGCTGTGAACACCGTGCTGTACAATTATGTACAACAATGCTGTTACCCTCACAGTAACAGCACCAACAATTGTTTCATCAAAAAAGCCTTAAGATTACCTCATCCATCCATGCATCATCATCCCTCCATCCATTCATCCATCCCCCATATATTAAAAGTATGCTATTCCAACAGTGCCCCGGCCCTTTAAGCCCGTACTTTCTCAAATCAAACCCTAGCCCCTCCCTCATTAGTTGTAATGTCCCTGATGTTTCTTTTCAAATGTTTCCTACCCTCCCATTGGTTGCTGTGCACCGTAACTAGGGGTGTGGTGTGAGGCAACACATAATTTATTCAGTTTTTCTTTTTCTTTTGTTGTATAGCCAACTTGGCAGCTGATGAGTGTGCAGCAACATCCATTGCTAACGTGTACATAAAATCAAGCATAAACCCATGCAGTCTCTATAGACACACAGTCTCTAGAGACAAGCAGTCTCTACAGACATGCAGTCTCTATAGACACAGTCTCTATAGACACGCTGTCTCTATAGACACACAGTCTCAAGAGACAAGCAGTCTCTACAGACATGCAGTCTCTATAGACACAGTCTCTATAGACACGCTGTCTCTATAGACACACAGTCTCAAGAGACATGCAGTCTCTATAGCCATTCAGTCTCTATAGACACATTTTCTATAGACACACAGACTCTACAGCCATGCAGTCTCTATAGACATGCAGTCTCTATAGACAAACATTGGCGTCTGCTAGATCTGCCCTGGTCAACTCCCAATTCTTTTACTACCACTACTACTACTACTACTACTACTACTACTTTCGGCTGCTCCTGTTAGGGGTCACCACAGCGGATCATCCGTTTCCATCTCTTCCTGCCCGCTGCATCTTCCAGCCACCTGCATGTCCTCCCTCATCACATCCATAAACCTCCTCTTTGGCCTTCCTCTTCTCCTCTTCCCTGGCAGCTCCATATTCAGCATCCTTCTCCCAATATACCCAGCATCTCTCCTCCACGCATGTCCAAGCCTTCTCAATCTTGTCTCTCTTGCTTTGTCTCCAAACTGTCCAACCTGAGCTGTCCCTCTAATATACTCGTTCCTAATCCTGTCTTTCTTCATCACTCCCAAAGAACATCTTAACATCTTCAACTCTGCCACCTCCAGCTCCACCTTCTGTCTTTTCATCAGTGCCACTGTCTCCAAACCATATAACATAGCTGGTCTCACTACACTCTTGTAAACCTTCCCTTTAACTCTTGCTGGTACCCTTCTGTCACAAATCACTCCTGACAATCTTCTCCACCCACTCCACCCTGCCTGCACTCTCTTCTTCATCTCTCTTCTGCACTCCCCGTTACTTTGGACAGTTGACTCCAAGTATTTAAACTCATGCACCTTCGTCACTGCTACTCCTTGCATCCTCACCATTCCACTGTCCTTCCTCTCATTCACGCATAGGTATTCCATCTTACTCCGACTGACTTTCATTCCTCTTCTTTCCAGTGCATACCTCCACCTCTCCAGGCTCTCCTCAACCTGCACCCTACTCTCGCTACAGATCACTATGTCATCTGCAAACATCATAGTCCACGGAGACTCCTGCCTGATCTTGTCTGTCAATCTGTCCATCACCATTGCCAAGAAAGGGCTTAGAGCCAATCCTTGATGTAATCCCACCTCCACCTTGAACCCATCTGTCATTCCAACGGCACACCTCACCACTGTCACACTTTCCTCATACATATCCTGCACCCCTCCTACATACTTCTCTGCAACTCCCGACTTCCTCATTCAATACCACACCTCCTCTCTCGGCACCCTGTCGTATGTTTTCTCTAAATCCACAAAGACAAATGTAACTCCTTCTGACCTTCTCTATACTTCTCCTTCAACATTCTCAAAGTAAACATCACATCTGTGGTGCTCTTATAAACTCCAAAACTCTGAGTCTTTTATTGTGAAGTGGAAATGTCTCTGAGCAACAACAGCTCAGCCATGAAGCGACAGAAAAAACAAGACCACAGAACAGGACCGTCGAGTGACAAAGCGTAAAAATCATCTGTCCTTGGTTGCAACACTCACTGCTGTGTTCCAAACTGCCTCTGGAAGCCACATCAGCACAAGAACTGTTGATCAGGATCTACAGGAAATTGATTTCCATGGCCGAGCAGCCACACACAAGCCTAAGATCACCATGTGCAATGCCAGGTGTCGGCTGTAACGGTGTAAAGCACACTGCCATTGGACTCTGGAGCAGTGAATCACTGGAGCGATGAATCACGCTTCACTACCTGGCATTCTGATGGATGGATCTAGGTTTGGCAGATGCCAGGAGAACACTATCTGCCTGAATGCATAGTGCCAACTGTAAAATTTGGTGGAGGAGGGCTAATGTTCCGGGTTTGTTTTTCATTGTTTGGGCTAGGCCCATTAGTTCCAGTGAAGGGAAATTTTAATGCTACAGCATATAATGACATTCTAGAGAATTGTGTACTTTCAACTTTGTACCAACAGTTTGGCTCTTTCCTGTTTTAACATGATAGTGCCAATGATAGAGATCCATAAACACATAGTTTGTTGGGTTAAGTGTGGAAGACCTTGATTGGCCTGCACAGAGACCTGAACTCAACCCCATCCACCACCTTTGGGATGATTGGACACATACTGTGAGCCAGGCCTTCTCCCCAATATCAGGCCCTGTTTAGACCTGGTATTAACATGCGTTTTGGGTGATCTGATCACAAATGGACAGCTCTAAGTACAAGTGGGAATGCATCCAATGCGTCCTCAATTTGTCTTGAGATCTGATCACTCAGGCCACATTCGGAGGTGGACTGGGACACATCTGTCCACATCACATTTTACGTGTAAATGGACATGTCCCAAGACGCATTGAAGGACTGCCTACACAACCGACATCCTCTGCATAAGCAACAGAAATAGTATCCAATAGAAAAAAATAACCTGCAGAATTCTGCTGAGTGCAGCTGAGCTGTCAGAGGTGATGTACATGATGCAAACTGAACTGCAGGTTGTTTATAAAGCAGCTGTTTAGTGGATAACAACATAGGCTGTCTAACTGATGCGTATTTCACCAAAGCCTCCTCTGGGTTTATTTTTTATTTATCTATTTTTTACCTAGTCTGTAATTTCTGACACATATCATACCCAAAACTGTGGAACAGCTCTCGCCCGCTTGCACATTCAAGTTCAACTTCAGGTTCAAGTTAATATATCCACTGCAGCACAGAGCCCGGCCTTGTCAAACCCGCTGGAATAACCGACGTGATTGTGTCGAGCCTGACAGGCAGTATTAAGTATGACTTTCACCTTTAGCTGTGTATTTTGGGCACAAAAATAAAGAAGGCAAAAAACCAGGGCCCTGACGCTCCTCTTTCATTCAGTTAATTTTGCCCATCAGATCATTTGTCCCTATCTGGTGCAACATGCATCTGCTGCATCCAGGCCGTTGTAATAATGTGACACTATTGACCCACACTAGACTATTTCTTAAATGCAATACATCAGGCCAGGGGTCTGAAGGCTTTCAGACAGGTCTACATCATAATCATCATCGGAATAATAACGCTTACTTACACAGCACTTTTAAAAATCTTTTGTGCTCTGCAACAAGGTGGAATGGAAATAAAGGAAAAGAACTGTAGCTGGGAGATAACTGATAGCAAGAACCTACAGATCTTGTATACATCATCCTAACTGAGGCTGGAGTGAGCAAGGATGTCTAATTTTTGTTTGTTGCTTTGACCCCTCTTGCATTTCTGCACTATGTGTTTACGTGTTTATTTACTTGTTTATTTAGGTGATTGTGGCAAAGGGCTGAGCGAGATGGACAAAATCAAATATTGTGATACTTTTGGTCCAAATACCTCGATATCGATATTAATCAAAGATATTGTGATGGCATTATGCGGATGAGTATTGATGCTTTCACAAAACATTTACACAATCAGATTTTTGATAGGTAATCATTAATAATGTCGGTATAATAACTAAGTAATCATCAATAATGCCAGTATAATGACTAAATGGGTGAAGGCAAATAACAGAATAGCTAGAATAGTCTGGTAAGTTCAAAACATTGCTCCCCTTTACTGGAATGTAGACAACCAGGAAAAGACAACACATGCCATGTCACCTTGTAACTATCCAGAATATCTAGTCTCATGTCAAGATATCGATATAATATCCATATACTGCCCAGCTCTAATTGTGACACGTCTGTGCCATGGGGAGGGTTCGAGATGCAGATGGACATGGCTTTAGGCAATTAACACAGGCTTTTATTTATTTAATAATGTCTTTAATTCGTTCACTTGCCAAGGCCGGTGCACTGCTCTCCAACAAGCCACACTCCCTCTCCCTCTGCAGCCGAGGCTAAGCCACACCTCCTACCACAGTGATGTAGGTGTTTATTTGCATAAAGAGCGGGGAACTCAAATCCGATCACAAGTTGTCACTCGAGGCGCATGTGGAGACGCATTCTAATGCCAGGTGTGAACTGACGTACTTAGAGTTGTCCGCTTGTGATCGGATTACCCAAGACAGACGTTAATACCAGGTCTAAACAGCCCCTCAGTGCCCCACCTCACTCATGCTCTTGTGGCTGAATGGGAGCAAATCCATGCAGCCATGTTCCCAAATCCAGTGGAAAGCCTTCAGAGAAGACCGGTGGCTGTTCTGGCAGTGAAGGGGGACCAACGCCATATTAATACCCATGGTTTCACAATAAGATGTCCAACAAGCACACATTAATGCCCATGCTTTCACAATAAGATGTCCAACTAGCACACATTAATGCCCATGATTTCACAATAAGATGTCCAACTAGCACACATGTCCATCCTTCCAATGTAATAGTGAAGTTTGAAATGGACACGACAGTCATAGGTCGTATCGCCAACAATGACGAGATGGCCCACAGGGACGAGACTCAGCACCTCACATCATGGTGCACTGCCAACAATCTGGTTCTCAATGTGCAGAAGACGAAGGAGCTGATTGTGGATTCATATCTCTTCATATGCTTAACTCTTAATGTGTTTTATTTCTTCATATGTTTTATCTTTTCATGTGTTTTATGTCTTCATGTTTTATGTCTTCATGTGTTTTATCTCTTCATATGTTTATCTCTTCATTTGTTTTATCTTTTCATATGTTTTATGTCTTCATGTTTTATCCCTTCATGTGTTTTATCTCTTCATATGTTTAACTCTTAATGTGTTTTATCTCTTCATATTTTTATCTCTTCCAATGTTTTATGTCTTCATGTATTATCTCTTCATATGTTTTATCGCTTCATATGTTTATCTTTTCATATGTTTAACTCTTCATGTTTAACTCTTCGTGTCTTCATCTCTTCATATGTTTTGTGTCTTCATGTTTTATCTCTTCATATGTTTTATCTCATGTGTTTTATCTTTTCATATGTTTTTATCTCTTAATGTGTTTTAACTCTTCATATGTTATCGCTTCATGTGTTTTATCTTTTCATATGTTTTATCTATTAATGTTTTTTATCTCTTCATGTTATCTCTTCATATGTTTTACATCTTCATGTTTTATTGCATCATGTGTTTTATCTCTTCATATGTTTTATCTTTTCATGTTATCTCTTCATATGTTTTGTCTTCATGTTTTTTCTCTTCATGTGTTTTATCTCTTCATATGTTTTATTTCTTCATGTTATCTCTTCATATGTTTTGTCTTCATGTTTTTTCTCTTCATGTGTTTTATGTCTTCATATGTTTTATGTCTTCATGTGTTTTATGTCTTCATGTGTATTTCTTCATGTTATCTCTTCATATGTTTTGTCTTCATGTTTTATCTCCATGTGTTTTATCTCTTCATATGTTTATCTTTTCATATGTTTAACTCTTCATGTGTTTTATCTCTTCATATGTTTGTGTCTTCATGTTTTATCTCTTCATATGTTTTGTATCTTCATGTTTTATCTCTTCATATGTTTTATCTCTTCATATGTTGATCTCTTCAATATGTTTAGTTCTTCATGTGTTTTATCTCTTCATATGTTTTATGTCTTCATGTGTTTTATCTCTTCATATGTTTATCTCTTCATGTGTTTTATCTCTTCATATGTTTTATGTCTTCATGTGTTTTATCTCTTCATATGTTTATCTCTTCATGTGTTTTATCTCTTCATATGTTTATCTCATGTGGTTTATCTCTTCATATGATTTATCTCCATGTGTTTTATCTCTTCATGTTTTATCTCATCATATATTTTATCTCTTTATATGTTTATCTCTTCATATGTTTTACGTATTCATATGTTTAACTCTTTATGTGTTTATCTCTTCATATGTTTATCTCATTTGTTTTATGTCCTCATGTTTTATCTCTTCATATGTTTATCTCTTCATATGTTTATCTCTTATGTTTTACTCTTCATATGTTTAACTCTTCACATGTTTTATCTCTTCATGTGTTTTATGTCTTCATAGGTTTTATGTCTTCATAGCAGGACATAAAGTGCCTCAGTGAACAGAGTCAGATTCATCTTTGAGTGTTTATGGATGTTTTGTGTTCATGTTGACCACAATATTTTAAAATGTAGACTCCGTCTTTCAGGATTTTCAGAGAAAGCAGTCGCTTGGTTCTCAAATCACCTTAGTAACAGAACTCAGTGCACTAAACATGAGGGTCTGCGTTCGGGTTTTGTTACTGTCCACAAGGGGGTGCCGCAGGGCTCTGTATTAGGTCCCCTTTTATTCATTATTTACAAAAATGATTTGGGTCTACATGTGTCAGATGCTAATTTGCATTTTTATGCTGATGATACAGTTATTTATTCTTGTTCCGGCCATTGAATCCCTGCAGAAAGCCTTTGTAGCTGTCCAGCACTCATTATTTCAGCTGAAACTTGTTCTAAACGCTGGTAAGACTAAGCTTATGCTGTTTTCCAATTCTAGGAAGATATCACAAATTATCCCTAAAGTAACCCCTTTAGAGGGAAATGAAATAGAGGTGGTCAATGTGTACAAATACCTGGGTGTCCTGATAGATGACTCCCTCACTTTCAAGCCACATGTGAAGAATCTTATGAAAAAGCTGAGGCTGAAACTGGGTTTTTATTTTGGAAAAAAGTTGTGTTTTTCTTTAAATGTAAAAAACCGACTTGTTGCTGCCACCGTTTGACCTGTGTTGGATTATGGAGATCTTTTGTATATGAATGCTTCTGCTCAATGTCTCCGCGCGTTAAACACTGCCTACCATTCCTCTTTGAGATGTTTTACTAATTGCAAATCATTGACACATCACTGTGAGTTGTGTGCTCGGGTGAGATGGCCTGCTCTGGCCATCCGAAGGCTCAGTCATTGGTATACTTTTATATATAAGGCAATCCTCGGTCTACTGCCTTCCTACATTTGTGACATCACTGCACTGACAAGTGCTGGCCCTTACTCCTTTCATTGTCTTGACTATGTGTTGCTTTCTGTTCCATATGCCCGCACTGAATTGGGTAAAAAGGCTTTTGTTCATTCTGCACTTTTAACCTGGAATATGTTGCAGAATGACTGGAAATTTACAGAGTTAATCTCACTGAGCCGTTTTAAATCCAAATTAAGAGTACTTGAAGCTGATTTCACAACATTTACTTGTTTTTTATAATCTGCTTGTAATTTACTTTTTTTTGGTCTTTTGTTTGTGTTTTCAAATGTGTAATTTTGTAACTGTGTGACTTTGTAACTATGCTTTCTAATTGCTGCTGCCTGTCTTGGCCAGGTCTCCCTTGAAAAAGAGGTTTGTAATCTCAACGGGATCCTCCTGGTTAAATAAAGGTTGAATAAATAAAAAAAAATGTATGTATTTATGTATGCACGTGTGTGTACATGTGTGTGTTGAGGTGTGGTTATCTGTATGTTTCTATGCATGTACTGGCTGTGAAAACACATGTACTGCAGGACAACAAAGACTATCTCGACAGACACTTTATTGATCCTCAGTGAAATAAAAGAAGAAAATAAGTCCAGCTTCAAAAAAACAACTGAATGCAAGCAAACCTGTGAGTATGTTGATACCACCACACAATGTTGTGAACATAAGATCATTTTTAGAAAAAACAAGTTAAAGTTGTCTGTTAGAGTTTACAAGACCTACTACTTTTTTGGATGCTTAACACTGTCAAATAAATCCATTGTACGTACACTGGTATGTACTGTACATGTTGTATATACTGTACTGTACATGTTTCATATACTGTACTGTACATGTTGTATATACTACATTTTACATGCACTGGTACACTCTGTCGTGTCCATCTACCTCAGGCATGTGTGTAAGGAACCTGCTAACATCTGTCTCAGCACCTCTGGTGTGTTCTCTGCACCGCTGCACCTTATCACCTCTTATCTCACCTGTGTCAGTCCATCCTTATGTACATATGTGAAGATCCTGTGTCCCATACACCGCACGACCCCAGGAGTGCTCCTTTATCCTGCCCCTGCCCCATCGGTTCAATCTGAAGATTGTTGTGTTCTAGTGTTGTTATTCTGTTAAGTACACTGAGAGAACCACGAAACCAGAGTCACAGTCCATGTATGTACAAACCTACATGGCCAATAAACCTGATTCTGGTTCTGACTCTGATTCTGAGGCTGCTGACCAGCGTCACTCTGTTTACAAGGTACGATGTGACAGTGGGACAACCAGGACATAACCATTAACTCACAAGCAAGAGGGACGCCTATCTCCTGTGTTAACGTGCTACTCAGCAGAGAAGTTTGTGAAAGCAGCATCAAACTCTGATTTTCATTTTCCATCCACTGCTAAAAGGCCAACATCGCACAACCACCTGTTGATGCACAACCTGAACAAGAAACTCAGACTCAGCCCATACACAAGGTGTGATCTGTGTGCAACACATGAGGTTCACACTCTGGACTCTAAAAGTCCCCCCAAAAAATAGAATGACAACAACAATGACAACAACAATGACAACAACGACAACAACGACAGCAATGACAACAACGACGACAACGACAACGAGTCCACTGATGATCAGACAAAAAGCTCTCTAAATACCAGATATGGCAAATACAAACAAAAAAAAAACAAAAAACAAAGTATATGTGGCCATACAAGTGGCATGGCAAATGGCACTCTACATGAACTAAGACAGCAGCCATCTTTAAAGACCCCACCCATAAGGGATATTGATATTTACTGTGGAGGAGGAGGTCTCATCTCAGAGGATGGTTGTGGAGAACAATGGAGCTACAGCTCTATATTAAAACAGAAAACCTACATATTTAGTCTCAGATTCAGTTTCAGTTCAATTCCAGAAGCAACAGTGAATTCACATCTTCTGTTGAAAACCACTGGAAAAGCATCAGAAACGGCCGCTAACTCAAAACTGTGGTAAACAGATGTAGGACACGATGCTGTACGACTGCTGGTGCCTCTGGGCTGCAGACAGGCCAAGCAGCCAGTCTGTGTTAAGTGAGCATTACTTGCCAAGTCCTCAATCTGGTGTTGTTTCAATATTATTCACACTAGATTAGTCAACCCACACTGATACAGGAACTCATTATCTAAATAATGCCACATAATATTCACTTAGCCAGTCACACTCAAAACAGGGTCAGAACATCTAAGGCATCATTAATAAGTGAAAGCTCTGAACATCCAAGCTTCATTAACTGAATGTAGACAAGGTACAATGAACTTCAGCTACATAAAAAAACAATACTGATGTTCTGTTAACTGTCGTCAGGAATACTAACGGTGATCACAACACTGAGCAAAATTATGCGGTTTGGGCTCATACTGAATGATAATCATGTCCACCGTACCAACTTAACACAATGAGAATTAAAGAACAGTGGGCTCTAACCACGACTGGGAACCAAAGGATCTTTCAACTCCATCACTCAACCTAATCATAGCAGCTCCGAACCATGAACAAAGCAAACTGTCCAGCCAAATGAAACTCACCCCATCTCGCCCAAACAAAGGGCTCAAAGAGGTCCGGGGTAACCATTACACAGTTATGCAACGCCACATAAAGATCAATTCACGAGAGCTCAAAGCCAGAACGAGAAGAAAATGTGTAGGGTCGGGATGTGCCGTCTGTTTCACCGGGGATAACTCTGGCCGTGGGCCAAACTAACTTCCACTCATTATTAACTTGAAACAAATGGAAGGGAATGCTGAAGGAGAGTCTTTAATGAAGTCCTCTACAGTTACACAACAGGAGAACAGAAACTGTTGAAGCTCCGCTGGAGCTCAACACACGCACACACACACTGTGACATTTTCTCCTGCCGCACACATCCAGTTAAACATGGGAGTTCTGATGGAATTCCATCATCAGTCTCTCCTTAGTGATCCCAGTCCAGGACTACAATACTACCAAGACTGCTGGTTTCCAGAGATCAAGAATCTTTCTCTTTTGGTCAAGCCAAACGTCGTTTTGCTTTGTGGCGGGCAAAAGAGAGGAGACACTCAGCGCTCTGCAGAGGGACACAGGACTCTGTTGGTAGGAACTTAAGGTGAACAACTTGACCTCTGAGTCTGCTGAGGTGAAATGTTTTCTACAACTGAGTTTCTAGTTGCAGCACGCTCAACATATTATGAAACGCAAGCACCTATTTCATTACAATTGATGAGACACTGGCTATAAAACCCGGAAGAACATATTCACCAGTCCAAGAAACTGCAAGAAAGAAAAAGAAAAGCAGCATGTGATATCAATTGTTAAAACTTCTAAAACTAAACTAATCGGTGTTTAATTTGGCAGTGCTGTACCCCAAATACCCCCATTCATTCTAACACCACAGTCCCTGACCCTCCCTGACAGTCCCTGACCCTCCCTGGTCCTCCCCTTTTTTTCATATCTGTGGTTTTAGGATTCTTCTTGAGTGTTTTGTGCATCCTATATTTTGGGGTTTTAATTTCTAGGATTTTAATTCCATGTTTATTTTTATTCAGATGAGATGATGTCACCTCAGGTGTCCATAAAGATGCCTCAGTATTAAATGATTAAATAAAAAAGATTTTCTTTACATTATCTGAGTGATTTGGAGGGCTGTAGGAAGCATGTCCCCGCTGGGCAAGGGGCAAAGCAACACAGCTGTCCTCGGGGGATCTAGGGGACACCATCAGCATGTAAAACAGGCCTGGACATTGGCTTGTGTGAGGTGCGACTCCTCACCTTACCCAGCGCCGTGTATAGCGAGACTCTGGTCATCCTTTGATCTTTGCAACACGCACTGTGATTGGCTGAGAGCCTGTCACGTGCTTGACAGGCACCATGTTGCCTACCAAGGTCTGGCTCTGTCATCATGACGTTTCAACAATTTTTCCTGCGTTTTCGGCTCATTTCTCGCCGATCTGTAGCAGTTGAAGGAGAAATGGTGTGTTGTGCGGCTTGGGGCGCCTGTCTGTCAGTCTCCCCATCTCTCTGTGAGTGTGAGTGTGTGTCTGGGCATGTTACTGCAGTAGCTTGGTTTTTGAAAATATGTTTATATTAAATAAATGACGCAACCTGTAATATCACATTACCTCAGAGCTTCCGCCAGAGGCCTAAAAGTGTGTGTGTGTGTGTGTGTGTGTGTGTGTGTGTGTTGGGGTGGGGGGGCTTTTGGAATTCTCCCTGCCATACATTTTTGAGGGGGACTCTGGGCTGTTTTGGACGACCTTGCATTTTGTGACAGGAGCATCACATTATCCATGAAGCACGCTTGTAACATTAAACGTACTACACCTTTTATGTGTTGAAATAACACACTGCAGGTGTCAAACTTTCTATATCTGTGCATCACACCTATTATTCACTCAAATGTACACCTACTGCTGGCTAACTGCTAATTGTGGACGACTCATGCCCTACCCATAAGAAATTTCAAAAATCATTAACTTTGCCTTAAATTTAGGGACCTTTTATTGTGATAAAGAAATACACGACCTTAGGAAGACCACAAAACAAGCCCAACCCAAACGTTTGGAGAATCGATCTCTATACAGTATCAACAGTAGTTGGGCAAAAGCAAAGTGTAAACAAATACACGTGGGCGAATGTAAGCTATTGCCATGTTGCTCTCCTGTTGGTGACGTATACCAACCTACATCCTGGTCAGAACCTCTAGGCCAATGTGTTCTCCATTGTTATGTCGTTTTGAGGAAAAAAAATTCATGGCCTGGGTGGGCCCCCTGGATCCGCGCATGTTATAGGTATATCCAGTGGCGATGCTAGGTTCTGTTGGGGCCCGAGGCACAAATTCTCAGGAGGGGCCCCCAACCAGCATTCATCGCCATTATTTTATAAATAATCTGACACCAACAAAAAATATACAAAACATAAACTTTTTTTCTGCTCCCGAGGAATAACTCCTCTTCATTTTCCTTTGTTGACATATCTTGATGTGGACACTGGGAGTAACTTTCACTTTAGAAGAGCGCAGCAGGCAGTGCGTGCAACGCGAATGACATGGGGCCCCTACAAGGGAGGTTTCCTACTGTGATGTCATGTTGTTGCAAATCGTCCATTGGTTGTTTAAGGCGGAGGGTGTTGCAGTCACTGCTTTGGGGTAAATTCTGTCAGCCCTCGAGGTCCCCCTACTGCCTGAGGCTCCAAGCAGTTGCCTGGCTTGCCTGTTCAGAAGCTTCGCCTCTGGGTATATCTAATATGTCACCAGTACCGTCCAGTTCATTCACGCTGACTTCAACTTCGCTCACAACACTCGAAATGTACCCGCTTGACGCATCCTTTCCATCATGCCCGCCGCTGCGTTTGTCACGCCTACTGCACCACAGCCACTGAACCATAGCCACGCCCACCACGCTTTGAAAGTGCAGCTTGAGAGATCATGAAGTGAGCGCAATTTTGAATAGCACACACATGGGGCTGCCTACCAGTTGGTAGGCAATATGGCACCCGTGTAGCCAGTTAGCCAGACTGAGCTATAACATAGGCCGTATAACACGGCCTGCATTATCTGTATCTGTTTATAACCCCCTTGAAAGATGGCTATAATTGGTTGAGCGTGAATACTGTCGTCACACAGAAGAGACGGACATACCCTCCGTTTCTAAGCCTAACCCTAAACGTGACCCTAACCCTAACCCAAACCCATGCTGCCTTCCCTTCTGACACTGACGTTGAGCTAACGTTAGCGATCTCCTCCGTCTCTTCTGTATGATGACAGTATTCGTACTCAACCATTCATAGCACAGACAGATGAATATTAATGAGATCGTTCAAGGGGTTATAAACCTATAACATGGCCTATGTTATACCTGGCCAGACTCTATGCTAGCCAGATTCTATACACGGTGCTGACCTTACCCTTCCCACCTCTGAGGAGGCGTGGTGTTCCATTAGAAACCCTGAATGCATGAGAGGACAATGGCAGCATTGTTCACTGAAAAGGAGAGTTTGGTTTTGGAGAGCAAATAATATGTTGGGTTAGCTGCCAGCGATGGTCTCACCAGCTAGAAGATGACATGGGTGTTGCAAGGGGCATCTAAGACTCAATGCTGTCAGTGCTACATTGCGTCTCTCCTGCACATATAGCCTAGCTCGTTTCCTGTGTGAAAGAATGTATAATCATTGCCATTAGGGTACAACGTGGATCAGTATGGTAATATCCTATGTTGGCAATCAGGCAATAGTAACTGCTAGTTTCTGAAAGCCTGCTCAGATGTCAAGAAGGTAGCATTGAATTCCTCACTACCTGGACTGAATGATAAAAAACATTTGATTTGCAATGGCTCTGGAAGCTGTGTTTGCTTTTTTTACCAATGCTCAATCAATAAACCCCACTTTCCTCCATGTCAACTGAACCTTCCTGTTTACAACGGCACCTGAAATGAACCCACCCTCGGCAGGCTCGCTGGGGTTAAAATAGACCTACGTTCCGTACAGACAGGGATTTCTGACTCTATCCTCAGGATGTTTCACAAAAGAACCATGGTGGACCATGATGGACCATTGTGATTCTTCTGGCGTTGATTCAATATAGGTTTTCCCTTTCCTTACATGGGTGGAGTTGTGTCACAGAAATGAAGGGAGGATTTGACAAACCATTTTGTGAAGCTAAATAAAAACTGGAAAACTCCATTGGTATACTGCTTATTATCCCAGGAGCACAGTTCATCAGTTGTAATGTATTTATATTAGATTCTGTAAAATGAAAATTAAAGTTAAATGCAACGTATTCATTACTGCGTACAACTGTAAGAGAATACCTTGTATAAAAATCACACTGGCAAATGCACGACTGCACTTTGTTGCAGGTTAATAAAAACAGTCATTCACAGTGCGGTGAAAATATGATGTCTGTGATAATAACAGCTTGTCACAAGCAGAAGTTGCTTCCAACAGATAGCCTTTGCGCTCGACACATGTGCTGCTGGAATTCAAAGTGCCAGGGCCCTACAGGGATGCATGCATGAACGGCCTGCGTCTTGCCCTCCAGTTACAACCTAGTACAGGGACGCATGCAGGAATGGCCTGTGTCTTGCCCTCCAGTTACAATCCAATACAGGAATGCATGCAGGAATGGCCTGCATCTTGCCCTCCAGTTACAACCCAACACAGGGAAGCATGCATGAATGGCCAGCGTCTTGCCCTCCAGTTACAACCCAACACGGGGATGCATGCAGAAATGGCCTGCATCTTGCCCTCCAGTTACAATCCAATACAGGGACACATGCTGAAATGGCCTGCATCTTGTCCTCCATTTACAATCCAATACAGGGACACATGCATGAATGGCCTGTGTTTTGCCCTCCAGTTACAACCCAACACAGGGACGCATGCAGGAATGGCCTGCATCTTCCCCTCCAGTTACAACCCAACACAGGGAAGCATGCATGAATGGCCAGCGTCTTGCCCTCCAGTTACAATCCAATACAGGGACACATGCTAAAATGGCCTACATCTTGTCCTCCATTTACAATCCAATACAGGGACACATGAATGAATGGCCGGCGTCTTGCCCTCCAGTTACAACCCAACACAGGGGAGCATGCAGGAATGGCCTGCATCTTGCCCTCCAGTTACAACCCAGTACAGGCCAGATTCAGCATGGGACTCACTCAGCCCAAGACGGGAAGACATGAGCAAGGCCACATTTCAGCATCATGTTTGATAAATGGCATCAGTTTGACAATGTGGTCAATAAAAATCCTGCTACATGAGGAGCCATGACTGAAGCGTATTCTCTTTATCTTATAAATCCATATATGTGTGTGTGTGTGTGTGTATGTATGTATGTATATATAAACTCATCAGCTGCTAATGATGAGTGCACGTTGCACGAAACAGGTCTATACTGCAATGTATTAAAACTTTTTTTACCCTGTATCTGTGTTGATATTTCACTCCTCATTAGTTGAGCACTTATAACACCATTGACAGTTTTGGGAAAAAATGCTACACACACACACACAAACACACATATATATATCTCAACACAGATACAGGGGGAAAAAAAGTTTTAATAAATTGCAGTACAGGCCTGTTTCGTGCGACGCGCACTCATCAGCTATCAATGTGTGTGTGTGTGTGTATATATATATATATATATGTGTGTGTGTGTGTGTATGACATCATGCTCTATCTGTATAAAAAAGATAACCCAACACAGGGATGCATGCATGAATGGCCTGCGTCTTGCCCTCCAGTTACAACCCAGTACAGGGATGCATGCTGGATTGGCCTGCATCTTGCCCTCCAATTACAACCCAACACAGGGACGCATGCAGGATTGGCCTGCGTCTTGCCCTCCAGTTACAACCCAACACAGGGACGCATGCAGGAATGGCCTGCGTCTTGTCATCCAGTTACAACCCAGTACAGGCCAGATTCAGCATGGGATTCACTCAGCCCAGGAGCACAGTTCATCAATTGTAATTTATTTATATTAGATTAGATTAATTTAGATTAATAAATTTGCAAAAAATTCTACAAAACCTTTTTCACTTTGTCATTATGGGGTATTGTGTGTAGATTGATGAGAACAAAAAGGAATTTAATCCATTTTGGAATAAAGCTGTAACATAGCAAAATGTGGGGTAAGTGAAGGGGTGTGAATACTTTCCGGATGCACTGTATATATATATATATATATATATATATATATATATATATATATATATATATTTTTTACATGGTGATGGTGGTCGCCGCATGGCTTGGGTCCTGGACTGTTCTGGTGGCGTCTGGACACTGCTTGTTACCCTCCTCACCATATTCTTCATATATTTTATACTCCCATTATAATTGTTATCCTCTTTCAGTGTTGTATTGTGTAAATTGTCTAAACACATCATCATGTCACGTTGTGCGTCTTGTGAGAGAGAGCCTCCTCTGGTGCTTTCCCTGAGGTTCCTTCCTAGTCTTCCTCCCTGTTAAAGGGGTTTATTTCAGGGAGTTGTTCCTTATCCAATGTGAGGGCCTAAGGACAGGCTGTTGTGTTGCTGTAAAGCCACCTGAGGCGTATTTGTAATTTGTGATATTGGGCTACACAAATAAAATGGACTTGACTTGTTTCACCACAAATGGAACTCAACCTGGCAAGGATGGTGGTCTAGCTAGGATGGCGGTCTAGCACAGTTTGATCTGGTCTAGTAGAGTTTGATCTGGTCTAGCACAGTTTGATCTGGTTTAGCAGAGTTTGATGTGGGCAAAGCCATGGTGTTAAAATGCATATTAAAATGTTGGATAGTGTGCAATGTTTGGCATGTTTTCCCATTATGTTATTATTTTGAATGTTAAGTAAAAGCTCCTTTTTCTAGTATAAAGTGACAAAATATACATAATTTCAGAAAATAACGTCAAGCTTCCTCTTGGGTCCTGTGCCTTTAAGACGTGATGACGTAGGAGGAGAGGAGGAGTCTACGCTGAGCTGTGGCCGTTGCTAGCGTACCTCAGAGATGTTCAATAAATAACCGTTGATTAAGATACTACTTTGCTTACTTATTACCACAGTGCACACAACAGTGCACACGACAATTGGCGACAAGATAATTTGGATTTACTTTTGAGTTTGTTTTTTTTTCTCGCTTTTTATAACGTCTGGGCCGAGTTTTTCCCTGCCCTGCCCTGGTGAACCTGCCGTTCCATTCAACACCTGGCGGTTAGTTTGTGAGAAGTACTTGCTAGTTATCACTGCTACTGGAAACTCTTGGCCTACTGCAAGACGAAGAGCCGTTTTACTTCACTGCCTGGGGACAGAAGGGCAGAGACTTTTCTACTCGCTTCCGGTCACAGGAACGGACTACCATACTGCTATGGCTGCGTTGGAGGCGCACTTTGTCCCAAAGACGAACCTTGTTGCTGGACGTCATGGATTCCGAAAGAGAGTACAAGCTCCGAATGAGACGGTTGTTCAATATGTTGCCGCGCTACGTGAACTGGCATCGACATGCGACTTCGGTGACCAAGATGAGGTGATCCGTGATCAGCTGGTTGGATGCCTGTACAACCCGCGGATACGTGAGAGACTGCTGCTGCTGGACAGTTCACTTACCCTGGACAAGGCCGTGGCTACTGCTATACAAGTGGAGGCTGCCACGGAGCAAGCTGAAGTGTTCTGTGAGTCGACTGCCGCACCTATGCAGGCTGCACATCAGGTGGCCAAACGACGAGGGAGAGAGAGAGAGAGAGAGAGAGAGGAAAACATGCGAACGCTGCTGCTGCTTCTCAACAAGGGAGGAACACATGTTACCTTCCGCTGTAGATCACATGGACATTTAGCCAATGCATCTAATTGCCCTGCTACATCCGTTACATGCTGAAAATGCAACAAAGTGGGACACTTTGCCGAAGTGTGTCATGGTGCCACACAGACACGCATAAGAGAGGTATGTGAGGTTGAACTACCGGAACTGACAGTGTTATATACTGAACATTCTGTGCATTTTAGTGATAAGATCACCTGCACGGTGGATATTCTTGCTAAACAATCACAGTGCTACACAGTGGAGCTGCTTGTGGACACGGGTTCGTCTGTCTCTATACTGCTGTCATAGAGTCTCTATGCACAGCATTCCAGAAGCCTTCCACTCACTGAACCTACTGCCAGGCTGGTGTCATACTCAAAAACAAACATTCCAGTGCTGGGGTGCATGTCTGCTGCTGTTTCTCTCCATGGCCGCACTGCTACAGGAACCTTCTTCATTGTGGAGAATGGAACCCCGCTGCAGGTAAACTGTCGCGGGGTTTCTAACCCTAACATGCATATCTTTTTGATGGTGGGAGGAAACTGGAGCACCAGGAGGAAACCCACACAGACATGGGGAGAACATGCAAACTCCACACACAAAGGACCTGGGATGGCCTGGGGTTCGAACCCAGGACCTTCTTGCTGTGAGGAACAGTGCTAACCACTGGGCCACCATGCTGCCCAGCATCCAGTTTTAATGTGAGTTAACCACTGGCATTAAAACTGGTAGCCGAACCACTGCCTCCTTCACTCTTAGGACAAAATTACTTTTCCGCTGTTTTCCCCATCTCAACATCATTCAGTACATAATAATAATAATAATAATGATAATAATGATAATAATAATCTATACAATAATAATAGAACATCAGGTCTGTTAGCTAAAATAAATAAATAAATAGATAAATAAATAAATAACCAGATTTTTCACACCAGCTCAAAAACCTTGCTTACAAGACTCACCATTATCAAATATTAGTCTGTGTTTCTCCCTCACCTGCTTATAGACCTGGTGTTGTTGGCTAATATGCTAATGAGCTGTTGAAAATGAGCTTAGGTTCATTAAGATCATTAGACACTGAGGATTAGACCTAAAATAGCCCCACAGCTTCACCGTTAAACATAAGGTGACATGGTGAGGCCTGACCCGGGTTACAAAGCCAAAGACAGCATAACCCTATCTCTATGAGCGCTACAAGAGGGTCCTCCGGAGGGCGTCTGGGCTCAGCACTGAGAGATAGGGTGATGAGGTATTGATCCGAGGGAAATTTCTCCTGGATTTTTGATAAAAACAGAAGCTTAGAAATTGATCTATAATTGCTATGATCAGTAGGATCAGAACCAGGTTTTTTTGAGAAGTGCTGGACACTAGAAGACTTAAAATAATCGGGAACACATCCAGAAAATAAAGAACTGCTGATGACTGAAAGCAGGCAAGGGGCTACACCATCTAGAACTTCTAATAAGAATTTGGTAGGTATTATGTCCAGGGGACTTGATGATGGTGTCATGTGTGAAATGGTTTCAATTCATTCATGGATAGTAATTTCCTTAAAAACACTTAAAGCTGACAAACAAGATAAGTCAGACACAGAGGTGGGTGAGTGAGTCTTTGGAGGAATATCCTCAAATCTTGTCTATGAAAAAAGTTTTAACTTTTCACTGTCTGCATGAAGTGACAGCGACACCAGGAGAACCAGGGTCGACTAAAAAAAATCACTTAAAAAAATCAGTGGTCTAAAATAATAATCTGGGTTTATGCTGGCTGGAGGTGATGAGCTCTGAAAAATATTTCCTGCATCTTTAATTTCACTGTTATACCATTGTAATAACAACTTCATATGCTCATAGTGTACTGACAGCTTTGTTTTCTTCCTCTGTCTCTCAGCCTTCCTACACACCTTCTCAGGCCATGGACTCTTTCAGAAATCCAAGGTGGTACAAAAGAGGATTTTGAGTTAGATATACGTTTTAGTGGAGCAACATTATCTAAAGAAGCCGTGCATATATTATTGAAGTAAGTCCCTAAATCATTAGTGTTTGAAAGCAAATATAAGGATTCAGTCATTCATTCATCATCAGCTGCTTCTCCTGGGTAGGGTTGCGGTGGCAGCAAGCTAAGTAGGTCCAAAGGAGTTGAATCAAGTGCAACTGGACTTGGTATATATCCGTGAAGACGTTTCGCCTCTCATCCATAGATATGAGTGGCTCTTTTGTGTACCGATGTTTGGCCGCGCCCGTCGTCAGACTAGCTTGTTCTAGTCAGAAACGCACGAACTGAGGAAGCCTCTTGGATGAGAGGCGAAATGTCTTCACGGATATATACCAAGTCCAGTTGCACTTGATTCAACTCCTTTGGATAACCATGACCTCGATGAATGAGAACATTAACAGACAAGCTAAGTAGGGCACTCCAGACATCCCTCTCCCCAGCAACGCCCTCCAGTTACTCCTGGAATTCACAAGATGTTCCCAGGCCAGATTGGACATGTAGTCCCTCTAGCGAGTTCTGGGTCTACCCCGGGGTCTCCTCCCAGTTGGCTGTACCCGGAAAACCTCCAAAGGAAGGCGCACAGGGGGCATCCTAATCAGATACCCAAACCATCTCAACTGGCTCCTTTCGATGCGAAGGAGCAGCGGCTCTACTCCGAGCTCCCTCCGGATGTCCGAGCTCCTCACCCTATCTCTAAGGCTGAGCCCAGACATCCTATGGAGGAAACTCATTTCAGCTGCTTGTATCCGCGATCTCACCCTTTCGGTCACTACCCAAAGCTCGTGACCATAGGTGAGGGTTGGAATGAAGACTGACTGGTAAATTGAGAGCTTTGCTCTGCTCCTTCTTCACCACAACAGTCTGGTACAACGTCCACATTACTGCTGATGCTGCACCAATCCACCTGTCAATCTCCTGCTCCATCCTACTCTCACTCATGAACAAGACCCCAAGATACTTGAATTCCTTTCATTAGACTCAATAGACTCGGACTCATTCAATTTCACAAGTAATGAGGAGAATCTTGAAGCATATGGTCATTAAAGATGTGCGAGCAAATTTCCCGCTTATGATGATTCTTGTTCACATAAAACAAAATTAAATGGAAGGTGCAGATGAGCAGAGATAAAAGTGTCCCTTTAAACTTAAGATCATGAATCCAGACCCAAATTAAAAACTAAATCCAATGTATGGCCACATGTATGAGTAAAGCCTGACACTTGACTCTATCATGTTTGAAAATTCAGGAGCAAAGCAGAAAAACCATCAGTGTGGATATCAAAGCAATGAAATCATTGTCATGATGGAGAACAACTGAGGAGAAAAACCTCTCCACAGCTGGAGGTCAGATGACGCAACAGTCAATTAACCCAGCCACGGTCAGCGGCGCCCATGAGCGAACAGCTTCTAGTAGTCACGCTCTGCTGTAAATCACGCACTCTGAATGCTCCGCCATCACAGAGGCCAGTGATGGCGATGGCATGAGAATAATGTGCCTTGACGTCAGCAGTGTGACGTGATGCTGAGCGGCCTGGTAAACGGATGAACATGTGTGTGGGCTGCCGTTGCGTCATATGACAAGGAAGTGGTTTGAGGTCAGAAGATTCAACTTGATCGGTCCGCTGAGCTCGCAGCAGTGTGGTGGTTTAAGACTGCAAGGAGAGAGCGTCCTCCTAATCCCAGACATGCAGTCAGAAGGCCTGAGCTCGAGTACACAAATACCGTCATCAGACTCAGTCAACGTAAACTGAAACAGTCAACCCAGCTTCCTTTTGTGTCATAAAAAAAGCAGGAAGTGGGGGAAAATGGTGAGACATTCCAAAAGGGTTCAGGTTAGATCTCACCCCAGCGGAGCGCAGGCAGTTTCCTAGAGGACCAAGGGGGGCATGTGGCCAGCTACTGGTCACACAAACCCTCAGGGACCCATTAACTTGATAACGTTTCCACAAGACCCCCCCCCCCACACACACACACACACCTCCACTCCAATCTGCTGCCCTCACACCGCTTCCACTGGAACAACGGCAGTATTCCTCACCCCCGGCTTCATGTGTTCACACACACACACACACACACACACACACACACGCGCGCGCACTTGACCATACATGCAGTGTATGCATGCTTTTGTCCATACTTTGTATAGTTTATTCTTTGTATATTTCACAGTTTGTACAGCCTATTACTTGTGTATATAAACACATTTTCACCTGTAATGAACACTGCACTTTTATGAACATCCATCCTTCCATCCATGCTTCTGTCCCTTCATCCATCCATCCTTCTGTCCCTCCATCCATCCATCCATCCATCATTCATCATTCCATCCATCCCTCCATAATTCCTTCTATCATTCCATCCATCCTTCCTTCCAGCCATCCTTCCATCCATTATGCCATCCATCCATCCTTCCATCATCCATCCATCCATCCCTCTATCCTTTCATCTATCTTTCCATCCATCCATCCGTCCTTCCATCCATTCATCATCCACCCATCCATCCATCCATCCATCCTTTCATCCTTCCATCCAGCCATCATTCCATCCATTATCCAATATATACAATAACATTAACACCCAGCATGCTAGACATAACAGAAAACTCAAACATCCGTCTGTGACAAATGTGGACGATACTGTCGCTCTAATGCGGCCTGATGGCCCACAGGCGTGCTTGCAGAGCTTAAACTGCATCACAGTCATCATCGTTTCGATGGACTGCCGAAGATATACAATAATGTAACATAGTAGGTCTATATACTACAAACGTTAAGCATGCATGTGCATCCATCCATCCATCCATCATCCAAACCGCTATCCTGCTCTCAGGGTGGCGGTGATGCTGTAGCCTATCCCAGCAGTCACTGGGCAGTAGGCCCCCAGGGACACACCCTGGACAGGCTGCCAGGCCATCACAGAGGGCCGACACAAACACACACACACACAGCTAGGGACAGTAGGGCATGTTCAGCTGAGCTGCGTGTGTGTGGCGTGTGGCAGGACAGCGCAGCACTTGTATGAAAATTATATACTCATATGAATAAAGTGTTGATAGATTTATTAAAATCAATCTTTTTTAGGCCTCCATTCTTTTTTAACAAATGTCAGCTAATTCTGACAAATCCACAGGTGGACTGTGGTGACTAGTGCAGATGTGTGTTTCTGATGGTGGACTCTTAACAAGACAGCTGTCCTCTCTCACGCCGGCCAGCGCTGGAACAAACCAGGGATTTGAATAGGCCCATTCAGCTCACATGTCCAGCAGCCGTGTGCTCTGCAGCCACCTAACAGTACAGCAGGTAGCACAGGGTATGACAGCCCGGGTGGGATCACACATGTGTAGCTAACAGCACAGGGTATGACAGCCCTGGGTGGGATCACACATATGCAGCTAACAGCACAGGGTATGACAGCCCCGGGTGGGATCACACGTGTAGCTAACAGCACAGGGTATGACAGCCCCGGGTGGGATCACGCATGTGCAGCTAACAGCACAGGGTATGACAGCCCCGGGTGGGATCACGCATGTGCTGCTAACAGCACAGGGTATGACAGCCCTGGGTGGGATCACACATATGCAGCTAACAACAAAGGGTATGACAGCCCCGGGTAGGATCACACATGTGTAGCTAACAGCAAAGGGTAAGACAGCTGCGGGTGGGATCACACATGTGTAGCTAACAGCACAGGGTATGAAAGCCCAGGGTGGGATCACACATGTGTAGCTAACAGCACAGGGTATGACAGCCCCGGGTGGGATCACACATGTGTAGCTAACAGCACAGGGTATGACAGCCCCGGGTGGGATCACACATGTGTAGCTAACACTGTTCTGTGTCGGATCGTCTGGTAGATGAAGAAGGCAGACAGGAGTACAAGGAGATGCAGTGTAAAGTGAAGCAAGAGGTGTTGAAGGCGAAGGAAAAGGCATCTGGTGAGTTGTGTGAGAGGCTGGACACTGAGGAAGGACAAAAGGACAAGTACCAACTGGCTGGACAGAGCGAGCTCAGACGGATGTGTACGGACTGGCTGGACAGAGGGAGCGAGATGGGACGGATGTGTGCCGACTGCCTGGACAGAGGGAGCGAGCTGGGACGGATATGTACCGATTGGCTGGACAGAGGGAGCGAGCTGGGACGGATGTGTGCCGACAGGCTGGACAGAGGGAGTGAGCTGGGATGGATTTGTACCGACTGGCTGGACAGAGGGAGCGAGCTGGGAAGGACGTGTACCAACTGGCTAGACAGAGGGAGTGAGCTGGGACGGACGTGTACCGACTGGCTGGACAGAGGGAGTGAGCTGGGACGGATGTGTACCGACTGGCTGGACAGAGGGATTGAGCTGGGACGGATGTGTACCGACTGGCTGGACAGAGGGAGCGAGCTGGGACGGATGTGTACCGACTGGCTGGACAGAGGGAGTGAAATGGGACAGACTGGCTGGACAGAGGGAGCGAGCTGGGACGGATGTGTACCGACTGGCTGGACAGAGCGAGCTGAGCTGGGACGGACGTGTACCGACTGGCTGGACAGAGGGAGCGAGCTGGGACGGATGTGTACCGACTGGCTGGACAGAGGGAGTGAGCTGGGACAGACTGGCTGGACAGAGGGAGCGAGCTGGGATGGATGTGTACCAACTGGCTGGACAGAGGGAGCGAGCTGGGATGGATGTGTACTGACTGGCTGGAATGAGGGGGCGAGCTGAGCTTGGACGGATGTGTACCGAATAGCTGGACAGAGGGAGCGAGCTGGGACAGACTGGCTGGACAGAGTGAGCTGAGCTGGGATGGACGTGTACCGACTGGCTGGACAGAGGGAGTGAGCTGGGATGGACGTGCAGCTGGTTAGGGCGATGAAGGACAGAGATACGCATAATTAAACATGACTTTGAGCAATACTGTTTGTTATGACGTGACAAGATGAGTGTGATGAAGTGGAGGACTCAACCCAGTGTACAGCCTCACATCAACACTGTACACCGCAAGCTGCTTCTGGATCAGAACCAAGCTGATTCTGGATCAGATCCGACTTACTGCCAAGTACAAGAACATACAGGGAATGTGTCTTGGTATGTTTTCGCAAGAGGGGAAAATGAACAGTAAATAGCAAAGATAAAAGTTGAAAAGAATAATAAATAAAATATATATACAAAAAAAATAAAAATGAATGAATGAAAATTAATCTAATATTAATCTAGCATATTAAACATGCATACATGGTATTTCTGATAAATGTTTTCTGTAAATAAACCACTGGTTTATGTAGCTCTTTTTAATTAACATTTCTCTTAGGTGCGTTTCATTTGAATTGTACCACAGGAGGCACCTTTGCCAAAAGTTTTTTTTAAATGATTATTTTCTAAGATAAAAAATGTGTTAATACAATGTTTTAGTCTAATATATCTATACCTTAGATATATCTTCCCCTGGCCTGTACTAAAGCTGGGAATAAATCAAGGACTCTTATCTGTACACCTCTTATCCACCTTCATTGATAAATGCTGATAATTAACCAAAATAAAAGTTACGCCTGGATATCAAAAAGAAATTCCAGAATGTTCTGCCCTCCACATCCTGTAGCAGTGATACTGATGGTGCAGTGGAGCCCATCTCAGTAAACACCCCTGTTGTAAATGTGGCCAACAGGAATTAGCTGTGTGATGCACTGCGATGGTGCAGATTAACCAAAGTCTGATCACACAAATTAATCAGCTCACCATCTGATCCACTTGATGGTCTGAGCATCGCCGCTGCAGGGAGGATTACGCAGTAGTGCTGTGCGGCATTCAGGCCAAAGTATCACACAGTATCATGTTTACCCCATGACAAACACAAAGACACTGTATTTGGCACTGTGCATACACACAAGGACAATCCTACCTGCATGTAACCCTCCTATATTAGGAGCAGTGGGCAGCCGCCGTGCAGCACCCAGGGACCACCTCCAGCTCCTCTTGCCATGCCTCAGTCAGGGGCACAGACAGGAGGAAACCCACACAGACACGAAGAGAACATGCAAACTCCACAGAAAGGACCCGGGGTTTGAACCCAGGACCTTCTTGCTGTGAGGCACTAGTGCTAACCACTGGGCCACCGTGCCTCCCAGTAGTTAGCACTAGTGCCTCACAACAAGAACTCAGACTGCTTTTACTGTCATGTTTCCAACATGCTTGATTTATCATTGTACAATTCATTAGATATTTCTCAGAAATGGGGCAACTATTGTTTTCTCCTGCCAAAACACTGAGCAGTTTAAAAAGCTACTGGAATTGACTGGCCCTTCTTCCAAGAACAGGTGTGTCTATGTGGAGAGCTCCTCTTGAACCAACAGCGTGTGGCTATGTGAATCAGCAGCGGTGGTGTAAATATGCACATGCTGCGCATCAGGGTTGGGAACACTTTATTCCTGGGGGCTGTTAAACAAGCCGAGTGTGTCTGGGGTGAAGGTATGCTGCTGTCAGTCATGGGAATCAGGTCTGTTGTAGTGCAAAAGCTGGTGGAATGTGTGTGGACCTTGACTCAGAGGTTGCGATTTAAAAATATCTCCCCAGGGCCACAAAGAAGGAACTGAAAGCGCTACTTGCATGTCAGCTGGACTTGACAAACATGACCGCAAAGGCAGCGTCCCAGCTGGCATGTACACCTGACAGAGAAGGGTGATGGCACAGTGATAGTCACTTGCTCCTGTGGGGGCATAGCATCAGACGACCAATTTGAAAAAACAGCACAGAAAATGTAAATAAAATGTTCTACAAAGTGATGGAAACACAGTAACCCCCCCCCCGACATACACACATTAAACTGTTTGCCACATTACCCTGGATAGCCTTCCTTCCGTCTGAAATGACATCACACACACACACACACATATATATATATATCAACACGGATACAGGGGGGAAAAAAGCTTTAATACATTGCAGTACAGGCCTGTTTCGTGTGTCGCGCACTCATCTGTGTTGATATTCCGCTCATTAGTTGAGCACTTATAACACCATTGACGAATTCAGGAAAAAAATGCTATATATATATATATATATCTCCAAAATCTCCCTCTCACCCTTTTCCGGGTGGTGTGTCTTTGTCAAGCTCGGGTCCTCTACCAGAGGTCTGGGAGTTTGAGGGTTCTGTGCAGTATCTTAGCTGTTCCTAGGACCACACTCTTCTGGACAGAGACCTCATATGTTGCTCCTGGAATCTGCTGGAGCCACTCTCCCAGTTTGGGGGTCACAGCTCCTACTGCTCCTATTACCACTGGGACTACTGTGGATTTACCCTTCCACGTGTGATCTAGTTCTTCCCTCAGCCCTTAGTATTTCTCTAGCTTCTCGTGCTCTTTCTTCCTGATGCTGCCGTCACTGGGGATCACAACATGGATCACTACTGCTGTCTTCTGTATCTCGTTGACCTCCATAATCTCTGGTTGGTCAACCAGTACCTGCTTGTCAGTCTGGAACTTGAAGTCCCACATGATCTTAGCTCTGCCATTCTCAACCACCTTTGGTGTGTCTCCCATTCCGACTTGAGGACTTCCAGTCTGAATTCAGTACAGATGTTCCTGTACACTATCCCAGCGAGCATTTTACACGACAAAGAGACAGACAGACAGATAAGTAGATAGATAGAAAGATAGATAGATAGAAGGGGTGGGATGATACTGGATTGAATTCTGAATCGTTGGATACGGCCTTCACAGTTTCAGAGGTTCCCCAGTTCGTGAGATCGTGTGTTATTAACATTAGAATGACTGGGATTTCACTCCTACCTAAAACAACCATGGGTGGTCAAAATGATGGTCGGTGTTTCAACTCTACATTGCGTCAAGATACATACCCAGTTGAGATATTAATGCATTACACGTTAGTGTGTCTGTTAGGAAACGACTGACACCAACATTAACACTTTAACACTGTAGCGAATTCAGGAAGCAGCCGGGAATCTGCCGCAGCCGGGACGCGAACCTGGGTCGCCCGCACTACAGGCAATTAAGCTAATCAGTCGACTAAAGGGTCCAACCTGTTAGCCAACGGGCTAGCGAGTCAACTCGTCTGGGGTCGTTACTGTTATGTATCACGAATTAAGACCAGAGGCCAGTGTAGCGAAACCCAAACGACAGACAGACACAGAGCACCAAGATAACCTGAAGGCGATTGTAATGCAGGAAAACAAACAACACTGCCACAGGGATGATAACAGGGGAATCTCAGGTGGGGGTTGTTGAGACGATGTGCGTGCGCCTGGCTACCAAAGTCCGAATCCGTAGAGCGAGGGGTTGTCCGAGGAAGCCCGGGTCCGAGATCCAGGAAGTCAAGTCCGAAGGGAGGGGTCCAGATAGAGAGACACGGAGGGGGATCGCTGGAGAGGGCCGGGGAAAACGTGAAGGTCGCTTGGGACGAGGAGTGAGGGAGACGTGGGGAGCCGTGGAAGTCGCGGAGGGAGGGTCTTGAGGGAAAACAAAAATAGTGAGATGAAAAAAAACAGGAACACAGGAGTTAGATACTGAGGAACAAAACAACAGCGTGGGAATATGCACGAGAAAAGGGTAAGCAGGAAATCACTGGAACAGGCTTGTCAGAGCTTTACTGCAGGGTTCAGTACGTCGAAGCACAGAGAGGCGTTCTGGGAGGCTTCCTGTAGAGGGCTGCCTGATTGCCGCAGGTGTGCCTGATAGATGATGGCAAACACCTGGTGCAGCGCAGCGCTCGTCTCCTCAGAGTGCAAACCGAGTGCTCGGATGTTTCCGGCACGTCTGAGCTGGGGGAGTGGCTTGAACATGGCACTCGGGGCGATGTAACCACAACAGTTACAATGCTATTTCTCAAACAAAATGAAATGGCCACTGTCCAACGCTTGTAAATACTGCAACGCTTCAGTGGCGGTGGTCACCATGCGTCTGTACCGACGTCTGTACCCAGACATGCTGGACATAACACCTGAAAAACGAAACGGAAAACACATACTGCTAATCTAACAAACGTAACAACGCCTATGAAACGTGACACGTAAAAAAACCGAACTGAACTTCGTGAAGGAAATGACGCAAACAACTACTACTACTACTTTCGGCTGCTCCCGTTAGGGGTCGCCACAGCGGATCATCCGTTTCCATTTCTTCCTGTCTTCTGCGTCTTCCTCTGTCACACCAGCCACCTGCATGTCTTCCCTCACCACATCCATAAACCTCCTCTTTGGCCTTCCTCTTCTCCTCTTCCCTGGCAGCTCCATATTCAGCATCCTTCTCCCAATATACCCAACATCTCTCCTCCACACATGTCCAAGCCATCTCAATCTTGCCTCTCTCACTTTGTCTCCAAACCGTCCAACCTGAGCGGTCCCTCTAATATAATCGTTCCTAATCCTGTCCTTCTTCGTTACTCCCAGTGAAAATCTTAGCATCTTCAACTCTGCCACCTCCAGCTCCGCCTCCTGTCTTTTCGTCAGTGCCACTGTCTCCAAACCATATAACATAGCTGGTCTCACAACCATCTTGTAAACTTTCCCTTTAACTCTTGCTGGTACCCTTCTGTCGCAAATCACTCCTGACACACTTCTCCACCCACTCCAACCTGCCTGCACTCTCTTTTTCACCTCTCTACTGCACTCCCCGTTACTTTGGACAGTTGACCCCAAGTATTTAAACTCAAATGCCTTTGTCACCTCCACTCCTTGCATCCTGACCATTCCACTGTCCTCTCTCTCATTCACGCATAGGTATTCCGTCTTGCTCCTACTGACTTTCATTCCTCTTCTCTCCAGTGCATACCTCCACCTCTCCAGGCTCTCCTCAACCTGCACTCTACTCTCGCTACAGATCACAATGTCATCCGCGAACATCATCGTCCATGGAGACTCCTGCCTGATCTTGTCCGTCAACCTGTCTATCACCATTGCAAACAAGAAAGGGCTCAGAGCCGATCCTTGATGTAATCCCACCTCCACCTTGAACCCATCTGTCATTCCAACCGCACACCTCACCATTGTCACACTTCCCTCATACGTATCCTGCACCACTCCTACATACTTCTCTGCAACTCCTGACTTCCTCATACAATACCACACCTCCTCTCTCGGCACTCTGTCATAAGCTTTCTCTAAATCTACAAAGACACAATGCAACTCTTTCTGGCCTTCTCTATACTTCTCAATCAACATTCTCAAAGCAAACATCGCATCTGTGGTGCTCTTTCGTGGCATGAACCCAAACTGCTGCTCGCTGATCATCACCTCTCCTCTTAACCTAGCTTCTATTACTCTTTCCCATATCTTCATGCTGTGGCTGATCAACTTTATACCTCTGTAGTTGTTACAGTTCTGCACATCGCCCTTGTTAGTGAAAATCGGTACCAGTATGCTTCTTCTCCACTCCTCAGGCATCCTCTCACTTTCCAGGATTGTGTTAAACAATCTAGTTAAAAACTCCACTGCCGTCTCTCCTAAACATCTCCATGCCTCCACAGGTATGTCATCAGGACCAACTGCCTTTCCACTCTTCATCCTCTTCATAGCTGCCCTCACTTCCTCCTTGCTAATCCGCTGAACTTCCTGATTCACTATCCCTACATCATCCAACCTTCTCTCTCTCTCATTTTCTTCATTCATCAGCCCCTCAAAGTATTCCTTCCACCTTTTTAGCACACTCTCCTCGCTTGTCAGCACATTTCCATCTCTATCCTTGATCGCCCTAACTTGCTGCACATCCTTTGCAGCTTGGTCTCTCTGTCTAGCCAATCGGTACAAGTCCTTTTCTCCTTCCTTAGTGTCTAATCTGTCATACAACTCACCATACGCCTTTTCCTTTGCCTTTGCCACCTCTCTCTTTGCTTTACGCTGCATCTCCTTGTACTCCTGTCTACTTTCTTCATCGCTCTTACTATCCCACTTCTTCTTTGCCAACCTTTTCCTCTGTATAATTTGCTGTACTTCCTCATTTCACCACCAAGTCTCCTTGTCTTCCTTCCTCTGTCCTGATGACACACCAAGTACCTTCTTAGCTGTCTCCCTCACTATTTCTGCAGTGGTTGTCCAGCCATCTGGCAACTCTTCAGTACCACCCAGTGCCTGTCTTAACTCCTGCCTGAACTCCACACAACAGTCTTCCTTCTTCAGCTTCCACCATTTGATCTCCGGCTGTGTCTTCACTCGCTTCCTCTCCTTGGTCTCCAAAGTCATCCTACAGACCACCATCCGATGCTGCCTAGCTACGTTCTCCCCTGTCACCACCTTGCAGTCTCCAATCCCTTTTAGATGGCGCCTTCTACATAAGATATAGTCCACCTGTGTGCACTTTCCTCCACTCTTGTACGTCACCCTGTGTTCCTCCCTTTTCTTGAAATATGTTCACCACAGCCATTTCCATCCTTTTCGCAAAATCGACCACCATCTGTCCTTCCACATTTCTCTTCTTGACTCCATACCTTCCCATCACCTCCTCATCACCTCTGTTCCCTTCACCATGTCCATTGAAGTCCGCTCCAATCACCACTCTCTCCTCCTTGGGTACCCTCTCCACCATGTCATCCAACTCACTCCAGAATTCTTCTTTTTCATCCATCTCACACCCAACTTGCGGGGCATATGCGCTGATAACATTCAGCAATAAACCTTCAATTTCCAGCTTCATACTCATCACTCTGTCTGACACTCTCTTCACCTCCAGCACGCTCTTGACATACTCTTCCTTCAGAATTACCTCTACCCCATTACTCCTCCCATTCACACCATGGTAGAAGAGTTTGAACCCACCTCCGATACTCCTGGCCTTACTCCCCTTCCATCTGGTCTCTTGCGCACATAGTATGCCTACCTTTCTTCTTTCCATCATGTCAGCCAGCTCTCTCCCTTTACCAGTCATAGTGCCAACATTCAAACTTCCAACTCTCACCTCCACATGCCTACCCTTCCTCCTCTCTAGCTGCCTCTGGACATGCTTTCCCCCTCTCCTTCTCCTTCGCCCAACAGTAGCATAGTTTCCACCGACACCCTGCTGGTTAACAGTACCGGTGGCGGTCGTTGGTAACCCGGGCCTCGACCGATCCGGTATGTAAGTCTTATTTATGATCCGCATATATTATTCGGCAAAGATTTTACGCCGGATGCCCTTCCTGACGCAACCCTCCCCATTTGTCCGGGCTTGGGACCGGCACTAAGGATGCACTAAAAATGACGCAAACAACACACGTCATAAATAGTGACGTGACGCACACGATGACGCGCAAATTACGCGTGGTCATTTTGACCACTCATGGTCGTTTTAGGCAGATCGTATCATAACGTATTTGCGCAATTGATCTAAAACTAATTTTAATGCAAATAGATGCAGTTTTAGGAGCATTCAGGGGGCGGCAGGTCAGTTATCAAACTTTGAAAACCCAAACCGGTCAAAATGACCACCTTAAAAGTAAACAACTGTTACACAACAGGAAAAGATGGCACAACATTCCGTTAGAACGTTTGCACTTGCATTACGTTTGAATACGTGCCTTGATAATGCCAAAATGTTGGGTCTAATTCTTAAAATAAATGAAAAATAGAGAACTACAAGGTGTTCTGTCTCTTGTATCGTACTGAATCATGAGAGGTATTGAACCGAACCTTGAGATTTGTGAATCGTCCCACCCCTAGTAGCTAGACAGTACATGAAGAAGAAACAGAAACAGGTGGGATGATGACTTGTGTGGGAAGTTATGTAATCATTATATTGTTGAAGTTTGAAATTTACAAGCAAATAGACAAGTTTTTTCGCAGAGTTGCCATCATGGCCAACACAACTGGGTCAAGATGTCTTGCATGAACTGCAAAGCTCAGTGACTTACTACAGAGGGTAAGTAGAAATACTGCGATTGGCAATTGCTTGATTGTCCTCTAACTGCATTTATGAAGGAAATAATACCGCCATTAAAGAACATCACTTATTTCAAAGGTCATGCTATCACCCACACATGACATATCATCATGTGTCTCAATCGAGTGACAACTGATCACGTTCCAGCGTGCCGTATTTGCTCATCTGTTTGTGTGTCTGTTGACCAACGTGGCTCCATCCATCTGTGTCAGTGCATTTTCTATGACATACCCTCCCAACAAACACTCGTATCTCAAAAACTATACATCATAGCTGATTGTTTTACATCATGAGTGTCACAAGAAGTCAGCCAACCTCCATCCTCCATCCATTATCCAAACTGCTTATCTTTACTCAGGGTCGCGGGGATAATGGAGCCTATCCCAGCAGTCATAATTAGTCTGAATAGTGAGAAGTGAAGACGTTACATGATTATAAAACAGTAAGATGGAGTATGGCATTTAGACAGCACCATAGATGCTCATGTAATGAGTCTGAATAGCGAGAAGTGAAGACGTTACATGATTATAAAACAGTAAGATGTAGTATGGCATTTAGACAGCACCATAGATGCTCATGTAATGAGTCTCAATAGTGAGAAGTGACGACGCTACATGATTATAAAACAGTAAGATGGAGTTTGGCATTTAGACAGCACCATAGACGCTACATGATTATAAAAGAGTAAGATGTAGTATGGCATTTAGACAGCACCATAGATGCTCATGTAATGAGTCTCAATAGCGAGAAGTGAAGACGCTACATGATTATAAAAGAGCAAGATGTAGTATGGCATTTAGACAGCACCATAGATGCTCATGTAATGAGTCTCAATAGTGAGAAGTGACGACGCTACATGATTATAAAAGAGTAAGATGTAGTATGGCATTTAGACAGCACCATAGATGCTCATGTAATGAGTCTCAATAGTGAGAAGTGACGACGCTACATGATTATAAAACAGTAAGATGGAGTATGGCATTTAGACAGCACCATAGATGCTCATGTAATGAGTCTCAATAGTGAGAAGTGAAGACGCTACATGATTATAAAAGAGTAATATCTAGTATGGCATTTTAGATGCTCATGTAATGAGTCTCAATAGTGAGAAGTGAAGACGTTACATGATTATAAAACAGTAAGATGGAGTATGGCATTTAGACAGCACCATAGATGCTCATGTAATGAGTCTTAATAGTAAGAAGTGAAGATGCTACATGATTATAAAACAGTAAGATGGAATATGGCATTTAGACAGCACCATAGATGCTCATGTAATGAGTCTGAATAGTGAGAAGTGAAGACGCTACATGATTATAAAACAGTAAGATGGAGTATGGCATTTAGACAGCACCATAGATGCTCATGTAATGAGTCTCGATAGTGAGAATTGACGACGCTACATGATTATAAAAGAGTAAGATGTAGTATGGGATTTAGACAGCACCATAGATGCTCATGTAATGAGTCTGAATAGTGAGAAGTGAAGACGCTACATGATTATAAAACAGTAAGATGGAGTATGGCATTTAGACAGCACCATAGATGCTCATGTAATGAGTCTGAATAGTGAGAAGTGAAGACACTACATGATTATAAAACAGTAAGATGGAGTATGGCATTTAGACAGCACCATAGATGCTACATGATTATAAAACAGTAAGATGGAGTATGGCATTTAGACAGCACCATAGATGCTCATGTAATGTTTGTCTATGGGACGCACACCCTCCAAACAAACGCTCAAAAACGATAAACTTTAGGTCTGATATTTTTGTCTGTGAGTGGCTCCACAAGTTTTCCTATGTTTTGATGTATTTTTTGTGTACATGCATGCAAAATTATGTGAGCAGCAGCGAGTTAGAAATCCTTGTGGAAAAGGCGTAAATTTGTCCTCCACATTCTAAATTCCCATTGGAATCAAATCCTTCCACAGAGTATTGCAACCTGAGTGGGATCGAGCTACTCGATTTGACACAAGAATACATTTTTAAGGCAAACACATCAGAAGTTAATAGGAAAAAAGCATTTTTGCTTATTAAAGCGCCCCCAAGTGGTGAAATGACGCATCTTTTACACAACCTCAGAAATAGGTCCTGAGTCCATATACCACGTTTAGTGTCAATACACCAAACACAGCTGAGCTATGATGTCACACCCTGTTTGCCAGCTTTGCAGCTGATTTCGAGCTGTAACGGCCAAATAGAAAATCAAAAATCCACATGACAACTTTTGTGAGACTTAGTCTGAACATCACCTTTAGCAAATTTAGCTAATATTGGGCAAAATGTGCGGCCTGTGAAAAATGTTTAAACTTTCACATAAAATCCAACATGGCGGAAAATCCAATATGGCAGAAATTGCCGTCACATGGTGCATTGAACTTGGCTTGATCCAAGGAATAAAATGGTACCTCATATTTGAAAATTGGTTATATGGTTAAAAAATACATGAACATATAAGAAATTAATAGAAATTTCTGAAAAAGATGGTTGTTGGACAAGTAGGCAATAAGTTGAATAGTGACAGCCCTCTCAAATAATTTCGACAAAAAGGAAGTTTGGAAAATTATCTATAATTGTTCGAATTTGTGGATCAATATTAGGTTTTTTTAAGCAGCAGTTGAATAATGGCAGTTTCAAAAGCTGAGTTGGAAGGGATATTCTAACCTGAGAGTCACCAAAACTTTGAAAAAACTTGGGACTCAAAGTCCTCTGATGGCCTCCGAGAAGCTCTACTGGAGCAGTTTGTGGTTACGTGGCTTTTTAAAGAAAAACACAACATTAATTGTTAAGGGAGGGAAGAGTGTGACTTATTTAACTTCTACAAGGGTGTTTTCAGAGTTGAGACAGGGTCCAACATCAGCAGAGTCCAACACCAGTGTCTCTTCTGACACAAACCAGCTTTTCCAAGCTTGAGGCAACAGCAGTTCTTCATCATAATTTCCCATTCTTAACTAGGGTTGGGCTGTGTAATGTTTACGGTTATGTTCAACATTACAGTGATTAATGTTTACGACAGTGACGTATTGTCGTCATGTGCAGTCATACATTACATGAGGGTTGATGCTAGATCCAAAGGGGTGTAGGCACGGAAGTAGACGTGACTGGTTGTTGCGTCAGCCAATAGACAGCGCAGAATCTCGAAGCACACTGACTGCCAGACCGACAGATGGAGCAATAGTTGGGGCGAATTAACTTAATGTTAGTTAGCTAGTTAAGTTTAGGAACAGCAGGAAACAGTAGACTGATGTTAGACACAGCTCAGGCCTTTGGCCCTCGCACACGTTCACTCGTCCAGGATCCCCCTGCTCCTTAGATGCAGCTCAGGCCTTCGGCCCTCCCATCTTTACTAACCAACTCTATGTCAACGTGGATTGTAAAAAACACACAGCTAAATAACTATAAAGCTAGCATTAAACAACGCTAGCTAGCAACTTAATCCGTGACGTCATATGTAGTCAAAGGACTCTGAGTTGACATTTCAGTGCACATCGTTTGTTTCAAGTCAGTGCGCTTTGAGGTTCCGTGCTGTCTATTGGCCGATGCAACAGCCAATCACGGCTACTTCTGTGCCTACACCCCGTTGGATCTAGCATCAACCTTACGCGAGGCAGAACCCGCGAAATCAGTTAGACAGACAGTAGTTCATAGCATGGTTGTATGCACTGAACCTGCGCTTCTCCAGTAAAGTTCTGCGTTTGTTTAATAAGTTGTCTGCCTATCTGTGTTACACATGAGAACATCACATTGGCGACAAGGACAAAAGGATGACAAAAGGACAACAAAACGACGACGAATGACACACTCAGCATGCAAGTAAAGAAAAAGAGAGGAAAACTAAGCCAAACAAAAACGAAGTGCTAAGCTAACCAACGGACGTCCACGAGTGGTTTAGTGGCTAACACACGAGACTGAATGAGTGGCTAGCAAAAGACTGAATTCAAAATGTCACTCGCAAACACCGTCACTTTGCCAGCTTTCAACACAGAAACAGATCCAAGCTCAGTAGGACCACGCTGGAACAAATGGGTGCAGAGGTTTGAAAATTATACTCCTGCCATGAACATTACAGGCGATGCAGAGCAAAAAGCATTGCTGCTACATGTAGCAGGAGAGTGCGTGCATTACATTTATGACATGCTAGCAGCTGAGGCAGACAAGTTTGCTGAGGTAAAGCAGAAAATAGGAAAGTACTTCACGCCTAAAAAGAATGTGCAATACCAAGTGTACATGTTTAGAAAGGCAGTGCAACAGCCAGGTGAACATTTAGACACATACTGTACAAGACTACATCTGCTAGCGAAGAATTGTGAGTGTAACGGTCGACAAGGAGATTAAAGCGCAACTGATTCAAAGCTGCTCTTCAATGAGGCTACACAGACTAGTACTCAGGGAGCCTGATAGCAGCCCGGATGAACTCCTAGAGCACAGGAGAATGCTGGAATTGTCCGAGCAGCAAGTAGCAGGCATGGAACAGAGTGTAGCTGCGTCAGTGAACGCAGTGCATCAGAAGGAGCGACCAGCTACCAGCCGATACACCCAACAACCAGTGCCGGAATTGCGGTGGAAAATACCCTCACGATGGAGAATGCCCAGCAAAAGGGAAAGACTGTAAAGCATGTGGCAAGCTGAATCACTTCACAAAGCAGTGCAGGTCAAAGCAAAAGCAACCTGGAAAAGACTTTGAAATGAAGCCCAGAGACAGTGAGCAATTCAAAACGCACAAGACAGTGTATAACATTAACAGCACAACAACACATAGTGTTAACACACAAGATTCATCTAGCAGTGATGAGGCATGTGTTTGCAGCCAGTGGCAGCAACAATGCTATGCAGCCACAGACATACATTGGACTGAATGATGTTAGGATTTCAGCACTGATAGACTCAGGGGCTGCAGTGAACATTTTCAGTGAAAAGATGCTCAGTACACTGAGACCACGCCCACAACTCACCCCAACTGACATCAGGATATTCCCTTATGGCTGCACTAAACCACTGCCCATAGCCAGTGCATTCACATGTAACACAGAAGCAGGAGATAAAAAGACTAACGCCAAATTCTATGTGATGACTGGTGACAGTTGCTCTCTGCTAGGCTACAAAACAGCTGAGGAGCTAGGCCTCATCAAAATCGTGAACACTGTGACCTCCCCAAGCAGCCGAACAGTATCAGATGAGTTGGTAGACAGCTACCCAGAGCTGTTTCAAGGCATTGGCAAAAGACCTTCAAGTTAAGCTGCACATCAACACCAACATTCAGCCGACCTGTCAGCCACACAGGCGAGTGCCGTTTCACATCCGACAGAAAGTCGAAAAGGAATTGAAAAGGCTAGAAGATGATGACATGATTGAAACAGTCACAGGCCCCACGCCATGGGTCTCACCGATCATCACACCACCCAAGCCAAAAGATCCAAACAAGGTTAGAGTATGTGTCGACATGAGACAAGCCAACACCACCATCCAGCGCGAACGTCACATCACCCCCACCATGGACAATGTGATCCATGAGCTGAATGGAGTGACAGTCTTCTCCAAGCTTGACCTGACAGCTAGATATCCCCAGCTTGAACTCCACCTGGACAGCAGGTACATCATGACATTCACAATACACCTAGGCTTGAGACGCTACAAGCGTCTGAACTTTGGGATATCTTCAGCAGCGGAGGTGTTTCAAAATGCAATTTGCCAAACACTACAAGGGACCAAAGGGGTGAAGAACCTGAGTGATGACATCATTGTCTATGGGAAAATGCAGACTGACCATGACGACAGCCTCAGAGCGGTGTTCCAGAGAGTGAAAGAGAGAGGGCTCACACTCAACAGGAAAAATAAGTCCAAGCTCGAGTTTTTCCGAGTTCATCTTCTCAACCGGCGGAATCTCAGCTGACTCCAAAAAGGTTGCCGCCATTCAGCAAGCCAGCAAGCCACGAGACCCGACTGAAGTGAGGAGCCTACTAGGTGTGGCCAACTATTGCTCACGCTTAATCAAAGACTTTGCTTCAATTTCAGCACCACTACGCAAGCTGACCAGGAAAGACACACAGCGGCCCAGAGCAAGACAAATCACTACAGACCATCAAAGAAACCCTGATCAGCAACACGGTAATGTCATATTTTGACCCTAGCAAAGACACAGAACTTGTCGTGGATGCCAGCGCTGTCAGCCTGGGTGCCATTCTCTCCCAAAAGGAAGAAGGGGAGAGACGCACCATAGCCTACACCAGCCGTGCCCTCAGTGATGTAGAAAGACGCTACTCGCAAACAGAGAGAGAAGCACTGGCCTTTGTTTGGAGTTGTGAACACTTCCGCCTGTACCTGTATGGCAACCCTTTCACCCTTGTCACAGACCACAAGGCACTCGAGGTGATCTGGAACAACCCCCAATCAAAACCACCTGCCAGGATCGAAAGATGGAGACTGAGATTACAGCCCTACAACTTCAGGGTAGAATACAGAAAAAGAGCAGAGAACCCTGCGGACTAGATATCCCGTCACCCTGTTCCAGTGCAGACAAGTGGAAACACAAGAGCAGAGAAGGTGGCGGAGGAGTATGTGAACTTCGTGGCACAACATGCCACACCCAAAGCAATGACTCTCACAGAGATAAAAGATGAAACCCTTAAAGACCCAGTCCTGCAGAAAGTCAGTACCATCATCAGAGACAATACATGGTACAAAGTTGCAAGCGACACACAGCATGCTGAAACACTCAAGAAGTACAAACAAATCAGTAGTGAGCTCACTGTGTCACACACTGATGATATCATCCTGCAAGGCACCAAGATTGTCATCTCTGCATCTCTTGAACACAGGGTGCTACAGCTAGCCCATGAAGGACACCAGGGCATTGTAAAGACAAAGACACTCCTCAGATCAAAGGCATGATTTCCTAACATTGACCTGAAAGCAGAATTCACTGTTAAGAACTGTCTAGCATGCCAGGCAAATACATCCAGAGCACATTTGGAACCTTTGAAGATGTCCAAACTACCAGTAGCCCCCTGGAATAATGTCAGCGCAGATTTCTATTGCCCACTCCCTACAGGGGGAATACCTGTTAGCTATCATAGACGAATACACATGCTACCCAGTAGTTGAAATTGTGAGATCCACTTCAGCAAACACAGCAATCCCAGCCATAAAGTGTTCTCCATGTTTGGAATTCCAAGAAACCTAAAAACAGACAGTGGCCCTCCTTTCCAACACAAAATCCACATCAAGATCCTGATGATCACCACAACCACTGAAAGTGACATTGACCACAAAATCAGAGAACGAGACGAGACTGCTAAAGCAAAGATGAAGTCTGACTCAGACACACGCCATCATGCCAAGTCAAGCGTACTCACTCCTGGTGATACTGTGCTTCACCAACAACCCAAGCACAACAAGCACAACAAGCACAACAAGCTCACCCCGCCATACAACAGTGAGCCTTACAGTGTCAAAGGTCAAAGACTCGATGGTCACAGAATCCAAAGATGGACATTCTATAACCAGAAACTCTTTTCTTTAAAAAGAGCAATGCTGAGATACAGGACACTCAAACAGATCCTGAAGAGGATGATAGTGACACTGTTACAGTTGCAACACCGAGGTATCCTTTCAGAAGCAATCGCCAGCGCCCGTCATACGAGATGGCCAGATGAACGAGTTTAACAATATAGATGAAAACTGTTGTGTGTTTCAGACTGTTTACATTCAGTGCATTAATGGATTCATCCGAAGGACTCTAAATGACTTCTGTCTTTAAAACCATTTACACTGGGTACACTATGAATATACTTTAATGATTGTGAATGTGTGTTATATCTTTGATACTGTTTGCACTAAGCACTCCAATGAGTTTATTTGAACTTGAACTAAGACAATGTAGCATTTGAATTTAAATTGTATGTTGAGGCAGCACGGTGGTGCAGTGGTTAGTGCAGTCGCCTCACAGCAAGAAGCTCCTGGGTTCGAGCCCTGGGTAGTCCAACCTTGGTGGATCATCCCGGGTCGTCCTCTGTGTAGAGTTTGCATGTTCTCCCCGTGTTTGCGTGGGTTTCTTCCAGGGGCTCCGATTTTCTCCCACAGTCCAAAGACATGTAAGTCAGGTGAATTGGCCGTACTAAACTGTCCCTAGGTATGAATGTTTGTGTGTGTGTGTGTGTGTGTGTGTGTGTGTGTGTCTCATCCCTGTGATGCCCTGGCGGCCTGTCCAGGGTGTCTCCCCTCCTGCCGCACAATGACTGCTGGAATAGGCTCCAGCATCCCCGCGACCCTGGAAACAGGATGAGCGGTTCAGCTAATGGATGGATGGATTGTATGTTGAGTTGTGATTGAGAAGTAATATTGCTGTTGCAGACAGTAAGTGAAGCAGTTATGTCTCAGACCTTATAACCTGTTTGTGAAGACAATGGTGTTAATCATTTTTATTAAAAAAAAAAAGGAGTGGTGTAATGTTTATGGATATGTACAACATTACAGTGATTAATATTTACGACAGTAACATACTGCTGTCATGTGCAGTCATACATAACGTGAGGCAGAACCCGCGAGATCAGCTAGTCAGACTAGTTCACAGTACGGCTGTATGCATTGAACCTGAGCTTCTCCAGTAAAGTTCTGCATTTGTTTAATAAGTTGTCTATTTGTACTACACACGAAAACGTCACAGGCCGATTTAAAATTATTCAACTGGTTTGATATTAAGCCAAACATCAGACCAAACCAGCATACGGAATTTTAACACTAGGTATCGCACTTGACCCAGTAGCCACCGCTGGCACAGTTTTCATTTTCGCTGACACCAACTCTGCCATGTCTCGTCTCTCTTGCCACCCCCAAACTAAGTAAACAAACACACCGTGCACATCTTCCCCCCACAAACACACCGTGCACATCTTCCCCCCACCCACCTCTACTGTCATCTGATCTCCTTGTCCCAGCCTCAGCTCTGCACTAATGGTTCTTTTCCACTGCATGGTACCGGCTCGGCTCGACAAACTGCGCACAGCCTGTCAGACACTAGTGGCTCCGTTAGTCTGTTTATAAATAAAAATATGTCAATCACGTTGTCATATCACTTATTGTTATTACTAATGAAGCATAATTTCGATTTAGCACCGTGACGCCATCGGCACAGATTGCTGATGTAGTAAGCAACGTTTTAATTTGCCAGAGCGTCTCATCCTGCATATACCAGTTCAGTCAGTTTGCGTAAAATCAAATCGGTTTAAGTTCGTAAACCGAACCGGACTGGTAAACCGGTGTGGCCCAGTGGTTAGCGCTGTCGCTTCACAGTAAGAAGGTCCTGGGTTCGAACCCCGGGGATGTCCAAATTCGGGGGTCCTCCCAGGTTGTCCTCTGTGTGGAGTTTGCATGTTCTCTCCGTGTCTGCAGTGGGTTGTCTCCAGGTGCTCCGGTTTCCCCCACCATCAAAAAGACATGCATGTTAGGGTTAATATTCCTGTCTGTGCCCCTGACAAAGGCATGGCAAGACGAACTGGAGTAGGTCCCCAGGTGCTGCACGGCGGCTGCCCACTGCTCCTAGCTACAGTTAGGATGGATTAAATGCAGAGAAAGAATTACCCCAAGGGAGATTAATAAAAGTAGTAAAAAAAAAAAAAGTAAACTGACCCAACTCTATTCTTAACATACCCCACTGCTATCGTGACACCTATAAGAGCCATTTTCCTGCTGCAGGTGAGACATTAAATGAGATTTAAGGCAAAGCCAGGTTCATCACTACTCCCTGAAGAGATACAGCACCAATGATTCAACATCATTTAATACAACCATCAATCTTTTTAATGGGGCTCTTCACCACCGATCAATACCAAGCTTTATTACAGCCTCCGTTTGGTGAAGAAGAACAAAAATGACAAAGAGCCACATGCCTGACTCAAACGCCTGAGCTGCTGCGTAACACACATCCATTGGTGTGTTTGGATGCTTCCTCCGTGTTTAAGCTGGTATGAATAATATGTTACCGTAACCACTCAGTGAAATTGTCAGATAGCATTCAGCCTCGACACGTGACATCACTTTAACATCTATGAGGTTAGCGGAGCACTTGGAGGCCGAGACGGGCGGTGCCTGCTTTATTTTACAGAATGGATAGGAATATTTTGGAATGAAGACAAGAAAAATTAACCCAAAACTGTTTGGGAAAAGTCCCCTAAAAGTTCCAACTTTCTGTGGGAACTTTCTACTGAAGTCCTTACTACTTGTTGAGTGTGGTTTAGCCACACAGTTAGTAAATAAATGCTAGCATTCCACCAACTTGATGACAAAAATAGGATTGAGGTCACAAAGGGCAGCAGCTTCGGAAATAAACAACACAACTGGGCGTTTGGGAGTGTGTGTGTGTGGGGGGGGGGGTCTCTGGAGTCAAGGCCTACTTCCTGTAAAAGTTCAAACAGCATCCTGACGCTCTTCCTCTTCCTGCTGGTTGTGAGCAGGATGCTGAGGGACAGGGAAACCCTGCAGTCAACACCTTACACAATCAGTAGAGCTGGCTTCCTTCACAGATGTACTGAGGTCTGCAGCTTACAGACGGAGGTATGATCATCAGGGAGGCTACAACTGTTGAGGAAAACTGACTGTCTACAGTTAACTGGTGTGTAAAGGTTTCACTGTTTTCTCATCCTGAGTCATAAAAAGTGGTATGCTGTCAGCAAGCAACGTTGCAAGGCAGCAAGAATGATCAGGTTAGGGGTGGGACAATATGAAAATTTCATGTCACAACTATCTTAGCCAGATTAATTGCGGTTGATGATATTATTCCAATAACCATCAAAATATGCTGAAAACTCTTGAAATGGCACCAACACATACTGGAATCACTTACACATACTGGAATCACTTGACCATACACTTTGTGAAGAAACAAATATTCTTATTGCATCACACATAGGACACATCTTTTTGGCTGGACCAGCCAGCCAGTTACTGACTGATTGACTGACTGACTGAATGATCATAGTTAGTGACTGACTGATTGATTGACTGACTGACTGAATGATCATAGTTAGTGACTGACTGACTGACTGAATGATCATAGTTAGTGACTGACTGATTGACTGACTGACTGAATGATCATAGTTAGTGACTGACTGACTGACTGAATGATCATAGTTAGTGACTGACTGACTGACTGAATGATCATAGTTAGTGACTGACTGACTGACTGACTGACTGACTGACTGACTGACTGACTGACTGAATGATCATAGTTAGTGATTGACTGACTGACTGAATGATCATAGTTAGTGACTGACTGATTGACTGACTGACTGACTGACTGATCATAGTTAGTGACTGACTGACTGACTGACTGACCATAGTTAGTGACTGACTGACTGACTGACTGATCATAGTTAGTGATTGACTGACTGACTGACTGACTGACTGACTGACTGAATGATCATAGTTAGTGACTGACTGACTGAATGATCATAGTTAGTGACTGACTGACTGACTGAATGATCATAGTTAGTGACTGACTGAGTGAGAGACTGACTGACTGAATGACTGATCAGAGTGACTGACTGATTGACTGACTGACTGAATGATCATAGTTAGTGACTGACTGACTGAATGATCATAGTTAGTGACTGACTGAGTGATCATAGTTAGAGACCGACTGACTGACTGAATGATCATAGTTCGTGACTGACTGACTGAATGATCATAGTTAGTAACTGACTGACTGAGTGATCATAGTTAGTGACTGACTGACTGAGTGATCATAGTGAGAGACCGACTGACTGACTGAATGATCATAGTTTGTGACTGACTGACTGAATGATCCATTTAACATGATTGGGCCACTGGATCAAGTGACCAATGATGGTTCCAGCAAGCAGCAACCAACGAACGTCACTGAAGTTACATGATTGGTCGGCCAACCAATGACGTCACTGCCCGTGAATCGGCACAGCAGTTGGTGCACGAAGAACGTAATATATTGTTGCTCGTGGATACTAATTACACGCCTCATTGCAAAAAAAGTCCACTTCACAAATACCAGCATAAATAGCCACACGCAGTCAGAGCGAACAGAGTTGGTGGTAACTGAAGTGCATTTATAAGGGGTGTCACGCCCAGACTTTGCAGTGATCATCGCAGTAATGACTGTAGCCAGGTAATTATTTCATATAAAAAAATAAATTGGTGCTATTTAACTGTATAAAGGATTTGAAAAGTACAGTCCAAACTCTGCACCAAACACTCACTCACCACCGTCACTACCCAATCTGTCAGCAGCTCATGTGCGCGCGTAAACTGTTTATGGCACGTAACTCCCAGCATGCAGTGCAGAGGCAGAGAGAGAGAGAGAGGGAGAGAGAGAGAGAGAGAGAGAGAGAGAGAGAGAGAGAGACAAGGAGGTGGACAAGGAAGATGGGCCGCGAGGGAGACTGTGAGCATAGCATCTAAAAAGTCACATTTTATAGATTTATGTTCTGCATGGTCAACAGACGTCTGGATAAATTGGTCTCCCTTGCAGTGGTTTATGCACTTGTGGCAACAAACATTGTCGTCGTCAGCCCAGGTAGTGTAACCACACTTCAGAGTGTTTGGATTGCTCTGCCATGATGAAACAAATGCCTCTCGATTTGTGTAAGAACACAGCCTCACGTCTCGCTCAGAGAGAGAGAGAGAGAGAGAAGGGAAGAAGACAGCAAGATGAAAGAGAGACGGTGGTTAACATTATGCTTGTGACATTTCCATAAACTCTGAAAATCATATGCTGTTAAGGACATCTCACTTTTTACTTTCTCCAGTGCCAATAGCAGAACTGATAATGCAGGTCTTCATAAACACTCCAGATTTCACAAATTTAGAATCGGTTCCTGTTAAGAATTGGGTTTCAGGGGACATCCCATGATGTTTACTTTCATACTTGTCATTAATTTTTATTCTGGGGCCACAGGAACACATCTTGTTTGTCAGGACACTCTGGGTCTGGCACAACCCTCTCTGTTACTCTGTAATGCTGGTGAAAGAGGAATGAAGGGCTCATTCCACCACCAATAACTGTAAATAATTGATGAATGGCTGACATAGATTGTTTTATTCCTTTTCTTCCCCTGGTGTCCCGCTACTAGTATAGTAAACCCAGGTTAATCTCCTACTCAGGTCTGGGGTACATGGGATCAATGTGAAGTAGGTTGCCAATCTTTCCAGTTGTGTACCTGTGACCCAGAGGTCACAGCTGTGCAGGACTGTGGTTTTGGCCTTTGGCTCTCGCCAGTTGGTTAATTAAGCAGAAACCATCCTCAGAAACCATCTGGCTGCAGTTTCACAGACCCACTACAGAAATGGGCAACAGGTCAGCGGTTGGAGAAACTATTCTCTAACTGAAGGACAATCTCTGCAATGCGTCCAGTGAGTCCATTAAGCGCCATGGGGTCCTTTCTAAGGTTCTTCAGGGGAAGAGCTGAAACCACTGAGTGGTCACTCCAGAAAGGGTTAAAGCCACTGCCAACCAGAGGCCAAATGTATAAAACTGTGTATATTCAGGTGTAGAAATCTGTGTACACACAATAAAAGGAAACTTGCATACACAGTCTTTTCATCAGATTTATAAAACCCTGCGTATGTCTTTTCCCAAGTGTTTTTCTTCATACATCTCAATCATCCTGACATTTTGTACACATGCACGAGCCTTCCGACCATGCACACAATTTACTATAAATGGCTTCCAACACAAAAACAAATTGCATGGCTTGCTAATAAAGGGCCAGCATTTAGTTTAGTTTTGAGGAGAAATGGCGGAAGCATTGAAGAAGCAGTTGAAGAAGAAGCATAATTTTACAGATTGTGAACTTGAAATAATGGTTGACCAAACTGACAGAAGAAACACATTATTTGGAAGCCTATGCTCTGGCATTACCTGCAAAATGAAACAAGTTTAATGGCAGCAAGTAACCGAAGCAGTGAACGCCCTTAGTTCTGAGCGCCAGACTCTGAGGGAGATTAAAATAAAAATCACACCTGAAGGTGTAGGTTATTCCTACTCCCCAATAATACAAAATATTCATTCATTCAATCATTTTCAGCCACTTTTCCGAGGTCGGGTCACGATGGCAGAAAGCTACGTAGGGCACTCCAGACGTCCCTCTCCCCAGCAACGCCCTCAAGCTCCTCTTGGGGGATCCCAAGGCGTTCCCAGGCCAAATCAGACATGTAGTCCCTCCAGCGAGTTCTGGGTCTACCCTGGGGTCTCCTCCTCCCAGTTGGCCGTGCCTGGAAAACCTCCAAAGGAAGGCGCCCAGGAGGCATCCCAATCAGATACCCGAACCATCACAACTGGCTCCTTTCAACGCGAAGGAGCAGTGGCTCTACTCCGAGCTCCCTCCAGATGTCCGAGCTCCTCACCCTATCTCTAAGGCTGAGCACAGACACCCTACAGAGGAAACTCATTTCAGCTGCTTGTATCTGCGATCTCACCCTTTCGGTCACTACCCAAATCTCATGACCATAGGTGAGGGTTGGAACGAAGACTGACTGGTAAATTGAGAGGTTTGCCTTCCAGTTCAGCTCCCTCATTACCACAACGGTCTGGTACAACATTCGCATTACTGCTGATGCTGCACCAATCCACCTGTCAATCTCCCACTCCATCCTACCCTCACTCGTGAACAAGACCCCAAAATACTTGAACTCTTTCACTTGAGGCAACAACTCGTCCCCAACCCGGAGGGAGCAATCCACCATTTTCTGGTAGAGAACCATGGCCTCAGACTTGGAGGTGCTGATTCTCATCCCTGCCATTTCATACTCAACTGCAAACCATCCCAGTGTACGCTGGAGGTTGCGTTCTGGTGAAGCCAACAAAACCACATCATCTGTGAAGAACAGAGATGCAATTCTGAGGTTCCCAAAACAGACACACTCCTCATCTTGGCTGCACCTTGAGATCCTGTCCATGAATATCACAAACAGAATCGGACAAGGGACAATCTTGGCTGAGTCCAACACCCACCGAAAACGTGTTTGAATTTGTGCTGAGAATGTGGACACAGCTCTCACTTTGGAGGATTGGATGGCTTGTAGCAACTGCCCTGGTACCCCATACTCCCGCAGTACCCCCCACAGAGTGCCCTGGGGTACACGGTCATAAGCCTTCTCCAAGTCCACAAAACACATGTAGACAGGCTGGTCAAACTCTCATGCTTCCCTCAGCATTTCCGCAAGGGTAAAGAGTTGGTCCGATGTTCCACAGCCAGGACAGAATCTGCATTGTTCCTCCTGGACCTGAGGTTCAACAATCGATCAGAGCCTCCTTTCCAGCACCCTAGAGTAGGCTTTCCCCTGGAGGTTGAGCAATGTGATGCCCCAATAATTGGAGCACACCCTCCGGTCCCCCTTTTTAAATATGGGAACCACCACCCCAGTCTGCCACTCCACAGGTACTGTCCCTGACCTCCACACGACACTGAAGAGGTGTGTCAGCCAAGACAGCCCGATAATGTCCAGAGCCTTCAGTACAGGAATAATCCTTATTTATATAAAGATCATGCACTATTTATTTGTTTATTTATGTAGCAAATTTGGGGGGCAGCCCGGGTACCACCGTAGCTGGGACACAAATCTGTGTCTCCCGCACCACGGGTGACTATGTTAACCAGTCGACTAAAGGGCCTGACTCATTAGGCAAGGGCTACCAAGTCTATTCTTCCATGATTGTTACATTTATATAAAGATAATTATCATTATAATTGTTATAATACTTAGTGAGAAACATATTCACTAAAGATACAACAAACCAGTCACGCATCACTATGTAATCATAGAGAAGGTTTTTTTTAAACAATAGATTACATCCTAACACAATGTAGTGAAAGATAAAATCTCTAAATAAAATGTCACCAAAATTCACGCTTTTACTGTCCTTTTTGCCAACTCGCAACATCACACTAATCAGACTCAAAACACTGTGTATATGGTACGCATGGTGTGAAAGATGTATACCGGTACACACATTCTCATCCCTCGTAGATTTTTATACATTCAGAAACCTGCGTGGAAAGGTGTGTAGGTACAGGTTCACTTTTGGGAAACCTGCGTGGAAAGTGGTGTAGGTACAGGTTACATGCTGGGAAACCTGCGTGGAAAGGTGTGTAGGTACAGGTTACATGCTGGGAAACCTGCATGGAAAGGTGTGTAGGTACAGGTTAGGTGTTGGAAACCTGCGTGTAAAGGTGAGTAGGTATAGGTTAGTGTTGGAAACCTGTGTGGAAAGGTGAGTAGGTACAGGTTAGTGTTGGAAACCTGCGTGGAAAGGTGAGTAGGTACAGGTTAGTGTTGGAAACATGCATGGAAAGGTGAGTAGGTACAGGTTAGTGTTGGAAGCCTGCGTGGAAAGGTGAGTAGGTACAGGTTAGTGTTGGAAACCTGCGTGTAAAGGTGAGTAGGTATAGGTTAGTGTTGGAAACATGCATGGAAAGGTGTGTAGGTATAGGTTAGTGTTGGAAACCTGCGTGGAAATGTGAGTAGGTACAGGTTAGTGTTGGAAACCTGCGTGGAAAGGTGAGTAGGTACAGGTTATGTGTGTACACACGGTTTATAGATGCCTCTGTAGTCTTAGGGCCAAAACAGAAAGACTAAAGAGAAGCTTATATCCACAGGCCATAAGAACTCTCAACATACTTGAGACAGCTAGTTTTTTTTTATTGTTTATTTTGACTAGAAAAAAAGGAAAAAAATGCACTGATCTTTTGTCGTTTATCTAGGTCTATGTCTTTTCACATAACGACAGACAGAGTACCCCTCTTCATTTCACTGTATGTTTTACTTTGTATTTCTGTGCATGTGACAAATAAAGTACTTGAACTTGAACTTGAACTTTATACATTTGGCCCCAGGTATTTATAGCTGAATGGACTTATTAGTGTGCGTTTAACTCTGCCCCTCACCCAAACTTGGTAGAATAGAATTAAAGGTTGAACTTGATTGGTATTACAATTAATCAAAAATAATTCAATAAAATTATAAAAATAACATGCCGTCAACTGGAAATCAAAGGACACAGTTTAATTGAGCAAGGATTGTGATGCTTTGCCATGGCCATCAAATGTAATGTGTCATAATATCCCATTTTATTCAAAGAAGATTCTACCACATTTCATCATCCCTTCTCCCCACCATCTGAGTTTCAGCATGTTTGTACTTAGAACCCAAATGATGCAGAAGAAGTGTCTATGTGTACAAAAGCCATACTGCAACTGAAACATTGTGCTGCGTTACTAGAAACGAGGCCCTGTTCTCTCTCCCTCTGTTAATTTATCACACCGACTCTTTTATACTCACATCTCACCACATTTACACCGACAGCTGTGACCAGAACCTATGAGTACTGACAACAGCAGCTATCAAACGGTCAGTTATTTAGCCTGCCATGTGATGGTACAGGTACTGGAGCCAGCTCCCACTGCAGTCAGTCTCAAGCAATAAAAACGGATCCCTTGAACTGTTAATACCAACAGAGACTCTGCCAACGTCATTAGGATAAACTCAGTAACCTGCTCCAGGAAGAACCATGGGCCAGTGTTTGAAAACAGGGTTTTGGGAGGTGCTGCCATTCAACGACCAGGCAGAGAGTACCGACAGGGCTGCAAGGTCACATGCTTCAACACCACTGCAGACTGGTTTGGGAAATCATGTGGACAGTCATTTAGAGTGCCTCTTTGCTTTCATCAGCGTCACTATACAGTCTGTCTTTTTTTTGTTTGTTTGTTTTGTTTTGTTTGGGGGGGGTGAATAGAAAAGATGTAGAGTCATTTGGTCACAACTCACTGAGCAATTTGCATTCAGTGATACTGTCCGGTCTCCACCCACTTTGCATTCCCACTGAATTCAGATACACAAAAAGAAAATAACATGCCTGACCATTTTAGCATTCATACAGACCTTGCTTAAAATGATCCAAGTAAGCTATATCTGTATGGATTTACAGTCAAACGATGTGAAAGGTGAATATCAAGAAATAAAAATTAAATAAACGGATTATACAGATAATGCTTAAGTAAACAATGCAACCCATGTAACTTTTGGCTTGTGACATGGTCCATGACATGGCACTATGCACTAGAAATGTATGTACATGTTACTCTGTTAATGGGTGATTTTGGTTACATCAATGCATCCCAAATTTTGATTCCAAGTTTTTCCCCAATGTATAACTATATGAATATGGCATCGATCCCTGGTACCACTTGTAGTCATAATGAAAAATGGAGGTCCTGTATGGATTACAAGCTATCAGTGACACCAGAATCGTTTGCTCCATGTCACCATTGTTTGTGGAACTTTTGCCTCCACAACATTTTTCTCTGGTGTAGCAGTGCTCATTAAAAACAATCTTTACAGTGTTTCAGCATAAATAACCATCTGAGACAGTGGTGTTATATGCAGGCTACCTTTTCCTCTGAATTTCCACTGCTAATAAATGGGACGATGTTTACCCCATAGAAAACATACAGGCGAAAACCAGCCATGCAATTGGACTCTCCAAAAGTTCCCAATGGAAACTGGAGGCCTGGATCAGCCGATACTGGCACCACAGAACGATAGTATTGGACCCTCGCAGACTTGCAACTGTTCATTTGTGCTTTTAGATAAACAAGAAGCTCTGGAAAGACTCGGTTGAGTCGTTTTCAATCTTGACCCGTTTTAAATCAATCCCAAAAAACATGCAACTGGGCTGCGCAGCACAGTTCTTCCACCAGATACTTAGCCGAGCTTCTCCCTACGGGGGCATGCAGCTCCCAGTATGGCCGTAGAAACGGGTACGGCTCCCAGTAAGGCCGTAGAAATGGGTACGGCTCCCAGTAAGGCCGTAATAATGGGTAGGGCTCCCAGCAAGGCCGTAATAATGGGTACGGCCCCCAGCTCCCAGTATGGCCGTAAGTAGCCGATTAGCTCGGCAGCACGGAGCCGCAGGCTGGCCGACGGCAACACGGTCCCACCGACATCGTTACGTCACCACGGGACAGCGATAAAGTACAGAGCAGCGGACAGAAAACACGTCTGCGGGGTTTAAACAACATCATCAAGTAAATAAATCACGGTTCGTCTGACCTGTTGCGTCCTTTCAGCCGGATTCATCATCACCGCCTGCCGAAAGCTGTTATCCACATAAGACGCCATTGCTTTGAAGTCGAGCGCAGAGATATTCGATGTACGAGCCTTGAAACGTCTAGAAAAGATTCAAGGCACCGAGAATCAGCAAAACCAGCGGTCTCTCCTCGTCCTCTGTGCCGGGTTAAAAGACTCGGACAATGTGGATCAGCCCCGAGTCCCCAGGCCAGGCCGCGACGGGAGCCGGCCAGCCAGCCAGGCAGTCTCCTCCGGGTTTGTGTCGGTCCCCGAGCCGCTACCGGAGGACACGCACCGGTAAATCCGCCAACAGGAAGCTCCTCTTGTTTAGCCGTGACCGGAAGAGCCCAGAGCCCACAAGAAACGACTTTTGTCCCGATGAGTTATGGTGGTAAAACGATCCCTTCATTCAAGCCATCCCTCGTCACTTCAGCATTCTGCCATCGACGGAAAGAAGCCTCACGCAGGACGCAGCGGAGAAAAAGTAGAATACAAAGAACCGAGCCGCTTATCCAGAGAACAGCAGGCCGCCGTCCATTCTGACCGACTGACTACGACGCGCTCAGCGACGACGATCCTCAGACAAGCCTTTGGTCGGGTTGAGAAGTACGGACAGCTCCGGTCCGTTGTGTGCCACCATGGTGACTGACATCATGGGCGAGTCCATTTCCCAAAGAATGGAGCCGGAGGACGATGCGGCGCAGTGGTGCTGCAGTGCCGCCGTGCGGCCGACCGGGGAACGGACGGAAGAGTTGAAAATTCAACAGAATTTGGAGGTTTTCATGAGGCACTGAGGTCTGTGCCGAAACCAAAGCCACGGTTCGGCAGATTTCCTCTAATATAAGAGCCGTAAACATTCCAAACACGCTGCTGGGGTTTTGGACATGTAGCTAATTCAAACTGCATGTTGTGTGGTTAGGGTTATGTATGTATGTTGTGGGTTGGGGTTAGTGTTATGTATGTATATTGTGGGTTAGGGTTATGTATGTATGTTGTGTGGTTAGGGTTATGTATATATGTTGTGTGTTAGGGTTAGGGTTATGTATGTATGTATGTATGTATGTATGTATGTATGTATGTATGTATGTATGTATGTATGTATGTATGTATGTATGTATGTATGTAAGTATGTAAGTATGTATGTATGTATGTTTGTTTGTTTGTTTGTTTGTTTGTTTGTTTGTTGTGTGGTTAGGGTTATGTATGTAGGTTGTCTGTTAGGGTTCTGTATGTATGTTGTCTGTTAGGGTTATGTATGTAGGTTGTGTGCTTAGGATAATGTATGTAGGTTGTGTGTTGGGGTTATGTATGTATGTATGTATGTATGTATGTATGTATGTATGTATGTATGTATGTATGTATGTATGTGTGTGTGTGTGTGTGTGTGTGTGTGTGTGTATGTATGTATGTATGTATGTATGTATGTATGTATGTATGTATGTATGTATGTATGTATATGTATGTATGTATGTATGTATGTCGTGTGTTGGGCTTATGGCTGTAGGTTGTGTGTTGGGGTTATGTGTGTAGGTTTTGTGTTAGGGTTATGTATGTACATTGTGTGTAAGGGTTATGTATGAAGGTTGCGTGGTTAGGGTTACATATGTATGTTGTGTGTTGGGGTTATTTATGTATGTTGTGTGTTGGGGTTATGTATGTATGTATGTATGTATGTATGTATGTATGTATGTATGTATGTATGTATGTATGTATGTATGTATGTATGTGTGTATGTGTGTGTGTGTGTGTGTGTATGTATGTATGTATGTATGTATGTATGTATGTATGTATGTATGTATGTATGTATGTATGTATGTATATGTATGTATGTATGTATGTCGTGTGTTGGGCTTATGGCTGTAGGTTGTGTGTTGGGGTTATGTGTGTAGGTTTTGTGTTAGGGTTATGTATGTACATTGTGTGTAAGGGTTATGTATGTAGGTTGCGTGGTTAGGGTTACATATGTATGTTGTGTGTTGGGGTTATTTATGTATGTTGTGTGTTGGGGTTATGTATGTATGTATGTGTGTGTGTGTGTGTGTGTGTGTGTGTGTGTGTGTGTATGTATGTATGTATGTATGTATGTATGTCGTGTGTTGGGCTTATGGATGTAGGTTGTGTGTTGGGGTTATGTATGTAGGTTTTGTGTTAAGGTTATGTATGTACATTGTGTGTAAGGGTTATGTATGAAGGTTGCATGTTAGGGTTATGTATGTATGTTGTGTGGTTAGGGCTATGTATGTATGTATGTATGTATGTATGTATGTATGTATGTATGTATGTATGTATGTATGTATGTATGTATGTATGTATGTATGTATGTTGTGTGGTTAGGGTTATGTATGTAGGTTGTCTGTTAGGGTTCTGTATGTATGTTGTCTGTTAGGGTTATGTATGTAGGTTGTGTGCTTAGGATAATGTATGTTGTGTGTTGGGGTTATGTATGTATGTATGTATGTATGTATGTATGTATGTATGTATGTATGTATGTATGTATGTATGTATGTATGTATGTATGTATGTCGTGTGTTGGGCTTATGGATGTAGGTTGTGTGTTGGGGTTATGTATGTATGTTGTGTGTTAGGGTGATGTATGTAGGATGTGTGGTTAGGGTTATGTACATAGGTTGTGTGGTTAAGGTTATGTATGTATGTTGTGTGTTAGGGTGATGTATATAGGATGTGTGGTTAGGGTTATGTACATAGGTTGTGTGGTTAAGATTATTTATGTATGTTGTGTGGTTAGGGTTAGGGTTATGCATATATGTAGTGTGTTGGGTTTATGTATGTATGTTGTGTGTTGGCGTTACGTATGTATGTTGTGTGTTGGGGTTACGTATGTATGCTGTGTGTTGGGGTTATGTATGTATGTTGTGTGTTGGGGTTACGTATGTATGTTGTGTTTTAGGGTGATGTATGTAGGATGTGTGGTTAGGGTTATGTATGTAGTTTGTGTGGTTAGGCTTATGTATGCATGTTGTGTGGTTAGGGTTAAGGTTATGTATATAGGTTGTGTGTTGGGGTTATGCATGTATGTTGTGTGTTGGGGTTATGTATGTATGTAGTGTGTTGGGTTTACGTATATATGTTGTGTGTTTCGGTTACATATGTATGTTGTGTTTTAGGGTTATGTATGTAGGTTGTGTGGTTAGAGTTAGGGTTCTGTATGTATGTTGTGTGTTGTTGGTTATATATGTATGTTGTGTGTTGGAGTTATGTATGTAGGGTTTGTGCTGGGGTTATGTATGTTTGTTGTGTTGTTAGGGTTATTTATGTAGGTTGTGTGGTTAGGCTTATGTATGTATGTTTGTTGTGCGGTTAGGGTTGGGGTTATGTATTTAGGTTGTGTGTTGGGGTTACGTATAGTGCTGCTTGAAAGTTTTTGAACCCTCCAGACATGGTTACTGTTTTTGTAAAAAACATTAAAATAAGCTTATTACACATACATCCAAATCCCAATTTGTAAAGCACACCTTCCAAATAATGGACACACACAAAAAGTGATATATTTTCATTATTTAATTCAACAAAGGTGGTTTATTTCACAAAAACTGAACATTTAACATGTGCAAACGTATGTGAACCCTTGTATTAGTAGCTTGTGGCTCCTCCTTTTGCAGCCATTACTTCAACCAGACGTCTTCTGTAACCACTAACCAGTCTCTCACATCTGCTTATGGGGCTTTCTGCCCACTCCTCCTTGCAGAACTCAGCCAGTTGAGAGAGGTTGGAGGGACATCTGGTATGTACCAACTTCTTCAGGTCTCGCCACAACATTTCAATTGGATTAAGATCCGGACTTTGACTGGGCCAATCCAGAGTACGAATCCTCTTTCTCTGAAGCCATTCCTTTGTAGTTTTGCTGCAATGCTTTGGGTCATTGTCTTGTTGCATAATCCATTTTCGTTCCAGCTTCAACTCCCTGACTGATGGAAGGAGATTCTGGTCAAGAATTTGTTGATATGCTGGAGAATTCATGGTTCCTTGGATAATATGGAGTCGTCCAGGTCCGGGTGGTGGGTGTCGTCACCTGGGCCATCGAATCGGTGGTGAGAAGGGCCCAGTGCGCTCAGTCCGACCCAGGCAATGGACCCTGGAACCGGCTATTTGTGCCTCCCTCTGTCCGGCCCCAGGTGCTGGGGTGGGGCCACTCCAGCCGTTTTGCCTGCGACCCCGGTGTCCACCGGATGGTGGCCTTCATCCACCGGCGCTTCTGGTGGCACACCAAGGAGGCAGACACCAGAGAGTTTGTGGCTGCCTGCGCCCACAGCAAGGCTCTCCATCACCCTCCAGCAGGTCTCCTGCGCCCCCTTCCTGTCCCCGGCCGACCTTGGTCCCACATTGCCTTGGACTTTGTAACTGGCCTCCCCGTGTCCCAAGGCAATGACACCATTCTGACCATTGTCGACCGGTTTTCCAAGGCCGTCCACTTTGTCGCCCTCACCAAACTCCCCTCTGCAGCCGAGATGGTGGACCTTCTCGTCTCCCATGTCGTCTGCCTCCATGGGATCCCCCTGGACATTGTCTCTGACCGTGGTCCCCAGGTCACTGCTAAGGTATGGCAGGCCTTCTGTAATGGAATTGGGGCCACGGTCAGCCTCTCCTCTGGATATCACCAACAGACCAATGGGCAGGCAGAGCGGGCCAGTCAAGCCCTGGAGGCGGCTTTGCGTTGCATTACCACCAGCAACCCCGCCTCCTGGAGCAAGTACCTGCCCTGGGTGGAGTACTCGCTCAACTCCATGGAGAGTTCGGCTACCGGTTTGTTCCCTTGGTTATCAACCCCCTCTGTTCCCCCGTCAGGAGTTGGAGGTGGCGGTCCCGTCCACGAGGGCCCATCTCCGCCAGTGTCGGCGTGTTTGGAAGACTGCCCGGGCAGCTATGTTGTGAGCTACAGAGCGGGCCAGGCGCAACGCCAACTGGTGGAGAGTGCCGGACCCAGCCTATCGACCTGGCCAGAGGATATGGCTCCTGGCCTGGGACCTGCCCCTCCCTACCCACAACCGGAAGGTGGCTCCACGCTACGTCGGCCCCTACACCATCGACCGCATCGTCAACCCTTCTGCGGTGCGTCTCCATCTTCCTACCTCCCTCAAAATCCATCCCGTGTTCCATGTCTCTCACCTCAAACCGGTAGCCTCCAGCCCCCTCTCTCCCCCTGTCCAAGCTCCTCCACCCCCCAGGGTCCTCGACGGTGGTGACATGGTCTGGGATGTCGACCAGCTGCTCGCCGTACGCCGCCGGGGGCGTGGGTACCAATACCTGGTGGACTGGGTTGGCTATGGGCCCGAGGACCGCAACTGGGTTCCCCGGTCCTACCTGGCCGACCCCGCACTCTTGGAGGAGTTCTATTAGGCCAACACCATCGGATGGTCGCCCGGTGTCTCCCGTAGGAGGGGGGGGGGTCCTGTTGTGGTTACACCACCCTGAGCTGCCTCCCCGGCACGTTCAAGCCACTCCCCCAGCTTGGACGTGCCGGAAACATCCGAGCGCTCAGCTCGTGTTCTGAGGAGACGAGCGCTGCGCTTCACCAGGTGTTTGCCATCATCTATCAGGCACACCGGCGGCAATCAGACAGCACTCTACAAGAAGTCTCCCAGAACACCACTCCGTGCTTCGACGTACTGAACCCTGTGGTAAAGTTCTGACAAGCCCTCCAGCGTTCCTTGCCCTCTTGCTATTTCGTTTATTTCCATTGCCTATATTTGTCTCTCTTTTTTCCCCTCCCAGGACTCTCCTTCTGCGTCTCCCTCGCTCTTCCTCCCCAGCGACTTTCACGTTTTCCCCCTGACCTCTCCAGCGATCTCCCTCCGTGTCTCTCTACCTGGACCCCTCCTATTCGGACTTGACTTCCTGGATCTCGGACCCGGACTTCCTCGGACAACCCCTCGCTCTACGGATTCGGACTTTGGTAGCCAGGCGCACATCGTCTCAACAACGCCCACCTGAGGCTCACCTGTTATCCCCTGTGGCAGTGTTTGTTTTTCTTCCCTGCATTAAATCGCCTTTCGGGTTATCCCGGTGCTCTGTTGTCTGCCTGTCCTTTTGGGTTTCGCCACACTCGCCTCTGGTCTTCATTCGTGATATGTAACATGTCCAAAGGAATTGAATTGAGTGCAACTGGACTTGGTATATATCCGTGAAGACAGTTTGCCCTTCTTGCACTGTGACGTCCACATTGAAGAAGACAGGAGCCTCCACATTGGGGTTTACAGGAAACCTACCCACACAGACCAATATCTACTTTTCGACTCACATCACCCTCTGGAACACAAACTGAGCGTCATCAGAACTCTGCAACACAGAGCTGACAATGTGCCCAGCAGCACTCAGGCCCAACGGGAAGAACACAAACACCTGAAGGGAGCCTTAAAAACCTGCGGCTACCCCAGTTGGACCTTTTTGAAAACTGCATCACGTTCCAAAAAGACCAACTGGGTGAGCGAGGAGGAGAAAAGGAACAGAAGGAATAACACAGTCATCTCGTATGTTTCTGGGGTCTCCGAGAAACTCAGGAGAATTTTTAACAAACGCCGCATCCCGGTATACTTCAAACCCAGCAACACACTCCGACAAAAACTGGTCCATCCCAAAGACCGTGTACCACACACCCAAAAAATCAATCTGGTGTATGCTGTACAATGCAATGAGGATTGCACTGACCTATACATAGGAGAAACCAAACAACCACTACACAAACGGATGGCCCAACACAGAAGCCAAACTCCTCAGGACAAGACTCAGCAGTCTATCTACACCTAAAGGAGAAGACACACTCCTTCGCGGACAGCAATGTACACATTTTGGACAGAGAAGATAGATGGTTTGAAAGAGGGGTGAAGGAAGCCATCTATGCGAAACTGGAAAAACCATCCCTCAACAGAGGAGGAGGTCTGCGACGCCACCTATCTCCCACTTACAATGTCGTCCTTTCATCTCTACCCAGGAGACTGAAGAAGCTTAGCCTCCAAGAACAACAGTCAGTCACTAACGGCTCCAACGACTCATGACCACTGAATGGAGCACTAATGAAGTCGAAACTAACATCCCCAACGACCGTCGCTGGTAAACATCAGATCACAAAGAGCCACGTATATCAATACCTCTGATAACTACGGGCATTGGTAAACATTGGAACACAAAGAGCCATGGACATAATTAGCTCTGATAACGACTCCAAAGAGGATAAATATCTGAATTTCATCACCAGCCAGTCAGACTAGCTTGGTCTAGTCAGAAAGGCACAAACTGATGAAGCCTCTTGGATGAGAGGTGAAACGTCTTCACAGATATATACCAAGTCCAGTTGCACTAGATTTAATTCCTTTGGATAACCATGACCTGGATGAATGAGAACATTCACAGACACGATACGTAACATGGAGGTATCTATGTATGTTGTGTGGTTAGGGTTATGTATGTATGTTGTGTGTTAGGGTTATGTATGTAGATTGTGTGTTGGGGTTATGTATGTATGTTGTGTGGTTAGGCTTATGTATGCATGTTGTGTGGTTAGGGTTAGGGTTATGTATGTATGTTCTGTGTTAGGGTGATGTATGTAGGTTGTGTGGTTAGGGTTATGTACGTAGGTTGTGTGGTTAAGGTTATGTATGTATGTTGTGTGGTTAGGGTTAAGGTTATGCATGTATGTTGTGTTTTAGGGTTATGTATGTATGTCATGTGGTTAGGGTTATGTATGTAGGTTGTGTGGTTAGGGTTATGTATGTAGGTTGGGTTAGGGTTAGGGTTATGTATGTAGGTTGTGTGTTAAGGGTATGTATGTATGTAGGTTGTGTTGGTGGGGATATGTATGTAGGTTGTGTGTTAGGGTTATGTATGTATGTTGTGTTTAAGGGTTATGTATGTAGGTTGTGTTGGGTTAGGGTTATGTATGTAGGTTGTGTGTTAGGGTTATGTATGTATGTTGTGTTTAAGTGTTATGTATGTAGTTTGTGTCGGGTTAGGGTTATGTGTGTTAGAGTTATGCAAGTAGGTTGTATGTTAGGGTTATAGTATATGTAGGGTGTGTGTTAGGGTTATGTATACATGTAGGTTGTGTGCTGGGGTTATGTATGTAGGTTGTGTGTTAGGGTTGGTTATGTATGTAGGGTGTGTGTTAGGGTTATGTACGTATGTAGGTTGTGTGTTAGGGTTATGTATGTATGTTGTGTTTAAGGGTTATGTATGTAGGTTGTGTTGGGTTAGGGTTATGTATGTAGGTTGAGTGTTAGGGTTATGTATGTATGTTGTGTTTAAGGGTTATGTATGTAGGTTGTGTTGGGTTAGGGTTATGTATATAGGTTGTGTGTTAGGGTTATGTATGTAGGGTGTGTGTTAGGGTTATGTATGTATGTTGTGTTTAAGGGTTATGTATGTAGATTGTGTTGGGTTAGGGTTATGTATGTAGGTTGTGTGGTAGGGTTATGTAAGTAGGTTGTATGTTAGGGTTATGTATGTATGTTGGCGAAACGTCTTCACGGATATATACCAAGTCCAGCTGCACTTGATTCAACTCCTTTGGATAACCATGACCTGGATGAATGAGAACATTCGCAGATATGTATGTTGTGTGTTACGGTTATCTATGTAGGTTGTGTGTTGGGGTTAGTGTTATGTATGTATGTTGTGTGTTAGATTTATGTATGTAGGTTGTTTGTTAGGGTTATGTATGTATGTTGTGCACTAGAGTTATGTATATATGTTGTGTGTTGGGGTTACATGACATTAGTCATTTAGCCGACGCTTTTATCTAAAGCGATTTACAATAAGTGCATCATTTAACTTAGGAAGTCAGGAGAACTACTAGTCATCAGAGGTTATTAGTGCATCTTCTCTCTAAACAAGTATCTAAGAGCCATAGTTAGTGACGGGCGTTGGTAAACATCGGATCACAAAGAGCCACACATATCTATAGCTCTGACAACGACTCCTAGAGGATAAATTCTGAGTCTCATCAGCAGCCAGTCAGACTAGCTTGGTCTAGTCAGAAAGGCACGAACTGAGGAAGCCTCTTGGATGAGAGGCGAAACGTCTTCACGGATATATACCAATAGTGAGGGAAAGTTAGCAGGAATTTGACCAATCTGAGAAGTAAAGTGTTACCAATAAATTTCTTCACCAATGTGTTCCTTAAGGTGTGTAGTAACATGTATTAAAATGTTGAAATTCAACTCCTGGGGGTAACCTCCGAAAAAATTGCTCAAAGTCAGGGTACCGATAACAGATTTTCGAAAATTGAAAAAAGCTTAAATTGGACTTAACTTACGTTTGAGGGGTCAAACTAGGAATTTGTCATGATTCTAAGTTGATTGCAAGCATTTATTTTTCACCAAGACCCTTGGTAGAAAAATATTCACATCCACTTTCCCACTCATCACCCCCCCCCCATGCCGTAGAGGGCACCCGACATGTTGAAACCATTTACATCCTTTTTCTCTATTGATCACGGGCTGACTGAATATACTGCTTTCAACACCTGATACGTATGTATTTTCAACAATTTTTCTAACAAGCTGAAATTTTTCTCTGCACAACACTGATGATTCTCATTTGTTACATAAAAGGTATAACTTTGCTTGTTCTTGTTAGCTAGCTAACAGTAAGTAATATGATCGGCTAACATAAATGTTAACGTCCACTAAAAGTTGTCATTACTAGCTTAACAATACTTGTTAGCTGGCTCATAGTTGTCATAAGTTGTTGGACTCTCATGTGTGTTCTATACTCCAAAAACCTACATCTGATTTATTTATTTAGTTAAATGCTAGCTGTCTGCTCCATTAACTACCTAGCTAGGTTAAAGTGGTGTAGCCTGTACTGCCTCAGATTTTTTTTAAATTTATTGTTATGGTTAAGCAAATCTATTCTTTTACACCTCAGTACAATATTTTAGAAACTATGCCTCTATGACAGATTCGGTTTTTATTCTACTTTGTGTAGGCTATGGGTCTTCAGTAGGCTAATATGGAAGACGATTTGAACCCACCTCTGCTCAAGTGCTTCTTCTGTGAAGGCCTGGAAACGCCAGGTGAGAGGCTTTTGCAAGGAACTTCTAAAGGCTATGCTACTTTACTGAAACATGCAGAAGCCATGGAAAATGCTACAATTTTGGAGCGTATGAAGAAGGATGAAAATGATGGAAGACTTAGATACCACATAAAGTGTAAAGATTATTTGTACAACAAGTTTGTCAAGGTCACCAAGACGTCAGCTCAAGCATCAAAGGCAGAGGAAGAGACAGCAAAGCTGAAGTGAAGGTGCACTTGCTCTGAGTTCAGTGCATCAACTGCATGCACCTCTTCAAGTTCACGGTCCGTTCAGCTTCTGTACAAGAATGTATGCATTCTTTGCAACCAACCCGCTCATCTCTACGAACATAAACCAGCAGACGCTAGAAAGAAATATAGAGTGCCTGATAATGTGACTGCAGATAGACTAAAGGCAAGCTTGCTGAAGATAGCAAGGAGTCGTGGAGATGACTGGGGCACAGAAGTCCTTGGACGTCTGGAAGGGATCAATGACTTAGTAGCAGAAGAAACCTGGTATCATTTGCGCTGCAAACTTCTTTTTGAAAAGGGTAGGCCTTACTCCAAGACTGCAGATGAAGGACCAAGGAAGAGAGGACAAAAGAAAATAGATGATGAGCGAGAGGTTGTGTTTATTGATTTATGCGAATGGCTAGACACAGAACTCGAGCATGGGGTGATGACGCTTGACCAAGTCCACAAAAAGATGCAGCAGTTTGATCAGTCACCCAATAAGAGCCTCTCTTATTTAAAGAAATGGCTAAGGATGAAACTTCAAGAGAAATATCATGACACACTGTACTTCACATCACAGTCGAAAAGGTCAGATGTACTCTGCCTCAAAGATAACACAAGCAACATTCTGCAAGAGCATCATGCTAATCTTCAGCAAGGAGATGAGAAGACACAAATCATAAAGACAGCACTAAAGTGCATATGCAACGACATCGCCATGATTAATCTAGATCCAAAGTCATACCCCACTGCATACAGTATGGCTGATATCCAGAGTCAGCTGGCACTTGTTCCTGAGAGCCTCCAGATGTTCTTGAGACCAATAGTGAAGACCCATGAAAGAGTAGCTGTTTGGGGGCAGTACTTTATCAAGGCTCGTCGGCCTCGATCAGGAGTATTGCCATACCAATGGGGCTTGCCATACAACTTGATCATAGATTTGGGTCAAAATGGATGATTGACAAGTTACACCGGCTAGGATACACTGAGTCTTACACAGAGACACAAAACTACAAATACTGCTTCCTCAATGACAGGAATGGAGATGGCATCCCAGATACATCTGGCACACTTGATACAACTGTAGAAGAAACTGATGACCAGATCAATGATGAGGCTGCGATTGATGCCGCACTTGAGGATCCAACGGTTCCGACCGCCAGTGAAAGTGACAATCAGGTGGTCTCCATGGAGGTTGCGGAAGCAAACAATGCAGTCACTCAGTTCGTTGGGGACAATATAGGTTTAACCATTGTCTCTGTCAGTGGAAACACCCCGTTTCATTCAATGGTTTGAAGAGAACAACCCATTCGACCACGATCGAGACAAGAATATGCTTGTATCTTTCTCTACAGGATTCACAAGCACGGGGGATGACTCAGTCAATGCGGAGAGAGCAGCTGAAGTAGGTAGAGAGATGCAGATAAAGTTGGATGGACCATCAGCAACATCAACCATGGAGGTGAAGTCAAATGTACAAGCCCTGTCATCACTCAGAAAGATTCCCAAGATCAACGAGAAGAAGATTCATCTTGACTCACTCAAGTTGTTCAACCGACTGATCATTTTTGCTCAACGGGATATGACAGCAACAAAGATCACAAAATGAACAAGGCAAACAAGGCAGGGTTTTCCAAAACTAGCCTGAAGGAGTTGACTGATCCACTTGAACTCACTAACCAACCCTGTTCCACTTTGGTGGTTGATGGAAGATGGCTTCTCTACATGGTGAAGTGGGAACAAGGCCAGACTTGGCAGGAGATTGCCAACAGTTATCAAAGGTACGTGCAGCGTATTGGCTATAACTCTCAAAGGATCATTGTGGTCTTTGATGGCTATAACAGATCACCAAAAGATCATGACCACATCTGACATAGCAAGAAATCATGCTGTGATCTCCAGATTAAACCAGATATGATGCACTGGACACCAAGAGCAAAGTTCTTGGACAACATCCATAACAAGAGTGAACTCATACACCTCCTCTCCTCAACGTTCAGAAAACTTAACATCACTGTGGAGCAGACTGACAATGATGCTGACACTTCGATTGTGAGAGATGCATTGGTTGCTGCTAAAGATGGCTCTGTTGAGGTCAGTAGTTTGTGTAGATATTTAACTTTCATTTGCTTAACTACTTTAAAATAAGAGTTTTGATTTTTTTTAAATATTTTCACATGATGTCTTTACAGTTGCGAACAGAAGACGGAGACGTGCTGGTAATGCTGGTGCACCATAGCTCGAGCACCAACCACCCACTCTTCTTAACCACATCCAAGGGCTCTTATGATGTCAGGAAGATCTGGGAGGCTCTCTCCGAAAGACAGAGACGCTACCTGCTCTTTTGTCATGCGTTCACTGGGTGTGATACAGTTTCTGCTATTTCTGGCCATGGGAAAACAACTCTGTTTGACAGGTAATAATAGTAGGCCTATAATAATAAAAGTAATTGTATTTTAGTGAAATATTTGTATATTGAAATATCTTTAAAAAACCTTGAAATGCACTTTTTCAGGTTTTGTGCAGGGGACATTGATAAACATAGTATGGACATCTTCATGGACATTCATGCTACCAAGAGTGCAGTGGTTCAGGCTGGAACTGCGATCTTCCAATATATTTACAATGGACCAGGTACTACTCTGGGTGAAATTCGGTACACCATGTTCTCACGGAAGGCAGCGGCTGGGCTGATCAAACCAGAGACTTTACCTCCAACAGAGGGTGCGGCTGCACAGCATTCTCTCAGTGCCTACCTACAGACCCGGGACTGGATTCTTCTACAGAGCATGTCTCTGGACCCCAGTGACTACGGATGGACATTCGGTGTTCATGGTTATGAGCCAGTTCCAACACTAGACCCAATGGCTCCTGAGGAGCTCCTCCAGTTCACAAGCTGTAATTGTAATGGAGATTGCAGCAACAGGCGATGCAGCTGCAAGAAGAATGGTGTCAAGTGCATCTCAGCATGTGGAGTTTGTCAAGGCATTACATGCAAGAATGGTATTCATGATGGTCTTGAAGAAGACTCAGACATTGACTTGTGAAGCATTTGACATGGATTTTCTCTGACTATTGCAACTATTGTAATAAATACAAAAAAATATATATGCAAAAGTTGGCATGGCAGTTATTCCACTAAGGAGTAGATCTAGAGAAAATTAAATGCTAGCAATCAACTCAGAATCATGAAAAAAAACAAAAGTAAGTCTCTACAGCATTGCTGTGATTTGTTATGATAAAAAATGATTTATCTAAATCTTTTTCAAAAAATCACCCTCACCCGGACTCCCCCCTTCCCCACTCCCTCTCTATTTTACTACAATATTTTCAAAACAAAAAATGAAAATAAAAGAACAGATGAATTAAAGAACAAGGGTCTCTCACTGGGAGGGGGTGGGTGGAAAGGGCCTTAAGAACGGGATAAAAAATAAAAAGAATAGAAAATAAAAAATATTTTAAAAATCATAAAAAATCACACGAGTGAGTAGAGACTTACCCCAAGAAACTTTTTTGTTCAGAAAATTATGTACAAAAATGTTTTGGTAGCCTTTTTTCCTCAACCGGAAGTTGATTTTTTTTAATACTGGTGTCAATACCCCAACTTTGATCAGGTTTTTTCAGGGTTTCCCCCTGGAGTTGAATTTCTACATTTTAATACATGTTATTACACACCTCTATGAACACATTCATGAAGAAATTTCTTGGTAATGCTTTACCTCCCAGATTTTCCTAACTTTCCCTCACTACAAGTCCAGTTGCACTTGATTCAACTCCTTTGGAGAAGAGCAAAACCAGTGCTAAAGTAAAAGTGCAAGAAAGAGTTTTTTTTTTAATGAGTGTATACAATAAGTGCTAAGAACAAGTAACAGGGTAGTAGTTCTTAAAGAGGTGAGTTTTCAACCTGCGCTGAAAGATGGGCAGCGACTCCGCTGTCCTGACATCAGTGGGGAGTTCATTCCACCACTGTGGGGCCAGGACAGAAAAGAGCCATGACCGAGTCGACCGGCAGAGGGGGCCTCTGTGCGACGGTGTAACCAGGCGTCCCGAGACTTCCGGTTATGGCGAGGGACTAGAAGGTCGCAAATCTCAAGCTCAGCAGCTACCGTGTAAATTAATCCTACAATACTAATCCGAATCTTGTCCAAAGTCACGCAATACGTGTATAATAGTACCCAGAACTAAAATGTCAGGGAAAAACCCGAAAGAAAAGGCAAAGAGAGAGAAAGAGAAGGAGAAAAGGAAATCGCGACACGAGGAAGAGGCTGAGAAGGCTAGCGACGCCATGCAGGTTGAAAATATGGCTAATGAAGAAGACGACCACGAGGAAGAAGATGACGAAATGCTAGACACAGATAAGAATAGCAACCAAGATATCATGAAAGCCATACGGTTTTTGAAAAGTGGACTTTACAAGAAAATTGATGGAGTGCAAGTGACAATTGCGGATGTAAAGAAACAAATACAGGAATGCACGGGTCGCATGGAACACGCCGACCAACGGATGTGTGACGTGGAGGACGACGTCAAGAAGCGAACACCCCGAGTCAGCACGCTGGAAAGCACCGTCAAAAGCCTGACTGACAAGGTGCAGGACTTGGAATGCAGGAGTCGGCGACATAACGTAAGGTTGGTGGCCTACCGGAGAGAGAAGAGGACCAGGATGCACCTGCATTTTTGGAGCAGTGGTTGCCGGAGGCTCTGAACATGGATCCGCGGGAGGGCTTGGTAGTGGAGCGGGCTCATAGAACCGGCGCTCCGGTAGACTCTCGCACGGGTCGTCCAAGCACATTGATCACGAGGTTCATGAACTTTAAGGACAGGGAGCGAGTACTAAAGGCAGCCAAAACCAAGGGACAGGTCCTTTACAAGAACACGCCGGTCCGTTTCCACATGGACCTCTCTGCTGGGGTGCACGAGATGCAGCGCGACTACGATCAGGTCCGGGAGAAGCTGAGAGACAGGGGGATCCACAAGCACAGAATCATCTTTCCAGCCCGGCTCCTGGTAACACACGACGAGAGACCCCACACCTTTCAAACCCCAGCAGAAGTGGAGAGGTTTATTCAATCCCTCGGATAAGGAATGACGCAGTAGGCTATTAAGCCCACTTTATTTTATTTTATTTTATTTCCATTTACACGAAAGATGTAGCTACGTGTTCGGAGTGTCGCCATTTTGTTTTTGTTTAGGCTTTCTTTTTCTACCTGGACAGGACGGATTCTCGTTTATAGCTAGACTATTCAGCTTTTGTGGAAGGCCCTTAACCCTGAATGAGAGACAATGTCCAAGCACCAGCCGAAATGACGTGGGCACATCCAAGTAGGCCTAGGCCTAAGGGACAGAGAGAGTCATCATCGGTTTGTGCGCCTGTCGGAGGGAGGAAGGCCCAATGCATCGCGGACTCTTGTGACCAGGCTACAGACTTTTCCCTCTCCTCGTCTTCCAGTCTGCATGCACGGGTTCCAGGTTGGTGTATGTGTTCGGGTGGTTAATGTTATATATGCCTACATGTTGTAAGCGTTGCACAGTTCATCACTGAGGTTATGTGTGATTGGTATTTAGAAAAAGTAAGATAGCGAGCTTGAGCGAGAAGAAAAGAAACGGTAGAGAAACTCGTTTTAGCGGTAGTTAAACGTGGGATGGGAGGGGATGTCCAGAGTTCCTGGACTTCAGGTTCGTATGGGGTTGAGGGTGGGTTTTTGTGGTTTCATTTTATTATTTATTCTTTCATCAGTGGGCGTGGTTTGTCAAAGTACTTTTTCACTACAGTTCCTAATATAACATACCGGAATCAATGTCAGAGAGTTGTGAAGTAATACTTGGGGTAGTATTGGTCGAGGATCAATGACCACACCGGGTTATAGAACTCAGGTTTAATCTGGGCTCAGTAGGCAGACGTAATAACCATACATGGTAGTGGTGTAACCATAATAACAGTCCGGGTAGTACATAACACCTAGTGTAGTTCCAGTGGATATACATGGCATTATATCATGACATCCCCCCTGTTTAGTTTTCAGTTTTTACAGTATCAAAATACTCTAGAACATTCGGTTATATAAACCAACATATCATACAATTCCAATGTGGTACAATCATTGATCAGCATTGTACAGTCATGACACAGAGGTTGCCTTCTCTCTCTTTTTTTTAATTTTTTTTTTAGACAACACTCAGAATTGTCCATCTCAAAAAACAATAAACATATTCAGAGCCCTCCTTTTGTGTGTGATTGTCTCTACTCATAGTCCTTGTAGTGAGCTGGTTTGGAAACAGCTCTTCCATATCTTGTGCGTACTGTCTTGTGTGTTTCACAGGTTTGGCTGGAAGAAGTTCCAGCTGCATGAGTGTCCCGTTGAGGTTCTGTGAAGCGGGTTCTTGCGCTCCTCAGTGCATGGGGGTGGTGAATTTCCCGCAGGTGGCTCCTGCCACGTCTGAGTTTGTTCCCATTTGATGTTTGCACAATGTAGCTCCTTGGCTCATCGCACTTTTGTACGACGGTGGCTGGATACCAAGTCCCTTTTTCCTTGTTTAGGACAGATACGTGCTGTCCAGGACCGAGTGGAGGTAGTTCTCTGCCGCTGCTGCGGTCATGATGTTCCTTCATGTTTGCTGTTCTCTGCTCCAGGTGGAGTCGGTTTTCCTCCTTGCCTGGGTCCCCTCGACTTGGCAGCAGGGTGGTGACTGGCCTTCCCAAGATCAGTTCTGCTGGTGATGGTAGTTTACTGTCAATGGGTGTTGCTCTGACCTGTAGTAAGGCCACTTGTATGTTACCTCCTTGTCTCATGGTTTTCTTCACAATGGATTTGATGTGTCGCACAGGCCTCTCAATGAATCCATTGCTTTTTGGATAGTGGGGTGAGCTTGTCACGTGCCTGATTCCCCAGTCAGCCGTGAATTTCTGGAACGCGTGCCCTGTGTACTGGGGTCCATTACCTGTAAGTATCTCGTCAGGCCTTCCAAAAAGAGACATGTACATATCCATTTTTTGTGCAACTGCCCGGCTGGACACAGGCATGGACATTTCATCCACTAGAGGGAACTTAGAATATCTGTCCACAATCAGTAAATACTGATGTCCATCGATCTCGAATAGATCAGAAGCTAGGGATTGCCATGGTTTTGACGGTGTGTTGTGTGGGTTGAGAGGTTGCTTTGGATTTGCATCCTGATGTTCCACGCATATGCTACATGACCTGCAGACTCTTTCGATGTCATCGTTCATTCTGATCCAGTAGACACTTTCTCTCGCCAGTCGCCGTGTCTTTTCGATGCCCTGGTGTCCTACATGCAGCTGTTCGAGCATATAATCAGTCATGGAGTCTGGGATGAGCACCTGTCTGCCTTTGAATATGACTCCTGCTTCAACTGCGAGCTCATCTCTGAATGACCAGTACTCACGTAGCTGTCTTGGTAGAGCTTTGATGTTGTCTGGCCATCCCTGGTGGATCAGCTCTTTCAGTGCATTGCGTCTGGGGTCGCTGGTGGTTTCCGTGCGGAGTGCGTCCTGTTTCTCGGGAGAGAAGTTTATCATTGCAACAGTGAGCATCTCTGGATCCTCAACTTCTGCCTCTATTCCGTCAATGCGCTCGTCCAGCTCGATGTTTCTGTTGTTCTCAGGGTTGGGTAGTCGGCTGAGTGTGTCTGCCAGGACCATCTGGTTTCCTGGTCGATACGTGACCTCGTAGTTGTATCCTTGTGTTTTTATCAGCATTCGCTGAAGCCGTGGCGGGGCGGCATGCAGTGGCTTTGTGCATATGGTAACGAGGGGTTTGTGGTCTGTAACTACAATGAATGACTTCCCATACAGGTAGGTATGGTATCACTGCATTCCATAGACTATGGCCAGCATTTCTCGCTCTATGTTGCTGTACCTGGATTGGCAGTCGTCCAGTGTCTTTGAGCCAAAAGCTATGGGTCTTTTGTTCTGCACTAATGCCACGCCCAGTCCTTTCTGTGATGCATCGACTTCAAGTGTCAGAGGTGTGCTTGGATCATAGTACTTCAGGCTGTCATGTTCGTTGATAACTGATTTCAGGTCCTCAAAGCTCTTTTGGTGGTCAGTGTCCCATGTCCAAGGCACGTCACTTTTCAGCAGCACCCTCAGTGTGTGTGCTTTGTCTGCGAACTTTGGGATGTAGGGTGACAGGTAGGTCAGCATCCCCAAGAATCTGCTCAGTTCATCTTTGTTCTGGGGTGTCGGCATTTTCTGGATGTCCCTGATTTTGGCTGGGTCAGGTTTGATACCTTTGTGTGTGTACAGGTTGCCAAAGAATGAGATGCTTGTCTGTTTGATTGTGCACTTGTCACTGTTGAACACAATACCTGTCTTGGCTGCTCTCTCCATCAGGTTGGTCAGGTTCCTGTCATGCAAGGTAAAACTTACTTGGTGGAATTGTAGGGGTTTGATCAAACTCACAAAGCAGGTAATGAGCAGGATAAAATCCTTGAAATCAAAACTCGTTTTTTTATAAGAAACACACATGGTGGATGAGGATGTTCCCAAAATAGCAAGACGATGGAAGGGTCAAGTGTTGTCTGCTCCTTACACCACTCATGCTAGAGGGGTTATGATACTAATTCATAAATCGGTTCCATTACGGGTACAGCATGTAGTTAAGGACCCTGCAGGGAGGTATATTATAGTCCAGGGTAGGTTATTATCTGAAACCTTAACTTTGATAAATGTTTACGGCCCCAATGAAGATGACTCTAAATTCTATAATAGTCTGTTTTTGACTGCTTCAAATCATCCTGGGAAATACATAATAGCTGGTGACTTTAATTGTACGTTAGATCCTTCAAAAGACGGGTCAACTGGTTTAGATGATACCCACAGTAAGTCCAGAAAGACGATACACCACTTTATGAAGGAATTGAATTTGTTTGATGTTTGGAGGCATGGTAAACCGAACGCAGTAGAGTATTCCTGCTATTCCGGTACTCATAGAACTCACTCACGCATAGACTACTTTTTGGTTTCAGCACTACTTGCCTCCAAAATAGATGAATGTCATTATAGTAGTATAGTTCTGTCTGACCACGCTGCAGTATCCTTGACCTATGAAGATAATAACTTAGTGTGCGACCCCCGAGATGGCGTTTTCAACCCGGGTGGCTTGCGGATCCTACATTCATAGATTTCTTAGATAAGCAGATTGACATGTATTTTGAATGTAACAAGTCCCAGACTTCTGCTAGCACAAGGTGGGAGGCTTTCAAAGCCTTTATTAGGGGCCAAATCATTTCCTTCACTAGTTCCAAGAAAAAGGCTACACGACTTGAAATGAAGACATTAGATGAGGAAATTAAAAAACTGGAAACAGAAATATATAATAATAGACATATACCTACAGATGTTCATGCAAGACTGCTACTGCTTAGATCACAGTACAATGAACTGGCAGCTAATAAAGCGGCTGCTGATTTAATGAGACTCAAACAGTCCTACTATGATCAGGGGGAAAAGCCCGGAAAACTTCTAGCATGGCGCATTAAACAACAACAAACAGAAAGGTCTATTAATTGTATTGAAGTCCCAAGTGGTAGAACTATAGTGGACCCGACAGAGATTAATAAAGCCTTTAGAGGCTTCTGTGGGAAATTATACAGCTCTGAGTGCTCTCCTAATCTGGACACGCAAACACTATTCCTAGACAATCTTAATATTCCTAAAATTTTGGAAGAGGAATGTAGAGTATTAGATCAAGATGTAACTGCGTTGGAAATTGCAGAAGCAATTGGGTGTATGCAGGCTGGAAAATCAGCGGGTCCAGATGGCATCCCTATAGACATTTATAAAAAATTTCAACCAAATTAATACCACCCCTCTTGGAGATGTTTCAGGAATCCTTTGAGAATGGTCTTCTCCCTACATCTATGAGGGGCACCCTAATCACCGGGGAAACCAAATACAAAATGTGAAAATATGCGTCCAATTAATCTCCTAAATTCTGATACAAAAATACTCTGTAAAATTCTTGCAAGAAGATTGGAGGATCTTCTACCTAGAGTAGTGGGGGAAGACCAGAACGGATTCATTCAAGGGAGACAGGGTTTTCATAACGTTAGACGAGTGCTCAATATTTTATACAGTCAGAGGGAGGCGCCTGACACGGCCTTACTTTCACTTGATGCAGAGGAGGCCGTCGACCGTGTTGAATGGCCTTATCTGTTTGAGATGTTAACACGATTTGGCCTTGGGGATACATTTATCAAATGGGTAAGATTGCTTTGTACAGGGCTTACTGCAGCAGTTTTGACGAATAGTAAGGTTTCTAAACCTTTTAACATTTGTAGAAGTTGCCCTCAAGGGAGCCCTTTATGGCCTTTACTTTTTATCCTAGCGATAGAACCATTTGCTATGGCGGCGAGGACACACAGCCATATTTATGGAATTCGAGAGGGACATCTGGAGCACAGGGTAGCACTCTTCGCCGATGATGTGATATTAATGCTTAAAAATCTGCATAAATCTATCCCAGCGCCCCTAAGCCTTATTGAAACATTTGGGAAAATATCCGGTTATAAAGTTAATTACTCCAAATCATCTATAATGTTACTGAATGAAACAGAGAGGAAGAATGGTCTTGTTTATGCTTCTACCTTCAACTATTCACGATTCAAAAAAAGGACTGGTTGTTAAAATCCCTAGTGTTTGCACTGCAACAGATTCAGTGGAGATCAAACTGGAGATGTCTGCCAAGGTGACATTGCCACCACCAGGACACATCATCAGTTGTGTACCTCAGCATCACAGGGTGTTTCGGCCTTTTATCACAAGACACCCTCCGCTGAGGCAGGCCCACCACAGGTTGATCGGTCCTGGGTGTGTGACCTGTGGTTAGCTGTTCACCCTGGCAGCCCAGACGGCGTCTCTCCTTTTGAGCCAGATCCAGTGGCTAGTCCTCTCAGCAGTGTTGGCTAGCTCTTTGATCACTCTCCTGTGGGCCTGCCCCCTGACTCCTAGTTCCCTCAGGAGTTTTGCTGTGGAGCTGGCAACAAAGCCCCTACAACCCACCTCCACAGGGCGCACCTTCACCTTCCAGCCTCTGTCCTCTGCTTCGGCTGCTAGGTTGGCGTACCGCAGCTTCTTACGCTCGTACGCTTCATCGACTGCATCCTCCCAGGGGACTGTGAGCTCAATGATGTAAGCGAGCTGGTTAGCGTTGGACCAGAGGACGAGGTCTGGTCGCAAGGTGGTTGTTGCGATCTCTGTCGGGAAGATGAGCTTCTGGCCTAAGTCCACTCGCATTTCCCAATCCCTGGCTGAGTTTAGTGAGCCTAAGTTGGGAAGTGAAGGGTTGGCCTTCAGTTTATCCCCCTCTCGAATGAAAGCTGGGAAACGCCGGGGCCCTTCCTGGTTGTTGAAGGGTTGGGCATTGATGGAAACCCTCTTGCAATCGAGTTCAGCTGCCAAGCACCTGAGCACCTCAACAGATACATTTACATATTTGGGAATAAAAATTGTCCCTGAGGTGAATAAGATTGCTCAGTCAAATTATGAGCCCATCTTGGACGCTAGTATTGCTTCGATAGAGCGTTGGACATCCTTACCTATTTCAATGATCGCCAGGATTAATATCCTAAAGTGAATATACTTCCCAAATTTCTTTATTTGTTCCAGAATATCCCCCTACCCCCTCCTTCATCTTTGTTCACGAAAATCAAGAAACTGTTTACCAACTTTATTTGGCAAAATAAATGTCCTAGATTACATCTATCTTTACTTTATCTACCATATGATCGAGGAGGCCTGAAATGTCCAAATATCCAATGGTATTACTGGGCAGCACAATTAAGGTCGATTATGTTTTACTTCTCATCTGGAAGTCCCCCAGCTTGGATTGATCTGGAAGCCTGCTCTGTTAAACCGGGCTTACCATTGCACCTGTATTTGTATTCAGCAGACCGTAAATATCTGAAGAAAAATACAGACAACCCTATAATATTGAATATGACTGATGTTTGGTTCGATGCTTGTAAGTATTTGAATATAAATATGTCCCGGTCACGCTTCAGTCCTATTTGGGGTAATGCCAATTTCAAACCAGGGCAAAATGATAGGGGATTTAAATTATGGGCTGAAAAGGGGTTAAGGAAAGTACAAGACATGTACAGGGAGGAGGATGAAGTATTCATGTCCTTTGAGGAAATATCTACCAAGTATGACATTCCAAGGAATCATTTTTTCAAATATCTTCAGCTAAGGAGTTTTATATCATCCTGTCAAAGCCATTCATTAGACATTCCTACCATTTCTATATTAGAAGTTGAAGTCACAAAACACTGTTATGATAAAAGTTTAATTTCAACTATGTATGACTTATTTGTATCTGGAGCTGATGAATCATCAGAGACAAAACTGAGATTATGGGAAGGAGATATAGAGGAGGAAATATCTTTAGAAGAATGGAGTGAGGCATGTAAAGAGGCCCAGAGACAGACAGTTAGCAGCAACCTAAAGCTTCTACAGTATAAATGGCTGATGCGTACATATATAACTCCTGTTAAATTGCACAAGTTTAATGACAATATTCCTGATACCTGCATTAAGTGTAGTGAGGCAAGGGGGACGCTGTTTCACTGTATATGGGAATGTGTGGAAGTGAAAACCTTCTGGCAAGACGTTGTTGATATGATTGATCAAATTTTGTCAAAGAAATTACCATTGAGTCCAAAGCTTTTTATTCTTGGTTTATATCCTACCATCCCACATCTACATAGCAATGAGTTCAGATTTATAGATATGTGTATATTACAAGCAAAACGTGTAATTGCTCTTAATTGGAAAATTGTTGATGGACCAAGAATTGGTATGTGGGTTAAAGAAATGGCTTCAAACATGTCAATGGAAAAGATAATGTATATTGTTAGACGTAAACAAAGTGTTTTTGATAAAATCTGGGGATTGTTTCTGTACTTCTTAAGACGTAATACTAATGTTGGTAACTTGCTTCAGCAAGAACAAGCTCTTGGGGAGTAGAACAACTCTATCTGATTGTTTATATGCGTAAAAGTAACTGAAAAAAACACACCCTCTAATCAGTCTGTGAAAGAAATTATTGTTATTATTTTATTTTATTTTATTATTTTTATTAATTTAACTTTTATCTTTATTATTGTAGAGCCGAAGGAACGGAGAAGACCGTAGGTTCACACTTTAGCCGTGTAGGCAACTTTCTTTAATCCACGGTAAATCAGAGAGCAACCAAACCACAGCTCGACTGAGCGGAGGTGGCAAGAATAATCAGAAAACTGGCTGGACGACCATAACTTAACCCTGCGTTAACCTGCCAGGGCAACCATGACTTAACCCTTAGTTCCTGGGTTGAATTCTGTCCCCAATACGTGTCCACCACATGAGCCCCCCCAGAATTCGCCCTAGTAATCGAAGTCAGGCAGGCACGGGGGGACAACAGGCCGTCCGCGGCGGCTCCGGATAACAGGGGCCGGAGTGTCTCTGGGAGGCATTGACGCGGGCCTGTGGGGGTCGGCCTGAGGAGCAGAAGAGGCAGCTCGGGCCTCCACGGGGGGAGGAGGCGGAGCCGGGGGACGACCGCGACGAGGAGGTTGGGCTAACTCCAACGGCTGCGTCAAGTCCAGGTGTGCGGGTTTAACTCGGTCCACTGAAACATGCTCGGCCGTGCCCCCAAAATCCACCACCAGGTGCTTAGTTCCCCGTTCCAGGACGCGGAAGGGGCCGTCATAAGGGGGTTGCAGAGGGGGGCGGTGTGCGTCGTGACGGATGAACACGTAGTCCGCTGACTGCAGACCTGGGGGCACCTGGGACACCGGCGCGCCGTGTTGGGCGGTAGGGATGGGTGTGAAAGCTCTGACCCCGTCCAGCAAGGAGGCTCGTTGGTCCACAGCTGACCAGGGACGCGTTGCATTGGGCATGAAATCGCCTGGGACTCGCAGCGGCGTGCCGTACACCAGCTCCGCAGAGGAGGCTTGTAGGTCTTCCTTCGGGGCGGTCCGCAGGCCCAGCATGACCCATGGGAGCTTGTCGACCCAGTTGCAGTCCTTGAGAGTAGCCCGAAGCGCAGCCTTCATGGACCGGTGGAAGCGCTCACATAGGCCGTTCGCCTGAGGGTGGTAGGCGGTAGTGCGATGAAGCTTGACGCCCAGAGCCTCACCCACAGCACTCCATAGCTCTGAGGTAAACTGTGGCCCGCGGTCAGATGAAAGGTCGGAAGGCGTACCGAAACGTGAGACCCACGACCCAATAAAAGCCCGGGCCACATCAGCAGACGTCGTGGATGCCAGGGGAACAGCTTCAGGCCAGCGCGTAGTCCTGTCCACCACAGTGAAGAGGTAGGTGAACCCATGGGAGGGGGGTAGGGGACCAACCAGGTCGACGTGGACATGGTCAAATCGTCTCTCCGGCACTGCGAAGCGTTCCAGGGGCGCCTTAATGTGGCGGTGTATCTTAGCCCGCTGACAGGCAACACACAAGTCGGCCCACGCTTTCACGTCTCTCTTAAGTCCCTCCCACACAAACTTAGCAGAGGTCAGGCGCACGGATGGCTTACCGCCTGGATGAGAGAGGCCGTGCACAGCTTCAAATACGGGGCGTCTCCAGCTGTGCGGGACGATGGGCCTGGGCTGTCCTGTGGAGACGTCACACAGGAGGGTGGCACCTGTGTCGCTGAAAGGAACGTCCTGCAGGCGGAGCCCCGTGTCGGAGGCCCGGAGACGGAGGATGCTCGGGTCCGTGGCCTGGTCAACGGCCATCTGTGCATAGTCAAGGCCTAGGTGGACCGCTCCAATCACTGCCCTAGAGAGGCAGTCAGCTACCTGGTTAGACTTACCAGCGACGTGCTGGATGTCGGTAGTGAATTCCGAAATGTAGGAGAGTTGTCGCTGCTGGCGAGCGGACCATGGCTCGGCCGTCTTGGACATGGCAAACGTGAGGGGCTTGTGGTCCACGTACGCAGTAAACTCGCGGCCCTCTAGCAGGAAACGGAAATGCCGGACAGCGAGCCAGAGACCGAGGAGTTCCCTGTCAAAAGTACTATACTTGCGCTCTCGGGGTGTAAGCTGGCGACTGAAAAAGGCCAAAGGCTGCCAAGCCCCCCCCACCCACTGTTCGTGAACCGCACCAACAGCATAGTCCGATGCATCCGTGGTTATGGAAATAGGCGCTGTAGGTGAAGGATGCGCTAGCAGGGTAGCCTGGGAGAGCGCAGCTTTAGTCTCGGTGAACGCACGGTCCCGCTCTGCTGTCCAGTCGACCGCCTGGTTGGGGGACATGCCTTTCAGCGCCTCGTACAGTGGCCGGATGATAAAGGCGGCTCGGGGAATGAAGCGGTGGTAGAATGTCACCATCCCGATGAACTCCCTGAGCGCACGAGCTGTTTGGGGGCGCGGAAAGGCCGCCACCGCTTCCACCTTTGAGGGCAGGGGGACTGCCCCGTCCCCAGTGATGCGATGCCCGAGGAAATCAATGGCTGTCAGCCCGAGCCGGCACTTCGCCGGGTTGACGATCAGCCCATGCTGGCTGAGGCGTGTGAAGAGGGCATGAAGATGGGACAGGTGTTCTTCCTTGGAGGCGCTGGCGATGAGTATGTCGTCCAAATAGACGAAGAGGAAAGGAAGGCCACGGAGCACTGAATCCATCAGCCACTGAAAGGACTGGGCCGCGTTTTTGAGTCCAAATGGCATTCGTAGGAATTCAAATAGGCCGAATGGGGTAGTCACCGCTGTCTTGGGGATGTCTGAGGGGTGCACGGGAACTTGATGATAACCACGGACCAGGTCGACTTTTGAGAAGACGCATTTGCCAGACAGGTTTGCAGAAAAGTCCTGGATATGCGGGACAGGATAGCGGTCGGGCGTGGTGGCGTCATTTAGTCGGCGGTAGTCCCCGCATGGGCGCCAACCTCCATCAGGCTTAGCGACGATGTGGAGTGGGGACGCCCACGGGCTGTCAGAGCGGCGGATGATCCCCATGCGTTCCAGGTGCTCGAACTCAGACTTGGCAATGGCGAGTTTGGCGGGGTCGAGACGCCTGGCTCTGGCGTAGACCGGGGGCCCCTTCGTAGCAATGTGATGCTCCACCCCATGCTTAGCGGTGGGTGCAGAGAAGGTAGGCTGGGTGAGGTCAGGGAACTCAGCGAGGAGGCGGGTGAACTTGTCTGCCTCTGAGAGAGAGTTGGCTAGACCTGCATAGGCCGCTTCCCTCCGCGTACATGCGAAGGAGGAGAAGGTTAAGGCATCGACCAGACGGCTGTTCTGAATGTCCACTAGCAAACCGTAAGCGCACAAAAAATCAGCTCCGAGGAGGGGAAGCGTTACATTGGCCATGACGAACTCCCACGTGAAACGTTGTCCACCAAAACACAGTTCTACAGACCGCACGCCGTAGGTGTGGATAGGGCTGCCGTCAGCCGTCGCCAACTGGGGGCCCCGCTCCCCGCCCATGATGTCGACGTCAGTAGCAGGGAGCACGCTTCTCTGTGCGCCCGTGTCACAAAGAAATCGCCGACCGGAGATGGTGTCGAGGATGAAGAGTAGCCTGCTCGTATCGCCAACACTCATGGCCACTACTGAGTGTTGGCCCTCTCGTTTCCCGTCGGCCTGTAGTTGCAGGGGGAACGGCACCGTTTAGCTTTCGCACCAAATCGAGCGTGGTACATACAGAGTCCAGAGGGCTTGTAGCGGTCTGATGCTGTGGCGCCACCGTCGGGCCACGCCCGCGATGTCGGCGGGGGGCCAGTGAAGGTAGGAGCCAGCACCCCGGCATGGGAGGAACGTTGTGTAGCGACGAAGAATCGGTCAGCCTCCTTTGCCAGCTCACGGGGATCAGTGATGGTGGAGTTAGCGAGCGCAGTCTGGACGTGGGGCGGCATGTTGCGCAGAAACAGCTCCATAAACAGGAAACATGGCTTTTCTTGACCCAGTAGGTTTAACATCCTGCTCATTAGCTCCGATGGTTTGCCATCTCCCAAGCCCTGAATTGCGAAGAGGCGACGTGCTCTCTCCGTTGTTGACAGTTCAAAAGTTTCAAGGAGGAGATGTTTAAGTGCGGCGTATTTACCATCGGCCGGTGGGTTGGTTATGAAACCGCTTATCCTGGAAGCCGTAGCGCACCCCAGCGCTGCCAATACGTAGTAGTACCTGGTCTCGTCTGCTGTTATGTCTCTGAGCGCGAACTGTGCCTCAGCCTGCGCGAACCATGTAGCCGCGGAAGACTCCCAAAACTCCGGCAGTTTAATTGCAACGGCGTTCGTAGCCATAATGTGTGTGGTTTCAGAAAACTTATCCGAAAACCGACGTCGGGGTCACCAGTGTAGAGCCGAAGGAACGGAGAAGACCGTAGGTTCACACTTTAGCCGTGTAGGCAACTTTCTTTAATCCACGGTAAATCAGAGAGCAACCAAACCACAGCTCGACTGAGCGGAGGTGGCAAGAATAATCAGAAAACTGGCTGGACGACCATAACTTAACCCTGCGTTAACCTGCCAGGGCAACCATGACTTAACCCTTAGTTCCTGGGTTGAATTCTGTCCCCAATACGTGTCCACCACATTATCTTCTTTAACCCTGCTTTGAATTGTATTACTTGTTATAGGGACGGGGTTATGGGGGGGTAGGGTGAAAATGTTTGCTGTACTGTGCTATTACTTGTTTTGATGTAATTTGCAAACAAAATTCAATAAATATATTGCTTAAAAAAAACCAGGCGTCCCGAGGCAGCAGAGCGAAGTGGTCGGGCAGGGGTGTAGGGCTTGGGGGAGTAGGGCTTGACCATGGCCTGGAAATAGTAAGGAGCTGTTCCTTTCACTGCCCTTTAGGCTAGCACCAGAGTCTTAAACTGGATGCGAGCAGCTACTCAGAGCCAGTGTAGGGACATGAGAAAGGGAGTTGTGTGGGAGAACTTAGGGCAGTTGAATACCAGACGAGCCGCAGATTTCTGAACAAGCTCCAGAGGTCTGATGGCCGACGCCGGGGTGCCAGCAAGGAGGAAGTCGCCATGCTGTTTCGTCGGTGAGGAATGGGTCAATCCTCCTGGTGTTATAGAGGAGAAATCTGCAGGACAGAGCAACCGATGCAACGTTTGCAGCAAACGATAGTTGATCATCCAGGATCACACCCAGATTCCTCACACACCGAGTTGGCATCACCAAGGTGTTTTCAACTACACTACATCACAATACGTACGTGTCAGAGGACACGTTTTTGCGAGACCGAAATACGTGTATATGGACACGTATTAGTTGCCACTGGGGCCGCAAGAAAAAGGGCGGACAGCGTCATGGTGGCAGCAGTCCTGCAACCAACATAGTAGATGAATGCGGGAGGTGCGGCAAGACCCAGCACACCGATGAGCGGAAGTGTCCTGCAATGAACAGTAAGTGCAACAACTGTCATAAAAAGGGACATTGGGAGCGTGTATGTCACTCTAAAGCAGTGAGAGACGTCACTGAAGAGGTTAAACAGCTGTACTTTCTGGGAGAAGTTGGCAAAGACAGCAGTCAGGAACATTCGCTCCGCCATCTTTGTTCAATATTTTTGACATTCTATTGCGTCATGACCATGGTCATGACAGACCGAGTAGGCTACAGGGCGCCCCTAGCGACATCTGTGAGATACGTGTCAATGAACACGTATACGTAAGTGACTTGCAGAAGCGTGTCCATACACATGTAAAGAGGAGGCAACCGGTCTGGTTTTCAATGGTGATGGCCAGGTCTCATTGCGGGCAACCTTTCCCGGGGAGGAACATCAGCTCTGTCTTGTCCAGATTGAGCTTCAGGTGGTGGGTCGCCGTCCACTCAGAGATGTCAGTCAAGCACGCAGTGATGCGTGTCTCTACTTGTGTGTCAGAGGGAGGAAAGTACAAGATCAGCTGGGTGTCATCGGCATAACAATGGTAAGAGAAGTCATGCGAGCGAATAACAGAACCCAGTGATGTCGTGTACAGCGAGAACAGGAGACGACCCAGAACCGAACCCTGTGGAATGCCTGTAGTCATTCTGCGAGGCTCCGACACAGATCCCCTCCATGTCCCCTGGTAGGAGTGATCCGTCGGGTAGGATGCAAACATTTAGAGTGCAAAGCCTGTGACACCCAGCCCCTCGAGGGTAGAGAGGAGGATCAAATGATTCACTGTGTTGAACGCAGCTGAAAGGTCCAGGAGTATCAGGACAGAGGAGAGAGAGTTTGCTCTCGCAGAGTGCAATGATTCTGTCACTGCAAGGAAGGCCGTCTCTGTCGAGTACCCACCTTGAACCCAGACTGGTTGGGGTCCAAGAGGTTGTTTTGGTTGAGGTACAAAGAAAGTTGATTAAAGACAGCACGTTGGAAAGTTTTGGATAGAAAGAGAAGAAGGGAAACCAGTCTGTTGTTTTAGACATCAGAGGGGTTAAGTGATGGCTTCTTGAGAAGGGGGGTGACTCTAGCAGTCTTGAAGGCAGATGGAATGCATCCTGCCTAGAGGGAGGTGTTGATGAGGTGGGTTAGAATGGGAAGGAGGTCAGGTGCTATAGACTGAAGAAGAGGGGAGGGGACTGGGTCAAGGGAGCAGGTGGTGGGGCGACTGGATGTGATGAGGCTGAGGACCTCGTCGGGGGAGAGGGGAGCGAGGTGGGATAGGGTGGGATGTGGAGAGGTGAGGGAGGGTGCAGAGGGTGGGATAGTGCAAGCAGCACTAACCAGGTGGTGAGAAAAGGAGGATCTGATGTTGTTTACCTTCTTGTCAAAGAAGTTAGCGAAGTCATCAGGAAGAAGGGAGGAAGTAGGAGGAGGAGGTGTTGAAGAAGTGTAGAGAAGGTTTCAAAGAGTTTCTTAGGATTAGAGGCAGAGCATAGGATTTTAGAGCAATAGAAGGCAGCCTTAGCAGCAGAAAGGGAGGAGGAGAAATTGGAAAGAAGAGATTGGGAGTTGAGAAGGTCCTCTGGGAGTTTGTCTTTTCTCCATTTGCGCTCTGCCACTCTTAGGCTCCGTCTGTCAGTACGTACTGAGTTGGACAGCCAAGGGGCAGGTGGAGTTGGTTGTGAGACCAGTTATGTTATATGGTTTGGAGACAGTGGCACTGGCGAAAAGACAGGAGGTGGAGCTGGAGGTGGCAGAGTTGAAGATGATAAGATTTTCACTGGGAGTGACCAAGAAGGACAGGATTAGGAATTATTATATTAGAGGGACTGCTCAAGTTGGACGGTTTAGAGACAAAGCAAGAGGGGCAAGATTGAGATGGCTTGGACATGTGTGGAGGAGAGATGCTGGGTATATTGGGAGAAGGATGCTGAATATGGAGCTGCCAGGAAAGAGGAAGAGAGGAAGGCCAAAGAGGAGGTTTATGGATGTGGTGAGGGAGGACATGCAGGTGGCTGGTGTGAAAGAGGAAGATGCAGAAGACAGGAAGAAATGGGAACGGATTATGCGCTGTGGCGACCCCTAACGGAAGCAGCCGAAAGTAGTAGTAGTATATTTAGGTCACAACATTTTTTTTTTTTTTAATTTAACATTTATTTATACGGGTAATCTTGTTGAGATGACGGGGTCTCATTTTCAAGAGAGACCTGTCCTGGAACTAACATAAACAATGCAATACAACACTGAGTTACAGACAGACGGGTTGATCAGTACAAAACACCACAACAACAAATACATTAACATTACATTATTCACATTTGTCCAAATCCAGGTTATGCACTCTATGCGACTTAATGAACCACCTTTAAAGCCCTGGGTGATCGTCAGCTGCAGTGGAAAGGTGGAGTATGCACACTGCACATGTATGGCAGGAGTAGCAGACATGTACCCACGTAGGTGCTCTGTTATTCAAAGTGGAGGCTTGCTGTTTGGACTCTGAAGGGCTTAGTTGTAGTATGTGTCTTTCCAGACCAGGAATTCTGGGATCTATGCCTACAGAAAGCACAAAAGTTCTTTGTGAAAGTTTGCCTTCCAGAGCTTGTAGCCAAATATTACTCAGAGAACACACCACAATTACTATAAGCACTGTAAGCTGACTTGCACAGCCATGTAGTCTGGATGTTGCTGTATATAAAAGATGTATAAAGTATATGAACTGTTCAAAAACTGCAACTATTTTTGTAGATGCTTAATATTTTAAGTGTTTATAAGAGAAAAAAATATATAAATTCTCTGGTTTTAGCTGCTGAAATGTGAAAATGAAGTCTTTGTCTTAACTGTGAAGCACACCAATTATTGTTACAGGCCTATTGTTAATTCTTTTGAATGCAGTATTTTTCATATTTTTTATATTTTTGTTGCACTTTAAGATGTTTACTTTGCTTAGACAAGGTTTACATTTGATACTTGAAAAATTCAGTTTTGCTTCACTCCAACAATCTTTTGCACATAGTTATATTTTTCATATATGTGGTTGATATGTTGAGATAAGATAAGATAAGATACTTTATTGTCATTGTGTACACACAACGAAATTTCGTTTGGTGACTCTCAGACCAGCAACACTAAACAAGGTAAATGATTAAAAAAAAAAAAACAAGGACAAGCAACATTTAGTATAAATAAGTGAGGCAGTAAAAATAATTGAGGTAGCAAAAATGATGATGAGACAATAAAAGATAGCAGCTTTTAAAGTTCAAAATAGTGCATGAGGTTATTGCACGTAGTTGTTCATGTTGCAGCGGCTTTAGTAGCAGTTAGTCCTCAGCAGCTATAGGCAGGTGTGTGTGTGTGTGTGGGGGGGGGGTGATGGAGGCTACAGCTCTGAGGAAGAAGCTGTTCCTCAGCCTGTTAGTCGGGGTTTTGATGGTGCAGTATCTTTTCCCCGATGGCAAGGGAACACACAGACAGTGACCTGGGCGTCTTGCGTCTTTGCTGATGTTGCTGGCTTTCCTCTGTAGGCAGCCAGCATACACAGCATCCAGGTCTGGGAGCACAGCTCCCACAATCCTCTGTGCTGTCTTTACCACCCGGGCCAAGTCCTTCCTGTTCTCTGCTGTGCAGCTGGCATACCACACTGTGACACATTGACAGAGGATGCTTTCTATTGTACTTCTGTAAAAGTTGACCAGCAGCTGAGAGGGGAGACCGGCTTGTTTAAACTTCCTGAGGAAGAAGAGCCTCTGTTGTGCTTTCTTCACCAGGTGGGAGGTGTTGAGTGACCATGTGAGTTCTTTGGTTATGTGGATTCCCAGGAACTTGATGTTATCCACAATATGCACCTCTTCACCGTTTATGTGCAGTGGGAGTGGGGTGGTCTTCCTGGATCTCCTAAAGTCCACAATGATCTCCTTTGTTTTACTGGTGTTCAGGACCAGGTTATTGTCTGAACACCACCAAGCCAGATGTTGGACCTCCTCTCTGTAGTGTGTCTCCTCATTGTTGGTTATGAGCCCCACTAGTGGTGTCATCAGCAAACTTCATTATAGTGTTGGAGGAGTGGATGGGGGTACAATCGTGGGTGAAAAGGGTGAAGAGGGTTGGACTGAGCACACAACCCTGCGGTACACCTGTGTTCAGGATGAGGGTTGAAGATGTATGGTTTCCTATCCTGACATTGTGTGGTCTGTGAGTGAGAAAGTCCATGATCCATCAACAGAGTGAGGTGGGTAATCCTAGGTTGCTGAGTTTGTGTGCCAGTTTATGGGGGGGGGGGTGTATTGAAAGCAGAGCTGAAGTCAATAAAAAGCATAAGTTGTAACCTTTTTGTTGTACTTTGTGAAGATGTTTACTCAGACATGTTTACATTTAATGCTGGAAAAATTCAGTTCAATTTCAAATTCAACTACCCAAAATCTGCACGTTGTACTTGCAAATTACATTTTTATTAAATCAGTTTCTACAAGATCATATTGTGTCATGTTTTCACTGTCCTTGATATTGAAGCCTCGATCAGCTAACACGACTACCACCACCCACTCCTGCCCACACTGCACCAAAATATGCGGCTCCAGGATCGGCCTCTTCGCCCACCTGAAGACCCACAAGGACCAAGAAGGGGGACAGTCATACTCGACCCCGAGTGACTGCTGCTGCTGATGTGTGTGTGTGTGTACACACTTGTTAGTGCAGGGGTCCAAAGCAGTCCACGGCTCAGGAGCAGAAAGTGATGCTAATAAGGTTCTTTGTTTCAAAGCATTTAAACAAAGTGGATAAGGGCATTTGTGTTGCTGTGATGCAGATTCAAGCCTCTGGTGCATCTGCTTTAGTGTGGGGGTAAAAGACTTGATTTGTGAAAGTCTTTGTCAGTTCTCTCACACTGATGTACTGCTTGCTGTTCAGTAAAATGTTCTAGTACAACTATGTGCACACTTGAGTGTTTAACTCATTTTCACTTTCAGTACGTGAACTTGAAATACACTTAAAGGGTTCTTTTGAAAGGTGCAGCGTTGCGGTCGGGATCACTGAGTGCCAGCATGAAATGCATATTTTAAATGGGCAGAAAGAGGGAAGTAACTACTCCGATTTAATTCCCTAAAACACGTTGAAACTGAATTTGTGATTGACAAACCCACCGCCCTCTGCTGGCTCTGTCCCTTTGGAAATGTGGGGGACATTCAAGTTTGGCTATGCAAAGTTGACTTTGTTTCCCCTTTTTGTTTTGACTTGACTAAGTTGTAAATTGTGTTGCAAATAACTCGACATTTATAGCAAACAAATGTCAACAGCTTGGAAACATGTTATTCTTTTCTGCCTTAACACGACACTGGCAAACGGCACATAAAAGCGTGTTAGGTGGTAAACCCTTTAAGACACGTTTATACATCCTATCAACAAAGCCTGCACCACGTTTGATGGCTGTTGCCATAGCGTCCTTACATTCACAGCATTTCACCCAATGTGCAGTGGGAAATGTGACAGCGTGTGTGTGTGCATGCGTTAACAAGTGGAGAACAAATCTGGCATCCGTTCCATACGTGTGGTCGAAGTGGATGGTGATGTTAGCAAAAGTAGTAATAAAAACAAACAAATGTTATGTCGTCAGTACGGACGAACACTCAGACAGACTTCACTGGTCTTAAATGTAACATTGTCTTATCTTGCACACCTATATGAGCACACTGTTATGCTCGCGCACCAGAACCCGACCCGTGTGGCGAAACCCAAGACAGACAGACAGACACAGGATGACTTCAAAATCCACAAAGGGGGGTTTTATTGTGGGAGGGGAATGTATGGTGAAAAAAAAAAACGTTCTGTTAGTGGGATGTGTGAATAAACTGTGTGGTATCCCGTGGTTTGCGTGTATAACTATGTGTGAGTGTTTTTAGCCTGTGTGGTGCGGTATGTAAATGACCAGATGTTGAAATAATGTGCGTGCACCTGGCAAGAAAGTCCAGTCCGTGATCCAAGAGGGGTTGTCCGAGAAAGTCCGGGCCCGAGATCCGGGAAGTCGAGGCCGAAAGGAGGGGTCCAAGTAGAGGGACAAGGGGGGGGGGGGGATCGCAGGGGAGGTCCGGGGAGAAACGTGAAGGTCGCTGGGGACGCGGAAGTCGCGGAGGGAGAGTCTTGGGAGGAAACAGAGACACGAAGATAAGACACTGGGGAATAAACAGAATGCAAGGAACGCTGGAGGGCTTGTCAGAGCTTTACCGCAGGGTTCAGTACGTCGAAGCACTGAGAGACGTTCTGGGAGGCTTCTTGTAGAAGGCTGCCCGATTGCCGCAGGTGCGCCTGATGGATGATGGCAGACACCTGGTGCAGTGCAGCGCTCGTCTCCTCAGAGCGCGAGCCGAGCGCTCGGATGTTTCCGGCACGTCCGAGCTGGGGGAGTGGCTTGAACGTGCCGGGGAGGCAGCTCGGGGCGGTGTAACCACAACAGGACCCCCCCCTCCTACGGGAGACACCGGGCGACCGTCCGATGGCGTTGGGGTGGGCCCGATAGAACTCCAGGAGTGCGGGGTCGGCCAGGTAGGACCGGGGAACCCAGCTGCGGTCCTCGGGCCCATAGCCAACCCAGTCCACCAGGTATTGGTACCCACGCCCCCGGCGGCGTACGGCGAGCAGCCGGTCGACATCCCAGACCATGTCACCACCGTCGAGGACCCTGGGGGGTGGGGGAGCTTGGACAGGGGGCTGGTGGCTACCAGTTTGAGGCGCGAGACATGGAAGACGGGATGGATCTTGAGTGAGGTAGGGAGATGGAGACGCACCGCCGAAGGGTTGACGATGCGGTCGATGGTGTAGGGACCGACGTAGCGGGGAGCCAGCTTCCGGTTGAGGGTAGGGAGGGGCAGGTCCCGGGCCAGGAGCCATACCCTCTGGCCAGGTCGATAAGCTGGGGCCGGCACTCTCCGCCGGTTGGCGCTGCGCCGGGCCCGCTCTGTAGCTCGCAACATAGCGGCCCGGGCGGTCTTCCAAACGCGCCGGCATCGGCGGAGATGGGCCCTCGTGGACGGGACCGCTACCTCCAACTCCTGATGGGGGAACAGAGGGGGTTGATAGCCCAGGGAACACTCGAAGGGGGACAAACCGGTAGCCGAACTCTCCATGGAGTTGAGCGAGTACTCCACCCAGGGCAGGTACTTGCTCCAGGAGGCGGGGTTGCTGGTGGTAACGCAACGCAAAGCCGCCTCCAGGGCTTGATTGGCCCGCTCTGCCTGCCCATTGGTCTGGGGGTGATACCCGGAGGAGAGGCTGACCGTGGCCCCAATCCCCTTACAGAAGGCCTGCCATACCTTCGAAGTGAACTGGGGACCACGGTCAGAGAATGTCCAGGGGAATCCCATGAGGTCGGACGACGTGGGAGACGAGAAGGTCCGCCGTCTCGGCTGCAGAGGGGAGTTTGGTGAGGGCAACAAAATGGACGGCCTTGGAAAACCGGTCGACAATGGTCAGGATGGTGTCATTGCCTTGGGACATGGGGAGGCCAGTTACAAAGTCCAAGGCAATGTGGGACCAAGGTCGGCCGGGGACAGGAAGGGGGCGCAGGAGACCTGCTGGAGGGCGATGGAGAGCCTTGCTGCGGGCGCAGGTGGTGCAGGCTGCCACGAACTCTCTGGTGTCTGCCTCCATGGTGGGCCACCAGAAACCCCTGCGGATGAAGGCCGCCGTTCGGTAGACACCGGGGTGGCAGGCAAGATGGCTGGAGTGGCCCCACTCCAGCACCTGGGGCCGGACAGAGGGAGGCACAAATAGCCGGTTCCGGGGTCCATTGCCTGGGTCGGGATGGGCGCGCTGGGCCCTTCTCACCACTGATTCGATGGCCCAGGTGACGGCGCCCACCACCCGGGCCGGGGGAAGGATGGTGTCTGGGGCGTCAGGGGACCCCTCGGGGAACAGACGGGAGAGGGCGTCTGCCCTGACGTTCTTGGTGCCCGGGCGGTAGGTGAGGGTGAAGTCGAACCGGCTGAAGAAGAGAGCCCAGCGCGCCTGCCTGGGGTTGAGCCTCTTAGCCGTCCGTACGTAGGTCAGGTTTTTGTGATCGGACCATACGATGAACGGCTGCCCTGCTCCCTCCAGCCAGTGTCTCCACTCCTCTAGGGCGGCGTGGACGGCCAGCAACTCCCTGTTGCCGATGTCATAATTCTTCTCCGCAGGACTGAAACGCCGGGAGAAGGCGCACGGGTGGATCTTCCGGTCCTGCTCCGACCGCTGGGAGAGGACGGCTCCGATGCCCGTGTCCGATGCGTCCACCTCCACGATGAACTGTCTGCACGGGTCCGGGTGGGCGAGCACCGGAGCCGTTGTGAACAGCCTCTTCAGGGCCAAGAAGGCGGCTTCCGCCTCCGAGGTCCAGGAGAAGGGGCGGAGGTTGGAGGTGAGTGCAGTGAGGGGGGCGGCCACACGGCTGAACCCCCTGATGAAGCGCCGGTAGAAGTTTGCAAACCCCAGGAAGCGCTGGAGTTGCGTCCTGTTGGTGGGCCGTGCCCACTCCTCCACCGCTCGGGTCTTCCTGGGGTCAGTGCGGACGAGCCCCTTCTCCACGATGTGGCCAAGGAACTCCACGGAGGCGGAGTGGAACACGCACTTCTCGGCTTTCACGAAGAGCCTGTTCTCCAGCAGCCGTTGGAGGACCAGGCGGACATGCTGGTGGTGTTCCTCCTCAGTCCTGGAGAACACGAGTATGTCATCCAGGTACACCACCGCGAACGTGTTCAGCATGTCCCGGAGCACGTCGTTGACCAATGCCTGGAAGACGGCCGGGGCGTTGGTGAGGCCGAAGGGCATAACGAGGTACTCGAAATGCCCTAGGTGGGTGTTGAAGGCCGTCTTCCATTCATCCCCTTCCCGGATGCGCACCAGGTGGTACGCGCTGCGCGGGTCCAGCTTCGTGAACACCGTGGCGTGAGTGAGTGGCTCGAACGTGGAACTCATAAGGGGGAGTGGGTATTTATTTTTCACCGTGATATTATTTAACATTCGATAATCTATGCACGGCCTCAGGCTGCCCTCCTTCTTTGCCACAAAAAAGAAGCCCGCCGCCACCGGGGAAGACGAGGGCCTTATGATTCCTGAGGCCAGGGACTCTGTGATATAATTGCGCATAGCCTCCTTCTCTGGGACGGAGAGGTTATACAACCGACCGGTGGGAAGGGCGGCCCCGGGAAAGAGATCTATGGCACAATCATAGGGACGGTGAGGGGGGAGGGGAAGTGCACTCTCTTTACTAAATACAGGGGCTAAATCGTGATAAATGGAAGGAACACCAGTGAGATCCGTGGGAGGAGGCACGGGTCTGAGGCCGCTGGACGGGGAGTGGGCGGAGCGAAGGCAGTTGGCATGACACGCAACGCTCGAACCCAAAATCCGCCCAGTAGACCAAGAGATGTAGGGATCGTGCCGTTCCAACCACGGTCTTCCTAACACCAGGGGCGCGCAAAACCAAGAAACGGATAGCTTCTACGTGATTACCCGAAAGAGTGAGGGTGAGGGAAGCAGTGCTGTGTGTGATTTTACCAAGTGAACGTCCATCTAGGGCTTGGGCTGTGAGGGGTGTGTCTAGGGGGACGAGTGGAATGCCGGCCTGCCGGGCCAGCGAGGTGTCCATCAAACACTCGTCCGCCCCCGAATCCAGGAGTGCACCAACAGACAGTGAGCGGTTACCCCAGGTGAGAGTGACCGGAAAAAGGTGGTTGTGCTCCTTCTTGGGCTGGGGCTGAGGAAGGGTCGTCAGACTCACTAGGACACCCCTCACTAGTGAGCCGGGTCTTTTTGGGCGAGTCGGGCAGGCCTTGATATAGTGGCCCGACCTCCCGCAGTAGAGGCAGAGGTGGCCATGCATCCTCTGCTCCCTAACTTCCAGCGGGAGCCGTGACCGACCCAACTGCATGGGCTCCTCCTCCGGCCTGGATCCAGAAGCCACCCAGGGTTGCGAGGGGGAGTGTGAGGGTGGAGAGAGCCCACGGGACGCTGACCCAGGGAAGGCACCGGTAGGACGGACGGGGGTTGGTCTATGGGAGGGGCCAGCGCGCGGGGCGCGTTCCTGGCGCCGCTCCCGCAGCCGTTCGTCCATCTGGAGGGCGAGGGTGACGAGCTCGTTGAAGGAGGCAGGGCGGTCCCGAACGATAAGATCTTTGATGGGCTCGCTCAGCCCCCTCCTGTACGCGCTCTTGAGCGCAGTGTCATCCCACCCACTGTCTGCCGCGAGTATCCTTACCTCCAGGGAATACTCGGCCACCGACCTGGCTCCCTGTTGGATGGAATGGAGGCGGCCGGCAGCGTCCTGCCCGTCAGCTGGGTGGTCGAACACCAGATTGAACTCGCGGCGGAAGGCACCATAGTCCGAGGCGAGCTGCTCGGTATGGCCTACCGCCGTTATGGCCCAGCCGAGGGCTTTGCCGGTGAGGAGGGACATGACAAGGGCTACCTTGGTCTCTCCTGTCCTATACCTAGCTGGCTGGTGTTTGAACAGGAGCTCACACTGACCAAGGAAACCCCTGCACAGCTCGAACTCCCCACCGAAGGCCTTGGGGCAGGGGAGGTTAGGCTCGCACCGGGGGTCCAGTGGGGGTTGACTCGGAGGGGGAACGTCGGGACCAGGAACGGGGAAACCGGAGGCCGAGCTGGGGGCAGAGACCGAGGCCAGGGCAGGGTGGTCGCTCATCCTGGAGACCGCTGTGGAGAGTGCAGCGATCTGCGCGGTGAGGGCATCTAACGTGCTCGTCGCGGCCTGGGAGCCGGACTGAAGATCGCTGATCTCTCCGGTGACACGGGTGAAGGCAGTAGTAAGCTCTGAGCAGAGAGAGGCAAGTTGGCAACTGTGACTTCTTACTACTGCCTCTAGGGGGACGGGGCTCAGGGGCGTCACAGGAACCGTCCGCTCCTTGGGTTTGCCTGGGTCCATGATGGCTTCGACGTTCTGTTATGCTCGCGCACCAGAACCTGACCCGTGTGGCGAAACCCAAGACAGACAGACACGAGATGACTTCTAAGTCTACAAAGGGGGGTTTTATTGTGGGAGGGAAATGTATGGTGAAAAAAGGCGTTCTGTTAGTGGGATGTGTGAATAAACTATGTGTGGTGTCCCGTGGTTTGCGTGTATAACTATGTGTGAGTGTTTTTAGCCAATGTGTGGTGCGGTATGTAAATGACCAGGAGGTGTTGAAGAAATGTGCGTGCACCTGGCGAGAAAGTCCAGTCCGTGATCCAAGAGGGGTTGTCCGAGAAAGTCCAGGTCCGAGATCCGGGAAGTCGAGTCCGAAAGGAGGGGTCCAGGTAGAGAGACAAGGGGGGAGATCGCAGGAGAGGTCCGGGGAGAAACGTGAAGGTCGCTGGGGACGAGGGAGACGCGGGGAGCCGTGGAAATCGCGGAGGGAGAGTCTTGGGAGGAAACAGAGACACGAAGATAAGACACTGGGGAATAAACAGAAAGCAAGGACCGCTGGAGGGCTTATCAGAACTTCACCGCAGGGTTCAGTACGTCGAAGCACTGAGAGACGTTCTGGGAGGCTTCTTGTAGAGGGCTGCCTGATTGCCACAGGTGTGCCTGATGGATGATGGCAAACACCTGGTGCAGTGCAGCGCTCGTCTCCTCAGAGCGCGAGCCGAGCGCTCGGATGTTTCCGGCACGTCCGAGCTGGGGGAGTGGCTTGAACGTGCCGGGGAGGCAGCTCGGGGCGGTGTAACCACAACAACGAGAACTCTAATCATACCCAGTCTGCCTGTCCTGCAACTGGCTTTTTTTCTTCAAACCAGCGAATTATTTTCTAAATATTGCATGCCCAATCATAACGGAAATTGGGCACAGCCAGGCCTCCTGAGCGCATTGGTCTTTGGAGATGGGATTTTCTGATTCGGCTAGACTTATTCCCCCATATGAACGAGATGATACTTGTATCAAGGGTTTTTAAATTATTTTTTTTAAATTGGGATGTGGATGTTTTGGAAGCGAAACAAAAACTTTGGTACTACTATTATTGTAAGTTGTCAATATTTCAATAGCTCTTATACGACAATCTGTTTTCGAAAAGCTATAAAGAGTGATTACAACTAACTTTAAAGCTGGCTCCAACACCAGCAGTCACATCATAGATGATAAACTTGATTTGTATAGCACCTTTCATACATAAAATGCAGCTTAAAGTGATAAACATTAAAAATAAGGGAAACGATAAAACTCAACAATGCAAATAAAATAAGTTAAAAGTGATAAAACGCAGACCTAGGCAAATAAAACCACGGTACAAGATTAAAAAAAGAGTAAAAGAAATGAAATGGAATTTATTAAAAACAAGAGCATAAAAATGGGTCTTGAGCTGATTCTTAAAACTATCTATGTGTAACCAGGTTAAAATTAATGTTTTTATTTTATTTTGTTTGAGTATGAAATATCACCAAATCCTGTCTGTGTGCTGTTATTTGTGTTTACTACATTTTATTTTATGTCATTATTTACTTTAATGTGTTTTACAACGACCGTCATATACGTGTACTGTCGCTTTAAGAGAGAGGTCTTATGGGTACACGGAAGACGGAACGCGGGAGAGGCCATTTTTGTTTTGTGGGAGGAGTCTCAAGCAGCAATCGAGCCGAGCCACACGTGTTCCTTACCGTGGGACAGTTTTGCTGGTTGAGGAGAACGTAACCTTGAGTATCCCTGTAAGAAGATACTGCAAGCTGTGGGATAAAATACTTGTTTATCCTTTCTTACATCGGAGTCCCGTGGACGGTTTCTACTTCTAACGCACACGAGTGGAGTCCGGGCAGTGGTTGAACTTCGACCCCCACGTCCGTAAGAAACACCGCTCCCGCTGGAGGACTGGACGTTTGTCGAAGGGTTTGAAACCAAAATAAATGGCAAGGTGGGCCAAATAGAGTCCTGTGTGTCCCCGCTCCTTCCTTGATCCTGATGATGATGATGATGATGATGAGAGACTGAGGGCCCCCCACAACACCTGGGGCCCCACACAACTAGAACACAACGCAGAGCTACTGATGAGAGTGACGGGCATGCAGCAGGCTGACCAGCATAGAACAGCATAGGACTGCCCCCGTTACATTGGTGCCGTGACCCTCCTGGATCCTGAGAGTGACATCAGTTGCTCGCCGCGGGAGGCTGCTGTCGTCATCAAGCCCCAGACGTCCTCAGGTATTTCTATAGACTGTACACTCATGTTACAGTGGACTGGAGTTGAGCTGTGTGGACACTGGACAGTCATAGCTGTGGTTACCATGGACTGGGCTTGTGAACAGGACATTTGTATGTACTGAAGGAAGAAAAACACACGAGAAAAAAAAGGAAAAAAAGGTTAATGTTGATGTGATTGAAGGACTCGTGTGAATAATCTATTGATCTAAACTACTGGATATGTGCATATGTGATTAATCTATTGGTGAATTTGTTGATTGTGTGTGATTGTTTCAATCTCTTAGTGATTTCTAGATTCAATTATTTAAATGAATTGAGCTTTTCACTTTTTTATTTTATTTTTTATTTTATCTGAGTGTTAGAGGTAGGAACATGGCAGAGGGTGGTTCGTACGTAGGTGGGGGTAACATTGCTCATCAGGATCTTTTGGATCGCCAGTGTGCTATGGAGAGGGGGTACCAGTTAGATGTGGGTGGGGGTTTACGGCTAGGTGTAGGTAGGAGTTTCGGGCAGCTCTTAGAGGGCGGGGAACCAGACACCAGAGCACCAGGACCTAGAGACCCGACCACATTTGGCACTCCTCAGTTCACCTCCACACGCTACGTAGAACGGGCCAGGCCAGGTATCAGCGAAGGGGCTGTGCTGGGTAACAGCGAGCAGCCAGTGGGCGAGTTAGCCATGCTCATTACTCGGTTAGCAGAGAAGATAGGAGAGTCAATCACTGCTAAGCTGCAGGAAACACAAATGCTTAGAAACACACACACAGACAGTGCTAGGTCTGCTGAACAGTGTTCGGAGACAGTGCCTAGTGTTAGAGTAGTAATGCAGACAGACGCTAGGGAGCCTCCTATTTTCAGGGGCGACAGCTCTGATAAGTTTACAGTTCATGAGTGGGAGAGCCTTATGACTTTGTATTTGAGGAAGCGAGCCATTCCAGTTAGTGAGCAGTCACATGAGATTCTAGCTAAGCTTATGGGGAAAGCAAGGGACGTGGTGAGGATAAAGCTGCGCAACACATCTGTCGACCACATAGCGAACCCCCACATTATTTTTGATGTACTGAAGCAACACTTTAGTGACTTCACATACTCGAGCATGCCCCTGGCGGACTTTTACAGTACGCTGCCCAAGCCAGGTGAGGACGCTATGGAGTATTGGATTAGGCTTAATAAGACAGTGGAGGTGGCTGACGAATGCTTGAAGCGGCAAGGCCGTAGTATTGAAGAGCCAAGCCATGAGGTAAGCATGATGTTTATCAAACACTGTCCAGATCAGTCTCTTGCCAATGTTTTTAAGTTCAAGTCCGCAGGGAAATGGTCTGCTAGCGAGATCCAAGAGAGGCTTGATGAGCACATGCTGGAGAGGAAGTACCGTGTTGCTGCAGGTGGACAACGTGAAGCAGGCGCGGTAGAGCGTAGGTTCCATTCACAGGTTCATGTCCCTGTAGTCGACGTGGCTCCCGACTTGAACACGACCGTGCCGGTGGTGCCATCTCCCGTCCCGGCTCATGCGTCATCTACACCATTTTGTGCAAGGTGTCCTACACCGTCTCCCGCACCTGTCTTTGGCGGTGATGACTATATGAGGAGTTTGGTGAGCTTGCTAGACCGTTTGGTCACAATGCAGACTCAGGTTCCAGTTAGCGCTGCGGTCCAGACACCGACGCGGATCAACCGCGAGCTAGCGCCGCAGGGCGGGTGCCAGACGCACCGCAGCGGTTGTGCAGGGTTTGTAAGTCTCCGGATCACTCCACATTTTCCCACTGCAGCCGGGAGAACCGATGTATAAACTGTTTGTCTCCTGGTCATTGGAAGAGGGACTGTCCTCACCCTCAGCCGCCCAACCAGCTCCGTTCTCAGCCTGGTGGAAGAGCTGGTCGTCAGTCTCGTCCGTTAAACTACTAAACCCACACCTAGAGAGGGATGGTGTGGGTAATGTAGATGTATCCCTCACTGATGTCTCCGACCTGGCTCACTTGTATGAAGACAAGTGTGCCAAAGCACCTCAGGGTTCGGGTATGGTCATTCAGGCGACACAGAGGATTCAGGCTTTCAGTGACTTGTTCTATGCTCCTGTTCTTATCAACCAGAGTGTGCAGCTTAATGGCATGTTGGATACTGGCTCTATGTCATGCAGTATCAGTGAAAATGCAGTAGAGAAGCTCCGCTCTGGGGGTGTTTTACCTGAGAAGCAGCAGCCTGAAGAGAACATTGTCTTGATTGGCTGCGGTGGTCTGGAGACTAGGCCTGATGGTTTTTATGACCTCAACATGCAGCTTTATGGTGTTTCCTTTGTCATACCCACTCTGGTCGTGCCCGGTCAGCATGATGATCTGATAGTCGGCACAAACGTCATTAAACATGTGGCCCATGTACTCAAGAGTGGTACTGAGTACTGGGACATCACGTCCAGACAGGAACATCCGTCTAGTCCTGACGTTGAACAGTTCTTGTCCATGTTCACGAATGTAGAGCGCTGGAGGGGTGGTGCAGTTCCTGAGAAGATAGGTACTGTTAAGCTCACCCAGGCCGTGACACTCTTACCGAGGCACGAGCAGTTAGTCTGGGGCAGACTTCCTGCTAAGGTGCCTATGTCAGCTGGAAGCACTGTTGTTGTGGAGCCGACAGACTCCAAGGCCATGCCACGCAGTGTCCTCGTAGGTCGACTTGTCACACCGCTCTGGGGTGATAGGTGGGTACCCATGACTGTTGTCAATCCATCTGACAAAGCCATCACACTGAAAAGGAACTGCAAGTTGGCTGATGTGTTTCCATGCTTGGCGATTGAGGACTTTAATGTTTTCCAGGGACTGCAATCAGTTGCAGGGAGGCATGAGTCCAACGCCACAGATAGTGCCTGTCCCCCTGTCCAGCCGGCTAGGAGTTTGTCAGAGCTCGGACTCAGTGACATTGACCTCAGCTCCTGTCAGGTTAGTGAGGCATGCAAGTCCCAGCTCACTCAGCTGCTCACCGAGTACAATGACATCTTCTCCAGGGACTCTCTGGACTGTGGCGAGGTCACAGGATACACACATCGCATCCATCTGGTGGATGAGCGCCCCTTTCGCTTGCCCTACAGGAGGGTTCCCCCAGCCCACTATCAGAAGTTGAGACAAGTTCTCACTGATATGGAGGAGAAAGGGATTGTCCGGAAGTCCTCGAGCGCATACGCTTCACCGCTGGTTATGGTATGGAAGAAGGATGGCGGGCTTCAGATCTGCACTGATTTCAGATGGCTGAATGCTCGGACCTTGAAAGACGCTCATCCCTTGCCACACCAGTCGGACTGTCTTGCCGCGCTGGGTGGTAACTGCCTCTTTAGTACGATGGACCTCACCTCTGGCTTCTTCAACATCCCAATGCATGAAGATGACAAGAAGTACACTGCTTTCACGACTCCCCTTGGGTTGCATGAATACAATCGCATGCCACAGGGCCTTTGTAATAGCCCTGCAGCCTTCATGAGAATGATGATTGGGATCTTTGGGGATCTGAACTTCACGAAGCTTTTGTGCTATCTTGATGATCTTCTTGTCTTCGCGCCGTCAGAGGTTGAGGCTCTGTCGAGGCTCCGCACTGTGTTTCAGAGGTTGAGGGAGAACAACTTGAAACTGGCTCCGAAGAAGTGTCATCTGCTGCAGAAGCGGGTGCGGTTTTTGGGCCACGTGGTTGATGGCGGAGGTGTGTCTGTCGATCCCTCCAAAGTAGAGGTCATCTCCAACATGACAGTGCAGGATCTCATGGAAGGTGATGGGTGCACGCCTTCTGTTCGTAGGATCAAATCTTTCCTTGGTATGGTATTTTACTACCAGCATTTCCTCCCGAACTGCTCCTCCGTGGCTAAGCCCCTGTTCGCCCTTACAGCTGGACAAAAGAGGAGGGGGAGGTCGGCTAAGGATAAGAAGCCCCATGGCAGCTTCCGTAAGCTTACCTCCGCAGACTGGACGGTGGAATGTGGGGAAGCATTTGATCTGTTGAAGACGATGTTACTGGAGTGTGTGGTGCTTGCCCATCCAGACTTTGAGGTGCCTTTCATTTTGTCGGTCGATGCGTCTTTGGATGGACTCGGCGCGGTGCTGTCTCAAGTGCCCCGAGGAGAGTCCAAGGCCAGACCTGTTGGTTTTGCAAGCAAGTCCCTCAGTGCCTCACAGCGGAAGTATCCAGCTCATAGACTGGAGTTCATGGCGCTGAAGTGGAGTGTTTGTGAAAAGTTCAGCCACTGGCTGAAGGGTCAAAGCTTCACCGTTTGGACAGATAATAATCCGCTGACTTATCTCCTAACGAAACCGAAGCTTGACGCGTGTGAGATCCGCTGGGTGTCTAAGTTGGCATCTTACACCTTCGATCTCAAACACCTGCCAGGGAAGAAAAACGTGGTGGCGGATGCATTGAGTCGCGACCTTTTTTCCAAGCCCGTCAGTCAGAGGCTACTTAGGGAGCCCTACCCGGCCCTTGTTCAGGAAGCCGACGGGGTTGAGGGGGACTCTGTGCAGGATGTTTTCAGACTCAGTTGCCAGTCCCAAACACTGAGTAGTGCGCGATCTGGGTTTGCTTGTGATGCAGCTGAGGTCAGGGCTTTTTGTCAAGCCAAATGTGACTGGCCTGATGCATCAGTATTCACAGCACTCAGTTTGGTCCAGCACGTTCAGTATCTGTCGGGTGGTCAGGATACACTGCCAATGTTATCCACCGAGGAGCTCAGGTTGAGTCAGGAGCAGGACCCCTGCATCTCCAAGGTGTTGCCCTTTGTCGCTGTTCGGAAGCGGCCATCGAGGCGTGAGAGGCATGGTGCTGACCAGAAGGTCCTCAGGCTGTTGAAACAGTGGGAGAAGTTGGAAGTCAATGATGGTGTCTTGTACAGGGTGACAAAGGACCCAGTGTCCAAGCAGAGGAGGTCTCAGTATGTTTTACCTCTGAGTCTGAAAGACAAGGCACTGTCTGGCATCCACGATCACGCTGGTCATCAGGGCCAGGACCGTACTCTCTCTCTTGCAAGGCAGCGTTTTTATTGGCCTGACATGGAGAGGGATATCAGAGCATATGTCAGATGCTGTCGGAGATGTGTGTTTGGGAAGACCCCAGAGCCAGCTGCTTGCGCGCCCCTGGAGAGCATTAAAACCTCCGCACCGATGCAGCTTGTGTGTATGGATTTCTGGTCCGCTGAGGACAGTAAGCAGCGGTCGGTCGATGTCCTAGTGGTTACTGACCACTTCACTAAGCTTGCTCACGCGTTCCCCTGCGCCAATCAGACAGCGAAGCAGGTCGCCAAGAAACTCTGGGATCATGTATTCTGTGTTTACGGGTTTCCGGAGAGAATACATTCTGACCAGGGCACAACCTTTGAGAGCAACCTGATTGCAGAGCTTCTCAGGTTGGCGGGTGTAGCGAAGTCCCACACGACGGCCTACCATCCTATGGGTAATGGCGGGACAGAGCGGTTTAATCGCACGATGGGGAATATGCTCCGTTCCCTTCCGCTTCAGCAGAAGCAACAGTGGCCTCAGCAGATCCATTCTCTCACGCTCGCGTACAATGCCACTGTTCACGAGACCACGGGTTACGCGCCTTTCTTCCTGATGTATGGGCGTGTCCCAAGACTGCCGGTGGATGTTATGTTCAGGCAGGTTTTGCATGACCCTCACGTTGTTGATTATGACTCTTATGCTCAGTCTCTGCTTTCCTGTCTAAGGAGTGCAATGGAGATCGCTCAGAAGCACTCCACGGCTGAGCAGCAGCATCAGGCGCGACAGTACAACAGACATGCCAAGGGCACTGTCCTGTCTGTCGGGGATCGTGTTTTGGTTGCGAACCAGAGTGAGCGAGGGAAGAGAAAGTTGGCTGACAAATGGGAGAACGGAGTGTACACGGTTGTCGGTGTCAACCCCAATATCCACGTCTACAAGATTCAGGATGCAGAGGGGCACACCAGGGTGGTGCACAGGAACCGTTTGTTGGAGGTCAACTTCTTGCCCCTTCCTGAGTTAGATCAGGGTGAGGAGTCCAGTACAACCAGTCAGTTGCTTGACTGCGCAGGGTCCGATGAGGAGGACAGTGCAGATGGCCTGACAGTCTCAGGGGATGCAGCGGGGCTAGCAGTCTCGTCACTTGGAGACTCACCTAGATCTGAGTGGGCAGAAGCGGAAGAGTTCATTCCGTCTAGTCTGGTAGTCAGTCCTGTGGGGGCCACTGCTCAGTCTCCACCCAACACACACGCACCACACAACACACATGCACCACACATAGAGGCATCACACTCACTCGATGTAGGTGTTATATCTCACACTGATTCGCACACAGGGGCACCACCCTCACTCGATACAGATGTTGCAGCTCGCACTGTCTCACGCACACAAGTAGAGAGCGATGGTCGGGTTAGGACACGCACAGGGAGGGTGGTGAGGTCAGTGAACAGGTTAATAGAATCTATGGCTCAGATGCCATTTCTACGGAGTGTGAGGGTTTGAACTTTGATGGAGGTTGGAGTCATTCAAACTAGTTTAATGTGAGTTATTAGGTGTCTATCAGACAAGGTTGTTTTGGGCCAAGTGCATGGTGTGGCGTATCAGGCGTCACATTGATCTAAGGGAATTCTGAGACTTGATCAACCTCATTATTTTCTGGACCTCGTAACCGAGGTAGCTCCTAAGTTGACTGGAGGACTAGGTCCTTCTTTTCACTTGTGCCAGTAGTCAGTGATGGGCTTTTCCTTTCCTCTTTCTCTTTTTATCCTGCTGTCAGGATGTTGGTGAAATTCAGGAGGGGTGAATGTAACCAGGTTAAAATTAATGTTTTTATTTTATTTTGTTTGAGTATGAAATATCACCAAATCCTGTCTGTGTGCTGTTATTTGTGTTTACTACATTTTATTTTATGTCATTATTTACTTTTATGTGTTTTACAACGACCGTCATATACGTGTACTGTCGCTTTAAGAGAGAGGTCTTATGGGTACACGGAAGACGGAACGCGGGAGAGGCCATTTTTGTTTTGTGGGAGGAGTCTCAAGCAGCAATCGAGCCGAGCCACACGTGTTTCTTACCGTGGGACAGTTTTGCTGGTTGAGGAGAACGTAACCTTGAGTATCCCTGTAAGAAGATACTGCAAGCTGTGGGATAAAATACTTGTTTATCCTTTCTTACATCGGAGTCCCGTGGACGGTTTCTACTTCTAACGCACACGAGTGGAGTCCGGGCAGTGGTTGAACTTCGACCCCCACGTCCGTAAGAAACACCGCTCCCGCTGGAGGACTGGACGTTTGTCGAAGGGTTTGAAACCAAAATAAATGGCAAGGTGGGCCAAATAGAGTCCTGTGTGTCCCCGCTCCTTCCTTGATCCTGATGATGATGATGATGATGATGAGAGACTGAGGGCCCCCCACAACACCTGGGGCCCCACACAACTAGAACACAACGCAGAGCTACTGATGAGAGTGACGGGCATGCAGCAGGCTGACCAGCATAGAACAGCATAGGACTGCCCCCGTTACATATGGATGTTGCTTCTCATTTGTTGGGGGAGTCTATTCCGAGCTGTCGGTGCATAAAAACAAAATGCTGCTTTGCTATACTTTTTATAGTTCATTCTAGGAACATTAAGCAGGCCAGCACCAGAGGATCTAAGGGAGTGACTCGGAACAGTCAGATGGGTATGAGGGTGCTAAACCATGTAGAGATGCTGGAAGCTAATCAGCAAGATGCTCAACTGCCAATTGGTGACGGGTGTCCAAGTCTCCAGCCTGGGGCATAATGGTTGACAAGACAACAGGCGTGCATCTCTGTCACCAAACAGTTAGGTCTTGTTGTGAGGCAAGTAAAATGTTCAAATATGACCAAAATGACTCGTGGTGCAGCTAGAAACAGAGTGACAATAGTGTTATGTGGTTTTCTGCAGCTATCTAGGTCCAGATCAGACTGGAACTGTAGTGGTAAAGTCAAAGGTGTTGAATGTTTGCAAAGTCCAGGCTGGAGACGCAGCGACATAGACGGTCTTGACCAGCCAGAGGCACTTGTGACATACCTGTCCAATGCTGCCTCACCATCTCCCTCAGAGTGGAGTTGAGGGGGATGGTGAGGTGGCATTCATGGTTCTTAATGTGGTATCTTTAGTGATGAAGTGTCTGATTTGCAAGTATCTTAAAAAAAATTCCACCTCTCTGCAAGCCACATTGTTGCTGCAACTGCTGATGTGGCACTTTGTTAAAATTGGTTAATTTAAACGGATGCCCCCATTTGGCTTTTTTGTTGTTGTAAATGTACAGAAAAAAACACTTGCTTGTCAAAGTACAGAAATGAATGTCATATTACTACGGGTCACTATGATCAAGGTACGCTTGGCCAGCAGAGGGCGCAGTGAGTCTAGTATTCCAGAAGCATCTATAGGTTGGTGAGTCTAGAAGCTTCGTCAGTACGTCATGAGTGCTGAGACCACGATAGAAAGGTTCAGCGCTCGGATAATATTTTGTATTCTCTACTTTTCTACAGGTAGGTTGATCATGATTAAGTCTAATAAATGTAATGATGTTGTACACTCGAGTGAATAGTAACGGTAATCATTAAGGAAGGCAATGTCGAGTTCGACCGTAGTTTAGCATGACGACGTTAGACTAGCAACAGCAGTAAAATGGCGACCGCCGACGGAACGAGTCACGTAAATGTTGTATTCACAAAAGACGAGATATCAATGTGCAGCGAATATGATAGAAGCCTTTGTGTGTCTTATTATAATCGGTGCTAGATCGCTGATTAGCTTAATTATCCGAAGACGATTTGTCATTCATTTATGAGGTTCTAGCTAAGCTAACCGCTAGCTTGGACTACAGTAAAACACTGCAGTAGCTAGCCTAGCTTACGTTCACCACAAGGTGGGAGACACCGCGTGCTAGTAGAATGGCTACTTAATCTTAACATATCGGCAGCTAGTGTATCAGCTCGTCATCTCCAGACTAATGGGGATTAACAATAAATAGAATATATTAATGTGTTAATGGCTTGATAACAATAGATTAGACACGTAATGGATTGTGACTGCGTGTAGTAATGGGTCGATGAACGTAGCCTTTCTAATTCTGTGAACTACATCAGCGCAGTCAGAGCAAGGCATAGTATGGCGTTCATGCATTAAGAACACTATCAGATCAAGTAAACACAGGTCCTTTTAAATAGACATGTTGTTCTTAAGAGTTTATCTGCTATTCTTAAAAGATAAGTATACTGGTTTTCAAAATAAGAATGGTTTATGATTGGTTAATGTATGTTTAAATATACCTCTTTAATGCAGTAATGCCAACCTTCTAAGATATTTCAGGGTCAGGACATGTTGGAACAGTAAAACAGGTATCCAGTCTGCAATGAACAATACATATTTTATATATTGTGTATGTAACTATAGAATACTTGTTTTGTAAACTATAGAGTATAAATTGGTTAACACACTATGGAAGTTATTTACCTCAACCTCTAAGGAGAGGGAAACCTAACCTTTTATACTCAACTGGAGTCTTGTAGGAAAGATCTTAATCTGTAAACGAAATATGGGTTAATAAGGACATTGTAATTGAAGAGTAGTAAACTTGGTACTAGGAAGGTACAATTGTGTATTCTGAGTTAAATGATGGTATTGATGTTTGATTGTATATTGATGTTACTTGATTGTATTGTTTAAGAGAATCAACAGCAGGTTGCTGATTCTAGAAACTTTGTCAGTACATGATGCGAGTGATGAGACCACTACAGAAAGATTAAGTGCTCTGATAACATTTTGTGTGTTCTGCTTTTCTACAGTTTTCCGACTAAATTAAATGTGTTAGACCAATTGGAGCCCCAAGCATCATTTTGTCTGTAACAACACTGAAAAGATAGTAAAGTTTGGCCATCAAATAAATCTCCTAGCTTTGATAGCCCCTGGCTATACCGTGCTTTTAAACACTACCTTATTGTTTTCCTTTAAAATAACTTTCTGTTTCGTCTGTTTTAGCGTTCCACATAGGGCTGAGACATCTAGGCCTGAGTCGAGCACCACTACTACCCTTCTTATCGACCCTAAAAAAATCGGCAAAGGTAGTTCTTGTTGCTACAGGCACTTCGGTTTCATGAAATGTAGAAGATCCACCCAGTAGTGGAACGAGAGTTTTATACAGGGAGTGGCCAAGGCTAATTCAGGAGGTCCATAGACAATGACAGAAAACTAGTGTATAACCCTAACCTGGCATCAAGAGTATGAATGAATCCTATGGTTGCTGATTAGAGGTTAAGTGATAATTCACTTAGCCTGGAGTTCTTCAATGTGGCACATAGCGTGGTCCACAGGGTTACTTCACTAGAATTCTTTAACATACTATGAATAGCCAGTGTCTCTACCTCCAGAACTGCAGCTCAATTTCTTTCTCACACCCACACACACTGTGCTGTACTCATATACTGGAGAGACTGGGGTCACTCTGTTTTAATGAATATATATAATCTGGGTCTGTAAGTGTTGAACATGAAATATTTTCAGGAAATAAAGCTCAAGCACCAAGGAGATGAGATGGCATTTGTGTGTGACATAATTTGCATAGTTTATTTATGGAAGTAAATTTACAAAAAAAACTGCAATTTGATGTACCAGGCATGACCAACTTGCACAGACCTGATTCCCAAGTCAAACAATTTTTTTTTTTTTGTGAAAACACAAGATATGCTTGCACAAAATATTATCAAGCAGAAATGGACTTGGAAAAGAAAAATAATTTTGGTGCCCACCAAGGTTACAAACTTAAACAATGTTCCCTGTAATTATTGCAAGGTTGTTTTTATTCAAAAACGTAATTTCTCAAGTGGCTAGCTATAATTTCCTATACCTTACAATGGCAAACAGGCGATCTGCAAATTGTGGTAATGTTAACGGATTGATAAGAATTGTTCGTTTTGAGTTCAAGAACGAAAATCTTGAGTTGATGGATTTAGATTGCTAAATGTTAACTTGCTGAACACTTGCATTCGTATTAATTACCCCACATTAGCTAAACACTTGTGTACTGTAACTTACAACAGTTCACTGTCTATGCATAATGTGTATTACTAGCGCAGATGTAAACATAATGTTAGGCTAAACAGGGAACCGAGCTCTCTCAGCTGATCTGTTATTTAGTCAAATGGCTAGTATGCATCTACACAGCCACGCAACTTTTGCAAAAGTTGTTCAGGAAACCTTAAGTCGATGCTAAAACTTAGTTCAAAATAGTGCTTTCGCCGTAGGTCTGCCATAGTTGTCAGTCACTTGCATAACTCGTGAGCTGTGGAAATATTTTCTCTTCCTCATCCTCGATTTTGAAAGGCGCTGTCGGATGTCAAAATAAACGCTTCTTTCAAGAAGAGGTGAAATGAGATGGCAAATGAAGTTTTAGGATGGCATCTGGGGTGGCCAATCGGATGTCAGGGGTGTCCAGTTTCACCCCAGACACCTGTCTGGCTCCGCCTTGATTGAGGTGGAAGTTTTGTGATTGCACAGGAGCAAATTGTGGCATCAGATGTCTAATAAACTGGCTAACAACCGTTTTTTTTAAAATTTCTTGACCTAGCAAGCACTGAGCAGCACTCACTACCTGATAAACATTTTTATAGTTTCAAGGCTTTACATTTCATCGAACCTGATGCAGCACTGTGCTGAGAGCTCGCTAATATAAATGGCATGGAGGCAAGGAAAACTTGCATTCTGCTGTGAGTATTGGGGGAGGATGGAGTGCCCTCTATTGTCCAGAAACGCACACTGCATCGGTTTGCTGAAATGTAGCCGATGAGGTTTTCTTGGTGCAATGTTTCCATCCGAGTGTCAGCCTACCTGGACTAGCAAATTGCTAATGCTCCTGTATAAAGATGGTTGTATTTAAATTGCAGGCCCTGGAATTGATGGACTCGGCACCCTCACAGAAGGGACAGCCAACAAGAAAGCTAATAAAAACTGCTGTCTGTGTGAATAAATGTTCCTGAGTGTTGAGCGGCAATTGTTAAGTTATTTAGCATTTGGTTTTATGATAGTATGGTTACCTTGTACAAAAGGGAAAGACTATAAAAATGCCAATGTACATATCTAATTTATAGGCTCCAGCGACCCTGAGAGCAGGATAAACAGTTTGGATAATTGATGCATGGATAGCAGAAGAATTCATGCATTGACATACTTTCATTAATGTAAGCCTTGTCTTGTTCCTTGCGATTAGGTCTTGTCAAAACGGGCTGCAAAATATATGGTAGATTCTCTTAAAGAAGAACTTGGATGGAGACCGAGAGAGCCTAAAGTCCCAGATCCGAACACAGGCCACGTCTTTGTGACAGACTGTCACGGATATCAACAATCAGTCACCAAGAAATGTAAGTAGTTGTAGTACTCTTTGTTTTTATTTTATACTTTATTGCTTTGGGAGAGTGCATATTAATTAAATGAATAAAATCATAAATATGCCATATTTAGCCTGTCATGTAGTCCTACCTTAGCAATAACCTACCAACTTCATCTGAACACATTTTGCACAATTTACTAATTCACTTTTAGTTGGGTATGAATTGGAATATAATTAAGTGAAAACCTCTCACATGAGCAATTGCAGCTCTTTTGTAAAGCCTTTTTTCTATGATTAAGCTTTTGTTTTTTATGCCTACATTTCATTTGCCCACATTTCATTTGCCCCATCTTTTCTGTTCATGGTATAGAGATGACTGGATTATTTCATAAGGCCACATACAGCTCGCTACCCGTGCAGCAGACGGCTATTAAATGTACAAGTACTTGTTCTTAATTTGTTGATGTAGTTGTCTCATTTACGGCTGCAACTAAACTATTTTGACAGTCGAATAACTTATCGATTGATACAAATAATCGATTATTAAGATGACTCGCACAATTGCTCAATGGCTCTTATTTATCTATCTGTTTTCAAATGTAGTTTGAGGTTGTTTTAGGCATATGAGAACTTCATTCAAAAATGTATTTTTTAATGAATGGTTAACTAGGACTACTTCAGTGAGGGCAGTGGCTTGCTCGGGTGTACAAGTCTTCCTTTTGAAGAAAGCCATCCATGGTAGCATTACAAGATCCAACAAACCCACAACGCATTCCAATTAATTTGAATGCAACCCACATTGGGCATGCATGCATAGACATGAGTTGTAGAAATCTTTCACAAATTGAAGTATCAAATCCTCCGATGTTCTCCAAACTTTTGCATTCGGCAGCAACACTATCTCCAGCCATAAATGTGGCTATGACAACAATTCAACGTTTAAGCAGAGAATTTCCAAATGGAAGACAGGCTCTGGTTTAACATTGTAAAGTTAGGGCACATTTGGAATGTGAACAGGATGGTTGTGAATATGTTCAATGTCAACAATTGATTGTTTAAGAGAAAATGTATTTCAAAACAGAAAACGTTACAGCTTGTAACATGGCTTTTAACATTAGCTAGCCAACTAACTTCACGAGACGAGTCTTCATCATGCAGAGAGTCAACGTGCCCCCTCTTCAGATTCTGCGTCACGTTGATCAGTGCATCATTTCTGTTGGTTAGTTAGTAGACATAGGTCGTACTAGCAGCCACATTGTGAGATGGTCATCCTAACTTTGTGACACTGTCAGACTTTTGTCTCAGGTTATCTTCGGTCATAAGACCGGAATAATGGCCATCTTTGAACCTGTCTCGCAGTGCGACGTAAGACCACCGTTTTGGAACCACAATCAAACATATTGCCACGTTTAGTCATCTTTCATCTGAGATGGCCCAAATTGCAGTCTGTAGGAGAAGGATGATGTTTAGTTACAGAATAAAAAAAAAAAGCACTCCAAATCTGCCTGGGGACACACCAGCAAGCCTATCAGTAATGAGCAGGACAGCCCTCCCACTGGCATGTAAACTGATGATGATCGCTAGCTTCAGAAACTGCAGGGGGCTATTATGAAAGTAGAATGGTCATATGAATGGGGTTTTAAATTTTCAGTTGATAAAACAAAAACGAAGTTCTTTACGAGGAAAAGAATTGATAACAAAATAAATTATATAATCAAAGCGGAACCCTTTCAGTTTTTAAGGATATGGTTCGTTGAAAGAATTACATGGCTTATACATTCAGAAAGTAGTGGAGAAATGTAAGAAGGTACTAAATGTAATGGTGTTTAGTTGGAAGTGAATGGGGTAGATGGAACTGCTTTGAAGGCCATATAGAGTGGTTTACTTTGGTCAGTATTAGATTATGGTTGTGTAGTGTATGGGTCAGCAGCAAACATTGGAAAAAAAATGAGAAGGTGCAGTATCAGGCTTTGAGATGATGCACAGGTGCATTTAAAACGAGCCCAACAGCAGCATTACAGGTAGAAATGGGAGACATACCACTAGAAATGAGAAGGATGGTTATCCTTGAACTACTGGGCTAATTTACAGGGCCCTAGTCAGGATCATCCAACACTAGACACTTCAGTCCCTTGTTGGGAAAAGGAGAGCAGGGAAACGAAGCTTTGGATGGACAATGACACGGAACGCAATAGAATTTGAAGTAGGATCATTTAAACATTGGGCCAACAGTGCCTTTGCCAGCAATGCCAACTTGGATACTTTCAGATGCCTCAGTAGATTTCACATTATTGGAAAAGAACGGATGTAAGGATTTGAATTACGATTCAGATAAAATACAGGCTTACATTGATAATTACCACAGTTACATCCAGATTTATACGGATGCATCAAAGAGTTCAGTAAATAGAGTAGAATTTATTGTTCCAGAATTTCATATTAAAGTAGGGAAAGGGATCAATGAGGAAATATCGGTAAACGCTTGCAGTGCAGTGGATGGAGGAAATGAGGGTAAGGGTTTTACCTGCTCAGGCAGACAATCCCACAGAGAATACCACAGCAACAGACTAATTTCGCAGCAGCCAAGCTTACCCCGGCAGTGGCATTTCTGATGGAAAGTACCGAGCTTCTCGGAGTGAAAGGTTTGGATAAAAGTATCGGATTGCTCTTTCTACATCGTTCGCTTAGGGTTGGGTTAGGCTGCTTAGGCAGAAGATCCCACAGAGAATACCACAGCAACAGAGTAACTTTGCAGTAGCCAAGTTTACCATGGCAATGGCATTTCAGATAGAAAGTGTCGAGCTTTTCAGATTGAAAGCTTTGGATAAAATTAATGGATGGGGTTTTCTACATCTTTTGGTTAGGGAAGGGTACGGTTAGGGAAATAGTTTTATCTGCTCAGGCAGACAAGCCCACATTGAAGACCACAGCAACAGAGACCAAGTCTTCGCGAAAGCCAAGCTAACCACAGCAATGGCATAGCTGATGGACAGTACTGAGCTACTCGGAGTGAAAGGTTTGCATAAAATTAATGGCTGGATCTTTCGGTAGGGTTAGGGTACAGGTTTTATCTGCTCAGGCAGACCTTTGTTTCTGTGGGATTGTCTGCATTGGATTAAATCCTAACTGAAAGATTTAGAAAGAGCCATCTGTTAAGTTTATCCAAATCTATCACTCAGAGAAGCTTGGTACTTTCCATCAGAAATGCCATTGCCACAGTTAGCTTGGCTACTGCGAAGAGAGTCTGTGCGATTGCCTGCCTGAGCTGATAAAACCCTTATCCTAAGCAAACCATGTAGAAGGAACCATCCGTTAATTTTATCCAAAACTTTTACTCCGAGAAGCTCAGTACTTTCCATCAGAAATGGCTTGGCTACCGTGACGAGTTAATCTCTGTTGCTGTGGTATTCTCTGTGCGATTGTTTGCCTGAGCAGATAAAAAAACTTTTGCTAACCCAGCCCTAACCGAAATATGTAGAAAGAAACGCCTGTTAATTTTATCAAAACTCGAAGAAACTCTGCTCTTTCCTTCAGAAATGCTAATGCTGTGGTTAGCTTGGCTACCATGAAGAGTTGGTTGCTGTGGGATTGATTGCCTGAGCAGATAAAACCCTTACTGTAACCCTAACCAAAAGGTGTAGAAAAAGCCAACCTTTAATTGTATCCAAAAGTTTTACTCCGAGATAGCTTGTGTATTGCAAAGTTATTCTCTCTTGAAGTGGTATTTTCTGCCTGAACAGGTAAAACCCTATCCCAACCGAAACATGTACAAAGAGCATGCGTTAATTTTTTCCCCAAAACTATCTGTAAAAAAAAAAAAAAAAAAAAAAAGGCTGACATTTATAGGTGCCTGACCCTTTAAGACTCTGGCCAGATTCTCCGGTTGTGAGTGACACAGCCTATGTTTAGTTTGAAACTAGACACCTTGCCTAGAGCACGTTGAGACTGTGTTCATGTTAGAAGTGCACACTACATGTAGTTTTCCCCTGCAATACTTGTGTGTAGTGAAGTTATCCTCATTTGTCCTTTGTTGCGATCCAGTTTGTTCTTCGAGTCACTGACAAGTGTTTCAGACGGAGTTGCCTCGTTATGTTTAGCTAGACTATGTAGTAGTTGCTAGCTCACTGCGCACCCGTAGGTTCTAAAATGTGAGAAGATATATTCCATGTTAGAATGTCTGTCATAATTCCTTGATTTAAGTGGTAAACTAGCAAAGGTGATGCCTTATAAGCTGTTATAGGCTAATGTGCAGTTTATGCCGTCATGTGTTAGATTGATCATCCAACGTGGACTCCATTTTGTTATTCTTCATCTCTCCAGCAGATGTCGCCATTGTATCGTATATGATAATAGGCCTACTCTAAATGTATGTAGCTTGAGCCCACCGTTTCTGATATTGTAAAGCTATTGTTGAATAACACAACCACTGAATGTATCGACATACCTTTTATTATGTTTATTGGTAGCCTAACTCATATTCTGTAATGCTAGTGTCTAATGGCAATTCCCTTTTTGTTGTTGCAGAACTTGCTATAATTTATGCTGGATTTCAATGCAGTTCAGACAAACGAAATTCATGTTTTCTCTTCATTCCTGTGTTCTGATCGACACACCATCCTGTGTACTCTCTACTTAAGACAAACTAGCCCTTCCAAATTATCACACTGAGAAGCTTGGTACTTTCCATCAGAAATGCCATTGCCGAGGTTAGCTTTGCTACCATGAAGAGTTGGTCTCTGTTGCTGTGGGATTGTCTGCCCGAGCAGGTAAAACCCTAACCAAACCGAAACATGTAGAAAGAGCATATGTTAATATTATCCGAAACTATCACTCCTAGAAGCTTGGTACTTTCCATCAGAAATGCCATTGCCGTGGTTAGTTTGGCTACTGCGAAGAGTTAGTCTCTGTTGCTGTGGTATTCTCTGTGGGATTGTCTGCCTGAGCAGGTAAAACACTTGCCCTAACCCAACCAAAACATGTAGAAAGAGCCATCTGTTTAGTTTATCCAAAACTATCGCGCCAAGAAGCTCGGTACGTTCCAGCCACAGTGCCATTGCCATAATTGGCTTGGCTACGATGAAGAGTTGGTCTCTGTTGCTGTGGGATTTCTGAGGGATTGTTTGACTAAACGGATAAAACCCTTACCGTAAGCGAAACATGTAGAAAGCAGTCCAGTAATTTTATCCAAAACTTCACTCCGAGAAGCTTGGTACTTTCCATCAGAAATGCCATTGCAGTGGTTAGTTCGGCTACTGCGAAGAGGTAGTCTCTGTTGCTGTGGTATTCTCTGTGCGATTGTCTACCTGAGCTGATAAAACCCTTACCCTAAGTGAAACATGTAGAAAGAGCCATCCATTAATTTTATCCAAAACTTTCACTTCGAGAAGTTTGGTACTTTCCATCAGAAATGCCATTGCTGTGGTTAGCTTGGCTACCGTGAAGAGTTAGCCTCTGTTGCTGTGGTATTCTCTGTGCCATTGTCTGCCTGAGCTTATAAAACCCATACCCTAAGCGAAACATGTAGAAAGAGCCATCTTGTTCTACATCTTTCAGTCAGGGTTGGTGTAGGGTTATGGTCAGCAACAGAGACTGTCTGCCTGTGCAGACAAAACCCTTACAATTAAGCGAAACATGTAGACAGAACCGTCAATTTTATCCAACGCTTGTACTCCGAGAAGCTTCGTACTTTCCATCAGAAATGCCATTGCCGTGGTTAGCTTGGCTACTGCGAAGTTGAACTCTGTTGCTGTGGTATTCTCTGTGCCATTGTCTGCCTGAGCTGATAAAACCCTTACAACTAAGACAAACATGTAGAAAGAGCCGTCCATTAATTTTAGCTAAAACTTACTCCAAGAGGTTTGGTACTTTCCATCAGAAATGCCATTGCCGTGGTTAGCCTTGGCTACTGCGAAGAGTTGGTCTCTTTTGCTGTGGTAATCTATGTGCGATTGTCTGCCTGAGCTGATAAAACCCTTACGCTAACCAAACCGAAACATTGTAGAAAGAGCATACGTTAATAAGATCCAAAACTGTCATTCCCATTCACATGGTGAGCTTTGCTACTGAGAAGATTTACTCTCTGTTGCTGTGAGATTGTTTGCCTGAGCAGATAAAACCCTTACCCAATCCCAAATCCTACCTCAACCAAAACATGAAGAAAGTCATCAGTTAATTTGATGCAAAATGGTGACTACGAGAAACTAGGTACTTTATTTCAGAATTGTCATTGCTATGTTTAGCTTGCCTACTGCGAAGTGTTAGTCTCTGTTGTTGTGCTATTCTGTGTGGGATTGTCTGCCTGAGCAGGTAAAACCCTTACCCTATCCCAACCGAAACATGTAGAAAGAGCAATCTGTTAGTTTTATCTGAAACTATATTCAGAAATGCTACTGTGAAGAGGTAGTTGCTGTGGTATTGTTTGCCTGAGCAGATAAAACTCTTAGCCAAACTCATCCCTAACCGAAAGATGTAGAAAGAGCAATCTGTTAATTTTATCCAAACCTTTCAGTTGGAAAAGCTCAGTACTTTCCATCAGAAATGACTGTCATAGATAGCTTGGCTACTGCTAAGAGTTATTCTGGGGTGTGGTATTTTTTTGTGGGATTGTTTGACTGAGCAGATAAAACCCTTACGCTTAGCGAAATATGTAGAAAGAGCCGTCCAGTAATTTTATCCAAAACTTTCACTCCTTGAAGCTTGGTACTTTCCATCAGAAATGCCATTGCCATGGTGAGCTTTGCTGTTGCGAAGAGTTAGTCTCTGTTGCTGTGAGATTGTTTGCCTGAGCAGATAAAACCCTTAGGCAAACCCTACCTCAACCAAAACATGAAGAAAGTCATTGGTTGATTTGATCCAGAATTGTCTACGAGAAAGTCGGTACTTTGTCATTTCTGTGTTTAGCTTGGCTACCGTGAAGTGGTAGTCTCCGTCACTGTGGGATTGTCTGCTTGAGCAGGTAAAACACTTACCCTAACCCAACCGAAACATGTAGAAAGAACCATCTGTTTATTTTACCCAAAACTATCGCTGCGACAAGCTCGCTGCTCTCCATCAGAAATGCCATTGCCATGGTTGGCTTGGCTACCACGAAGACTGTCTGTTGCTGTGGTATTTCTATGGGATTATCTGGCTGAGCAGATAAAACCCTTACTCTTAAGTGAAACATGTAGAAAGAGTCATCTGTTAATTTCATCCGGAACTATCACTCGGAGAAGCTCGGTACTTTCCATCAGAAATGACTTTGCTGTGGTTAGTTTAGCTACTATGAAGAGTTGGACTCTGTTGCTGTGGTATTCTCTGTTTGATTGTCTACCTGAGCTGATAAAACCCTTACCCTAAGCAAAATATGTAGAAAGAGCTGTCCAGTAATTTTATCCAAAACTTTCACTCCGAGAATCTTGGTACTTCAGTAATGCCATTGCCCTGGTTTGCTTGGCTACCACAAAGAGTTAGTATCTGTTATTGTATTTCTGCGGGATTGTCCGACTGAACAGATAAAACCATTAAACTAAGCGAAACATGTAGAAAGAGCCGTCCAGTAATTTTATCCAAAACGTTCACTCCGAGAAGCTTGGTACTTTCCATCAGAAATGCCGTTGCCGTGGTTAGCTTGGCTACTGCGAAGAGTTGGACTCTGTTGCTGTGGTATTCTCTGTTTGATTGTCTACCTGAGCTGATAAAACCCTTACCCTAAGCAAAATATGTAGAAAGAGCTGTCCAGTAATTTTATCCAAAACTTTCACTCCGAGAATCTTGGTACTTCAGTAATGCCATTGCCCTGGTTTGCTTGGCTACCACAAAGAGTTAGTATCTGTTATTGTATTTCTGCGGGATTGTCCGACTGAACAGATAAAACCCTTAAACTAAGCGAAACATGTAGAAAGAGCCGTCCAGTAATTTTATCCAAAACGTTCACTCTGAGAAGCTTGGTACTTTCCATCAGAAATGCCGTTGCCGTGGTTAGCTTGGCTACTGCGAAGAGTTGGACTCTGTTGCTGTGGTATTCTCTGTTTGATTGTCTACCTGAGCTGATAAAACCCTCACCCTAAGCGAAACATGTAGAAGGAGCCATCCATTAATTTTATCCAAAACTTTCACGCCGAGAAGCGTGGTACTTTCCATCAGTAATGCCATTGCCGTGGTTAGCTTGGCTACTGCGAAGAGTTAGTCTCTGTTGCTGTTGTATTCTCCGTGCGATTGTCTGCCTGAGCTGATAAAACCCTTACCTAAATTGAAACATGTAGAAACAGCCTCCGTGAATTTTTTCCCAAAACTATCACTCAGAAGCTCGGTACTTGAGAAGAGCAGTGCCATTGCCGTGGTTAGCTTGGCTACTGCGAAGAGTTGGAATCTGTGCGATTGTTTGCCTGAGCAGATAAAACACTTGCCCTAACCCAACCGAAACGTGTAGAAAGAGCCATCTGTTTATTTTATCCAAAACTATCGCGCCGAGAAGCTCGGTATGTTCCATCCGCATTGCCATAATTAGCTTGGCTACGATGAAGAGTTGGTCTGTGTTGCTGTGGGATTTCTGAGGGATTGTTCGACTAAACGGATAAAACCCATACCCTAAGCGAAACATGTAGAAAGAGCCATCTTGTTCTACATCTTTCAGTCAGGGTTGGTGTAGGGTTATGGTCAGCAACAGAGACTGTCTGCCTGTGCAGATAAAACCCTTATACTAAACCTATCCCAACCCTTAAAAATGTAGAAAGAACCATTCTTTAATTGTATACAAACCTAAAGCTCCAAGACCTTCAGTATTTCCCATCAGAAAAACCATTGCTGTGGTTAGCTTGACTCCTGCTAAGAATTAATCCCACAAAGAATACCATAGTAAGAGAGACTGTCTTGGCGGTTGCCAAGCTAATCACTGCAGTGGCGTTTCTGATGGAAAGTAGAGCTTCTCGGTGTGAAAGGTTTGGATAAAATTAACGGATAGCTCATTCTACATTTTTTTTAGACTTGGGGGTAGAACTAGGGTAAGAGGTTTGTTTGTTTTTTTTTTTTTGCTCAGGCAGCCAGTCTCTGCTGTAGGATTGTCTGCCCTAGCAGATCAAACCCCAGCCCTAACCGTAAGATCCATCCGTTAAGTTTATCCAAACCTAACTCTAACCAAAAGCTGCAGAAGACTATTTTCCGCGATCATTTCTGCCATTCTTAACTTGAAATATGTTTCTAAAGTGATTCCCGCCTGCCACGATTATGGGCTGTCGTGAATCTTCCTGAGCGCAAAGCGGGTACAGGGAAGTTGTTTAATGACAAACTCTGCTTTTATGACTGAGCGCTCCTTTATGGGAGCTTCGAGGAAGGAGCGCATTCTGAGGGGTTAAAAAGGGGGAATAATTCAGAAATCCACCAGTTTTATCCAGACCTAAACCTTAGTCCTAATCTTTACCCTAAAAACATTAAATTGCAATAGCAGACAACTTAAAAAAAAAAGAAGCTTATATTACTCTAAACCCCACCAACAACTTTTGAAGCGTAAAGCAGGGTAAATTAATCAAGATGGAAGACAATGGGAGGTGAATTGTAAGGAAGAAACATCCAAATTTACCGTATCCTTAATCCATCAAACTCTATCCACATCTCTAACCCTAATTCTGGGGGTATCTCCAAGCCGGCACTCTGGTGACACGCGCTGACCCGGGCATTCAACCCTAAACTTTCACTCCGAGAAGGTCAGTATTATCCATCAGAAATGCCATTGCCATGGTTCGCTTGCCTATTGCGAAGAGTTAGTCTCTGTTGCTGTGCTGTTCTAGAGAAATGTGTTTCTAAAGTGAGTCCTGCTACCCACGATGATGAGCTGTGATGCTTCTTCCTGAGCACAAAGCAGGTACAGAGGAGTGATTTAATCACAAGTTCTGTGCTTTTGTGGAAAGAAGCATGCTCTGAGTGGTAAAATGCAGAGAGCCATCAATTAATTTTATTTAAACCTAATCCTAAAAACAAACTGCCGTAGCAGTGAACTTCAAAAAAAATCATTTATAATGCTCCAACCCCCACCATCAATTTTTCAAGTTTAAACGGGGTAAACCAATCAAGATACAAGACAGTGGGAGATCAATTGTAAAGAAGAAAAATCATCCAAATTGAACCTACCATTAACCCATCAAACTCTCTCCATAACCCTAATCCTGAGGGTTTCTCCAAGCCAGCGCTTAGGCACTGTCCACCTGAGCAGATAAAACTTTACCCAAACCCTACCTAAACCGAAACATGTAGAAAGAACCATCTGTTAATTTGATCCAAAACTTTGACTACGAGAAGCTTAGTATTCTCCTTCAGAAATGACATTGCTGTGGTTAGTTTGGCTCCTGCTAAGAATTAATCCCACAAAGAATACCATAATAACAGACTGTCTTGGCAGTTGCCAAGCTAACTGTTATGTATGTACACATCGACAGTGCTGCATTTGATTTGGTGCTGTTCTATTGTGCTGGGATGGATTGGTGATGCCTGCGGGCTCTGGGTTGTTTGATCAGGTCTGCCTTTGATGCTGTGTCAGTCTAAATAAAGAATGCCACGGAGAGGTTGTGTCGAGCGACAGCGCTGTGTCCTGTCGTGATTTAAAAATACAATATTGGCGACGAGGATGGCTGATATCTCTCTCCCACCACCTGCCCCCTTCCTGGCATTACCTGGCGAGCCTCCGGTACCATGGACTCGCTGGCTACATAGTTTTGAAAATTACATCATCGCCTCAGGGCTCGACGACGTGAGCCAGGCTAGGAAGACGGCTCTGTTGCTACACTGCTTGGGAGCAGAGGGTCATCGTGTGCTCGGGACTCTGGGAAACGTCACAAACTTTGCCGAAGCTGTGGGACTTATGAGCACCCATTTCGCTGCTCCACAGAGTGCCCTCCTTCGGCGATTTATATTCCGTCAGCGACACCAACTGCCTGGTGAGTCTGTGTGGCAGTACGTAGCTAATTTGCGAGGGCTAGCTAGCTCAGGCAAGTTTGGCGCGCTTCAGGACGAGATGGTTCGCGACCAGCTAATCGAACACACCAACAACGCAAAGGTGCGTGAGACTCTCCTGCTGGAAAAAGACGATCTGCTGCTGTCCAGAGCAATTACCATCGCACTACAGGTTGAGGGAGCAGCTGAGTGTGCTGCTATGCTAAATACACAGCAAGTGGCCACCTCCAGTCAAGCTGCCAACGACTCCTCCCTCTACTCACGGCTGCCCCTCGGGACGCAACCCAACCAGAGCGAGGCGGGCGCCGACTCCACTGGGGACGTCTTGCAACTGCAACGACGGCGTTCTCAGCCCCGCCCTCAACAGTCCTGTGGTAACTGTGGGTCTCGGTCTCATGTTTCAAGGGCTCAGAACTGCCCTGCCCGTGGCCAGACATGCCGTAGCTGGGGTAAGCATAATCACTTCGCCAAATCTTCCCCGGCTGGGTCAGAGGGCCACACCCCCCAGTCTTCAACCGCCGTCATTCACAAGGTGAGCTCTGGGCCAGTGTCATTCAAATCATGCACAGTCAACATTAATGATGTGTGCATCCTCCTGCTGTTGGACACCGGTGCAAGTGTGTCTCTCCTGAATGTTGATACCTACAGTCAATTTTTCGGTTCACTGCCACTGTCTGCACCCTCAGCTGTCCTCTGTGGGTATGGTGACTCCAAAATCGATCTGGTTGGCTCTCTCCAAGTGACTGTCAGCTATGGAACCAAGCTGGTGCCCAATGCAGTTTTTCATGTGGCACGCCATGGGGCCAACCTGATGGGCCTGGACCTGTTCTCCGCTCTGGGGTTCTCCCTCTTAGACACAAGGGGGGCAGCAATCCTGACTGTCGCCACACCTTGGCAGCAGAAGTGGCCATCGCTGTTTATGGGTCTGGGCTGCCTCTCCGCCTTCACCCATCAACCTCTCCTCAACCCTGCTGTGAAATCTGTCATCCAACCACTGCGCCGCATCCCGTTGGCTCTCCGTGATGGGGTCTCCGCCGAGCTGCAACAACTGCTGGAAGCTGGCATCATTGAACCGGTGGACGCGTCACCTTGGGTCTCAAACCTCGTGGTGGCTAAGAAGAAGTCGGGGGGCCTGCGTGTCTGCGTCGATCTACGTGCAGTAAATAAGGCAGTGGTCCCTGATAAGTATCCACTGCCCACCTCAGAAGAACTCACTGCTCAGTTCTATGGCTCTGAGGTGTTCTCCAAGCTCGACCTCAGACAGGGGTACTTACAGGTGCCCCTCCACCCCAGCAGCCAAAACCTCACAGCCTTTGTGACACATGCAGGAGTGTTTCGCTACACCAGGATGCCTTTCGGTCTCAGCTCCGCCCCTAGCTGCTTCCAGAAAATCATGGTCTCCGTGCTGGCTGGCATACTAGGCGTGGCCATTTATCTGGACGATATAGTGGTACACGGGCCCACCAGTGAAATCCACGACAAGCGCCTTAACATGGTCTTCGCAGCCCTGTCCAAGCACAAGCTAACTCTCAATGCTGAGAAATGTGTCCTCTCTGTGCCAGCCATCGACTTCGTGGGGTTCCGGCTGTCAGCGAGCGGTGTAACTCCACTACAATCCAACGTGGACGCCATTCAGGCCATCCCTGAGCCCAGCTCGGCCGCCCAGGTCGCCTCCTTCCTGGGTATGACAAGTTACTACCTGAGGTTGCTTCCCCAGTACTCTGCGACCACAGCCCCCCTGCGCCAGCTGCTGCGTAAGGACGAGCCATGGGTGTGGTCAAAGGCATGCAGTGACGCTGTGCGTGATCTCAAGACTCAACTGACTTCACCACCAGTGTTGGCTCACTTCGACATCTCCAGCTCCACCTCTGTGACCTGTGACGCATCAGCCACAGCGATAGGGGCTGTGCTGTCTCAAACCCAGAACGGTGTGGAGAAGCCCATTGCCTTCGCCTCCCGTGCCCTCAACCTGACCGAGCAGTGGTACTCCGTGGGTGAGCGTGAGGCGTTAGCCTGTATCTGGGCTTGTGAAAGGTGGCACCTCTACCTCTATGGCCGCTCCTTCACCCTCAGGACAGATCACCAGGCCCTGACAGCGCTGCTGTCCACATCTGGGACAGGCCACAAACCCCTGAGGCTGCATCGCTGGTCTGACCGCCTCCGCCAGTACAACTTCAGCCTGCAGTTCACCCCAGGCAGAGACAATGTTGTCGCCGACCTGCTCTCTCGCTCTGTCTCCACCCCAGCTCCACAGACGGACACTGACTGTGTGGAAAAGGACATTGTCCAAATGCTACACACACCCCTCCAGGCCACTGTCTCTCTGCAGGAGCTGAGGGCAGCCTCCGAACAGGACCCTGTCCTCTCCCAGCTCCGCACCTACATCCAGAACGGCTGGCCTCACAAGGTCCCAGAGGAGCTGGCTGCGTTCGCCCGAGTCAGACAGGAGCTCTCCTGCTGGAACGACACCTGCGTGGCACGTGGGTTTTGCACAGTGGTCCCAGCTGCTCTCCGTGTACGTGTTTTGAATACTGCGCATGAAGGCCACCTGGGCATTGTGAAACTGAAACAGCGCTGCCGAGACCTGGTGTGGTGGCCGGGGATAGACAGAGATATTGAGGCTCTGGTGAAGGACTGTTCTGCCTGCCTTGTGAGTGGCAAGACTAGCCACCAGGCTCCCCCACCCCTGCAACCTCTCGCCTGGCCCTCTCAGCCCTGGGAACACCTGCAGTTGGACATTTGTGGTGAGATCCATGGAGTTCCCCACCACCAACGCTTCATGGTGGTCGCCTACGATCTACACTCAAAATGGCCTGAACTCACCACTTCCGGCAGTGTGACCTCACAGATCATCATCGACTTCCTGGACTCTCTTTTCTCTCGCTGGGGCCTCCCAAAGGCCATCACCACTGACAACGGCTCTCTGCTGAGTTCACTACTACTACTACTTTCGGCTGCTCCCGTTAGGGGTCGCCACAGCGGATCATCCGTTTCCATTTCTTCCTGTCTTCTGCGTCTTCCTCTGTCACACCAGCCACCTGCATGTCTTCCCTCACCACATCCATAAACCTCCTCTTTGGCCTTCCTCTTCTCCTCTTCCCTGGCAGTTCCATATTCAGCATCCTTCTCCCAATATACTCGGCATCTCTCCTCCACACATGTCCAAGCCATCTCAATCTTGCCTCTCTTGCTTTGTCCCCAAACCGTCCAACCTGAGCGGTCCCTCTAATATAATCGCTCCTAATCCTGTCCTTCTTCGTTACTCCCAGTGAAAATCTTAGCATCTTCAACTCTGCCACCTCCAGCTCCGCCTCCTGTCTTTTCGTCAGTGCCACTGTCTCCAAACCATATAACATAGCTGGTCTCACAACCATCTTGTAAACTTTCCCTTTAACTCTTGCTGATACCCTTCTGTCGCAAATCACTCCTGACACACTTCTCCACCCACTCCAACCTGCCTGCACTCTCTTTTTCACCTCTCTACTGCACTCCCCGTTACTTTGGACAGTTGACCCCAAGTATTTAAACTCAAATGCCTTTGTCACCTCCACTCCTTGCATCCTGACCATTCCACTGTCCTCTCTCTCATTCACGCATAGGTATTCCGTCTTGCTCCTACTGGCTTTCATTCCTCTTCTCTCCAGTGCATACCTCCACCTCTCCAGGCTCTCCTCAACCTGCACCCTACTCTCGCTACAGATCACAATGTCATCCGCGAACATCATCGTCCATGGAGACTCCTGCCTGATCTTGTCCGTCAACCTGTCCATCACCATTGCAAACAAGAAAGGGCTAAGAGCCGATCCTTGATGTAATCCCACCTCCACCTTGAACCCATCTGTCATTCCAACAGCACACCTCACCATTGTCACACTTCCCTCATACGTATCCTGCACCACTCCTACATACTTCTCTGCAACTCCTGACTTCCTCATACAATACCACACCTCCTCTCTCGGCACTCTGTCATAAGCTTTCTCTAAATCTACAAAGACACAATGCAACTCTTTCTGGCCTTCTCTATACTTCTCAATCAACATTCTCAAAGCAAACATTGCATCTGTGGTGCTCTTTCGTGGCATGAAACCATACTGCTGCTCGCTGATCGTCACCTCTCCTCTTAACCTAGCTTCTATTACTCTTTCCCAAATCTTCATGCTGTGGCTGATCAACTTTATACCTCTGCAGTTGTTACAGTTCTGCACATCGCCCTTGTTCTTGAAAATCGGTACCAGTATGCTTCTTCTCCACTCCTCAGGCATCCTCTCACTTTCCAGGATTGTGTTAAACAATCTAGTTAAAAACTCCACTGCCATCTCTCCTAAACATCTCCATGCCTCCACAGGTATGTCATCAGGACCAACTGCCTTTCCATTCTTCATCCTCTTCATAGCTGCCCTCACTTCCTCCTTGCTAATCCGCTGAACTTCCTGATTCCCTATCCCTACATCATCCAACCTTCTCTCTCTCTCATTTTCTTCATTCATCAGCCCCTCAAAGTATTCCTTCCACCTTCTTAGCACACTCTCCTCACTTGTAAGCACATTTCCATCTCTATCCTTGATCGCCCTAACTTGCTGCACATCCTTTGCAGCTTGGTCCCTCTGTCTAGCCAATCGGTACAAGTCCTTTTCTCCTTCCTTAGTGTCTAATCTGTCTTACAACTCACCATACGCCTTTTCCTTTGCCTTTGCCACCTCTCTCTTTGCTTTACGCTGCATCTCCTTGTACGCCTGTCTACTTTCTTCATCTCTCTGACTATCCCGCTTCTTCTTTGCCAACCTTTTCCTCTGTATAATTTGCTGTACTTCCTCATTCCACCACCAAGTCTCCTTGTCTTCCTTCCTCTGTCCTGATGACACACCAAGTACCTTCCTAGCTGTCTCCCTAACTATTTCTGCAGTGGTTTTCCAGCCATCTGGCAACTCTTCACTACCACCCAGTGCCTGTCTTAACTCCTGCCTGAACTCCACACAACAGTCTTCCTTCTTCAACTTCCACCATTTGATCTTCGGCTGTGTCTTCACTCGCTTCCTCTTCTTGGTCTCCAAAGTCATCCTACAGACCACCATCCGATGCTGCCTAGCTACGCTCTCCCCTGTCACCACCTTGCAGTCTCCAATCCCTTTTAGATGGCGCCTTCTACATAAGATATACTCCACCTGTGTGCACTTTCCTCCACTCTTGTACGTCACCCTGTGTTCCTCCCTCTTCTTGAAATATGTATTCACCACAGCCATTTCCATCCTTTTCGCAAAATCGACCACCATCTGTCCTTCCACATTTCTCTTCTTGACTCCATACCTTCCCATCACCTCCTCATCACCTCTGTTCCCTTCACCAACATGTCCATTGAAGTCCGCTCCAATCACCACTCTCTCCTCCTTGGGTACCCTCTCCACCATGTCGTCCAACTCATTCCAGAATTCTTCTTTTTCATCCATCTCACACCCAACTTGCGGGGCATATGCGCTGATAACATTCAGCAATAAACCTTCAATTTCCAGCTTCATACTCATCACTCTGTCTGACACTCTCTTCACCTCCAGCACGCTCTTGACATACTCTTCCTTCAGAATTACCCCTACCCCATTTCTCCTCCCATTCACACCATGGTAGAAGAGTTTGAACCCACCTCCGATACTCCTGGCCTTACTCCCCTTCCACCTGGTCTCTTGCACACACAGTATGCCTACCTTTCTTCTTTCCATCATGTCAGCCAGCTCTCTCCCTTTACCAGTCATAGTGCCAACATTCAAAGTTCTAACTCTCACCTCCACATGCCTACCCTTCCTCCTCTCTAGCTGCCTCTGGACATGCTTTCCCCCTCTCCTTCTCCTTCGCCCAACAGTAGCATAGTTTCCACCGACACCCTGCTGGTTAACAGTACCGGTGGCGGTCGTTGGTAACCCGGGCCTCGACCGATCCTGTATGTAAGTCTTATTTATGATCCGCATATTTGATTTGGCAAAGATTTTACGCCGGATGCCCTTCCTGACGCAACCCTCCCCATTTGTCCGGGCTTGGGACCGGCACTAAGGATGCACTGGCTTGTGCATCCTCAGTGGCTGGGTTTCTCTGCTGAGTTCACTGCTTATCTCGAAAGCAAGGGCATCCGTCATATACGCACTGTGTACTACCACCCCCAGGCCAATGGCGGCGTTGAACGTTTTCACCAGTCACTGAAGAACGGCCTCAGAGCACACATGGCCCAAGGGTGCTCTTTCACGCAGGCCATCCGTCACACTCTGCTGCACTATCGGGCCACGCAGCACTCGACCACAGGCGTCTCCCCAGCCTCTCTCATGCTAGGCCGGGAACTGTGCATGCCCCTTGACAGGCTCCGCCCCTCCACACCTCAGGCACCTCCCTCTGGGGTCAGAGCCTCAGTCACTCGTCAGCAGACGCGGATGAAGCAACGGTTTGACCAGTCAAAACGAACCAGGGTGCCAGACATCAATGTGTCAGACTGGGTCAGGGTTCGCAGGCCCCACAGGGACAATAAAATGGCTTCATACTGGTCCTCTCCTCTCCAAGTCACCCGTCAGCTGGGCCCAGCCACTTACCTCCTCAGCGATGGCACTCGGTGGCACTCCAGTCGTCTACGGAAGGTGTCAGCTCCGCCACACACAGCTGGTGACACAACCATAGCCATTCCCTCAGCATGGCGAGACGCCCGGGGCTTCATGCAGCTCCTATACGGGCCCCAGACATTCCTGGGCCTCAGCTTCCCCTGCCTTCTCCCTCCCCATCTCGGCCTGCCCAGCCTCAGGCCGCCACGCGACCTGTTCGCACACGTTTACGCCCTGGCCACCTAGAGGACTTTGTGTCAACCTTTCATGTTTGAAATCCTGCCGGGGGGGGGGGGGATGTTATGTATGCACACATCGACAGTGCTGCATTTGATTTGGTGCTGTTCTATTGTGCTGGGATCGATTGGTGATGCCTGCGGGCTCTGGGTTGTTTGATCGGGTCTGCCTTTGATGCTGTGTCAGTCTAAATAAATGCCACGGAGAGGTTGTGTCGAGCGACAGCGCTGTGTCCTGACGTGATTTAAAAATACAATACTAACCACTGCAGTGGCATTTCTGATGGAAAGTACAGAGCTTCTCGGTGTCAAAGGTTTGGATAAAATAAACGGATAGCTCATTCTACATTTTTTTTGTTAGACTTGGGGGTAGAACTAGGGTAAGAGGTTTGGTTTTTTTGTTTGCTCAGGCAGCCAGTCTCTGCTGTAGGATTGTCTGCCCTAGCAGATCAAACCCCAGCCCTAACCATAAGATCCATCCGTTAAGTTTATCCAAACCCAACTCTAACCAAAAGCTGCAGAAGACTGTATTTTCAGCGATCATTTCTGCCATTCTTAACTTGAAATATGTTTCTAAAGTGATTCCCGCCAGCCACGATTATGGGCTGTCGTGAATCTTCCTGAGCGCAAAGCAGGTACAGGGAAGTTGTTTAATGACAAACTCTGCTTTTATGACTGAGTGCTCCTTTATGGGAGCTTTGAGGAAGGAGCGCATTCTGAGGGGTTAAAAAGGGGGAATAATTCAGAAATCCACCAGTTTTATCCAGACCTAAACCTTAGTCCTAATCTGTACCCTAAAAAAAAATTCAATTGCAATAGCAGACAACTTAAAAAAAAAAAAGCTTATTACTCTAAACCCCACCAACAACTTTTGAAGCTTAAAGCAGGGTAAACTAATCAAGATGGGAGGTGAATTATAAAGAAGAAACGTCCAAATTTACCGTATCCTTAATCCATCAAACTCTATCCACATCCCTAAACCTAATTCTGGGGGTCTCTCTAAGCCAGCACTGGCGGAGGCACTCTGGTGACACGCGCTGGCCCAGGCATTCAACCCTTAACTTTCACTCCGAGAAGCTCAATATTATCCATCAGAAATGTCATTGCCGTGGTTAGCTTGGCTACCACGAAGAGTTGGCCTCTGTTGCTGTGGTATTCTCTGTGCGATTGACTGCCCAAGCTGATAAAACGCTTACGCTAATCGATATATGTAGAAAGAGCCGTCCATTAACTTTATCCAAACCTTTCAGTTGGAAAAGCTCAGTACTTTCCATCAGAAATGACTGTCATGGATAGCTTGGCTACTGCTAAGAGTTATTCTGTGGTGTGGTATTTTTTTGTGGGATTGTTTGACTGAGCAGATAAAACCCTTAAGCTTAGCGAAATGTGTAGAAAGAGCCGTCCAGTAATTTTATCCAAAACTTTCACTCCTTGAAGCTTGGTACTTTCCATCAGAAATGCCATTGCCGTGGTTAGCTTGGCTACTGCGATGGGTTAGTCTCTGTTGCTGATGTAATCTCCGTGCGATTGTCTGCCTGAGCTGATAAAACCCTTACCCTAATTGAAACATGTAGAAACGGTCTCCGTGATTTTTTTTTCCCGAAACTATCACTCAGAAGCTCGGTACTTGAGAAGAGCAGTGCCATTGCTGTGTTTAGCTTGGCTACAGCAAAGTTAGCCTCTGTTGCTGTGGGATTGTCTGCCTGAGCAGGTAAAACCCTTTCGCTAACCAAATCGAAACATTGTTGTAAGAGCATACTTGAATAAGATCCAAAACTGTCACTCCGAGAAGCCTAGTACTTTCCATCAGAAATGCCATTGCCATGGTGAGCTTTGCTATTGCGAAGAGTTGGTCTCTGTTGCTGTGAGATTGTTTGCCTGAGCAGATAAAACCCTTACGCAAACCCTACCTCAACCAAAACATGAAGAAAGTCATTGGTTGATTTGATCCAAAATTGTCTACGAGAAAGTCGATACTTTATTTCAAAATTGTCATTTCTGTGTTTAGCTTGGCTACCGCGAAGTGGTAGTCTCCGTCGCTGTGGGATTGTCTGCCTCAGCAGGTAAAACACTTAGCCTAACCCAACCGAAACATGTAGAAAGAACCATCCGTTTATTTTACCCAAAACTATCGCTGGGACAAGCTCACTGCTCTCCATCAGAAATGCCATTGCCGTGGTTGGCTTGGCTACCACAAAGACTGTCTGTTGCTGTGGTATTTCTACGGGATTATCTGGCTGAGCAGATAAAACTCTTAAGTGAAACATGTAGAAAGAGTCATCTGTTGATTTCATCCGGAACTATCACTCGGAGAAGCTCGGTACTTTCCATCAGAAATGACTTTGCTGTGGTTCGTTTAGCTACTATGAAGAGTTAGACTCTGTTGCTGTGGTATTCTCTGTTTGATTGTCTACCTGAGCTGATAAAACCCTCACCCTAAGCAAAACATGTAGAAGGAGCCGTCCGTTAATTTTATCCAAAACGTTCACTCCGAGAAGCTTGGTACTTTCCATCAGTAATGCCATTGCCGTAGTTAGCTTGGCTACTACGAAGAGTTAGTCTCTGTTGCTTTGGTGTTCTCTGTGTGATTGTCTGCCTGAGCTGATAAAACCCTTACACTAAGCGAAATATGTAGAAAGAGCCGTCCAGTAATTTTATCCAAAATTTCACTCCGAGAATCTTGGTACTTCAGTAATGCCATTGCCCTGGTTTGCTTGGCTACCACAAAGAGTTAGTATCTGTTGCTGTTGTATTTCTGCGGGATTGTCCGACTGAATAGATAAAACCCTTACACTAAGCGAAACATGTAGAAAGAGCTGTCCAGTAATTTTATCCAAAACTTTCACTCCGAGAAGCTTGGTACTTTCCATCAGAAATGCCATTGCCGTAGTTACCTTGGCTACTACGAAGAGTTAGCATCTGTTGCTGTGGTGTTCTGTGTGTGATTGTCTGCCTGAGCTGATAAAACCCTTACACTAAGCAAAATATGTCAAAAAAGCTGTCCAGTAATTTTATCCAAAACTTTCACTCCGAAAAGCTTAGTACTTTCCATCAGTAATGCCATTGCCGTAGTTACCTTGACTACTATGAAGAGTTAGACTTCGTTGCTGTGGTGTTCTCTGTGTGATTGTCTGCCTGAGCTGATAAAACCCTTACACTAAGCGAAATATGTAGAAAGAGCTGTCCAGTAATTTTATCCAAAACTTTCACTCCGAGAAGCTTGGTATTTTCCATCAAAAATGCCATTGCCGTGGTTATCATGGCTACTGCGATGAGTTGGACTCTGTTGCTGTGGTATTCTCTGTTTGATTGTTTGCCTGAGCAGATAAAACACTTCCCCTAACCCAACCGAAACATGTAGAAAGAGCCATCTGTTTATTTTACCCAAAACTATCGCGCCGAGAAGCTCGGTACGTTCCATCCGCAGTGCCATTGCCATAATTAGCTTGGCTACGATGAAGAGTTGGTCTCTGTTGCCTTTGGATTTCTGAGGGATTGTTCGACTAAACGGATAAAACCCTTACCCTAAGCGAAACATGTTGAAAGAGCCGTCCAGTAATTTTATCTAAAACTTGCTTCGAGAAGCTTGGTACTTTCCATCAGAAATGCCATTGCCGTGGTTAGCTTGGCTACTGCGAAGAGTTGGACTCTGTTGCTGTGGTATTCTCTGTGCGATTGTCTACCTGAGCTGATAAAACCCATACCCTAAGCGAAACATGTAGAAAGAGCCATCTTGTTCTACATCTTTCAGTCAGGGTTGGTGTAGGGTTATGGTCAGCAACAGAGACTGTCTGCCTGTGCAGATAAAACCCTTATACTAAACCTATCCCAACCCTTAAAAATGTAGAAAGAGCCATTCGTTAATTATATACAAACCTAAAGCTCCAAGACACTCAGTATTTCCCATCAGAAATGCCATTGCCGTGGTTAGCTTTACTCCTGCTAAGAATTAATCCCACAAAGAATACCATAGTGAGAGAGACTGTCTTGGCGGTTACCAAGCTAATCACTGCAGTGGCGTTTCTGATGGAAAGTACAGAGCTTTTCGGTGTGAAAGGTTTTGATAAAATTAACGGATAGCTCATTCTACATATTTTTTTTTTGTTAGACTTGGGGGTAGAACTAGGGTAAGAGGTTTGTTTTTTGTTTGCTCAGGCAGCCAGTCTCTGCTGTAGGATTGTCTGCCCTAGCAGATCAAACCCCGGCCCTAACCGTAAGATTCCATCCGTTAAGTTTATCCAAACCTAACTCTAACCAAAAGCTGCAGAAGACTGTATTTTCAGCGATCATTTCTGCCGTTCTTAACTTGAAATATGTTTCTAAAGTGATTCCCGCCAGCCACGATTATGGGCTGTCGTGAATCTTCCTGAGTGCAAAGCGGGTACAGGGAAGTTGTTTAATGACAAACTCTGCTTTTATGACTGAGTGCTCCTTTATGGGAGCTTCGAGGAAGGAGCGCATTCTGAGGGGTTAAAAAGGGGGAATAATTCAGAAATCCACCAGTTTTATCCAGACCTAATCTTTACCCTAAAAACATTAAATTGCAATAGCAGACAACTTAAAAAAAAAAGCTTATTACTCTAAATCCCACCAACAGCTTTTGAAGTTTAAAGCAGGGTAAACTAATCAAGATGGAAGACAATGGGAGGTGAATTGTAAGGAAGAAACATCCAAATTTACCGTATCCTTAATCCATCAAACTCTATCCACATCCCTAATTCTGGGGGTATCTCCAAGCCGGCACTCTGGTGACACGTGCTGACCCGGGCATTCAACCCTAAACTTTCACTCCGAGAAGGTCAGTATTATCCATCAGAAATATCATTGCCATGGTTCGCTTGGCTATTGCGAAGTTTTAGTCTCTGTTGCTGTGCTGTTCTAGAGAAATGTATTTCTAAAGTGAGTCCTGCTACCCACGATGATGAGCTGTGATGCTTCTTCCTGAGCATAAAGCAGGTACAGAGAAGTGGCTTAATCACAAGTTCTGTGCTTTTGTGGAAAGAAGCATGCTCTGAGTGGTAAAATGCTGACAGCCATCAATTAATTTTATTTAAACCTAACCCTAAAAACAAACTGCCGTAGCAGAGAACTTCAATAAAAAAAATCATAATGCTCCAACCCCCACCATCAATTTTTCAAGTTTAAACGGGGTAAACCAATCAAGATACAAGACAGTGGGAGATCAATTTTAAAGAAGAAAAAACATCCAAATTGAACCTACCATTAACCCATTAAACTCTCTCCATAACCCTAATCCTGAGGGTTTCTCCAAGCCGACGCTTAGGCACTGTCCACCTGAGCAGATAAAACTTTACCCAAACCCTACCTAAACCGAAACATGTAGAAAGAACCGTCTGTTAATTTGATCCAAAACTTTGACTACGAGAAGCTTTGTATTCTCCTTCAGAAATGACATTGCTGTGGTTAGTTTGGCTCCTGCTAAGAATTAATCCCACAAAGAATACCATAGTAACAGACTGTCTTGACAGTTGCCAAGCTAACTACTGCAGCGGCATTTCTGATGGAAAGTACAGAGCTTCTCAGTGTCAAAGGTTTGGATAAAATTAACGGATAGCTCAGTCTACATTTTTCTGTTGGACTTGGCGGTAGAACTAGGGTAAGAGGTTTTTTGTTTTTTTTTTTGCTTAGGCAGCCAGTCTCTGCTGTAGGATTGTCTGCCCTAACTGTAAGATCCATCCGTTAAGTTTATCCAAACCTAACGCTAACCAAAAGCTGCAGAAGACTATTTTCAGCGATCATTTCTGCCGTTCTTAACTTGAAATATGTTTCTACTAGAGGAACCCTGCTGCAATGTAGCGGTTTGGTTATCCACCCGTCTAAATCTTCCTCCTCTTCATCCTGCCAGCTAACCGCCTGCCCCTAAACCCCCCCACTCCAACTCCCTCCCCCCAAATGCTCAGAATCATCTGAAATGCCGAGAAAAGTGGTTTACCCCCTACTCTAACTCCCTCCCCCCAAATGTTCAGAATCATCTGAAATGCCAAGAAAAGTGGTTTTTAGCCATTTTTAGAAAATGCATATTTTGTATAATTATTAAAATTGTTTTAATTTTCTGCTATTTTTCTGGTCCTCTCTGGAACAATACCTACCACCTCCAAAAAAAAATTAGGATCCTAAGTGCATTTTTGCAAAAATGCATTTATTTTGCATAATGCCAAACATTTCTAAGTCTCAGATTTTTTTTTTTTTTTTACATAGGTGAAAAAATGAAAAATGCTCAATCATCTGAAATGCAGATAAAAGTGGTTTTTAGAAAAATGCATATTTATGCTTTTTAATTTTCTGGGATTTTTCCTTTACTCTCGAGACAATACCTACCACCTCCAAAAAGAATTAGGATCATAAATGCTTTAGTTTCCGGTCCCGCTATCTACACTAACAGACATGCTCACCGGCCACTTTATTAGGTACACCTTGCTAGAACCGGGTTGGACCCCCTTTTGCCTTCAGAACTGCCTTAATCCTTCGTGGCATAGATTCAACAAGGTACTGGAAACATTCCTCAGAGTTTGGTCCATATTGACATGATAGCATCACGCAGTTGCTGCAGATTTGTCGGCTGCACATCCATGATGCGAATCTCCCGGTCCACCACATCCCAAAGGTGCTCTATTGGATTGAGATCTGGTGACTGTGGGGGGCCATTTGAGTACAGTGAACTCATTGTCATGTTCAAGAAACCAGTCTGAGATGAATCGAGCTTTATGACATGGCGCGTTATCCTGCTGGAAGTAGCCATCAGAAGATGGGAACACTGTGGTCATAAAGGGATGGACATGGTCAGCAACAATACTCAGGTAGGCTGTGGCGTTGACACGATACTCAATTGGTACTAAGGGGCCCAAAGTGTGCCAAGAAAATATCCCCCACACCATTACACCACCAGCCTGAACCGTTGATACAAGGCAGGATGGATCCATGCTTTCATGTTGTTGACGCCAAATTCTGACCCTACCATCCGAATGTCGCAGCAGAAATCGAGACTCATCAGACCAGGCAACATTTTTCCAATCTTCTGTTGTCCAATTTTGGTGAGCCTGTGCGAATTGTAGCCTCAGTTTCCTGTTCTTAGCTGACAGGAGTGGCACCCGGTGTGGTCTTCTGCTGCTGTAGCCCATCTGCCTCAAGGTTCGACGTGTTGTGCGTTCAGAGATGCTCTTCTGCATACCTCGGTTGGAATGAGTGGTTATTTGAGTTACTATTGCTTTTCTATCAGCTCGAACCAGTCTGGCCATTCTCCTCTGGCATCAACAAGGCATTTTCGCCCACAGAACTGCTGCTCACTGGATATTTTCTCTTTTTTGGACCATTCTCTGTAAACCCTAGAGATGGTTGTGCGTGAAAATCCCAGTAGATCAGCAGTTTCTGAAATACTCAGACCAGCCCGTCTGGCACCAACAACTATGCCACGTTCAAAGTCACTTAAATCACCTTTCTTCCCCATTTTGATGCTCGGTTTGAACTGCAGCAGATCGTCTTGACCATGTCTACATGCCTAAATGCATTGAGTTGCTGCCATGTGATTGGCTGATTAGAAATTTGCGTTATCGAGCAGTTGGACAGGTGTGCCTAATAAAGTGGCTGGTGAGTGTATATGCACATACACACACATTACGAAAACCTATGAGTAGAAAGTGATTCCCGCCAGCCACGATAATGGGCTGTCATGAATCTTCCTGAGCGCAAAGCGGGTACAGGGAAGTTGTTTAATGACACTCTGCTTTTATGACCGTTGAGTGCTCCTTTATGGGAGCTTCGAGGAAGGAGCGCATTCTGAGTTAAAAAGGGGGAATAATTCAGAAGTCCACCAGTTTTATCCAGACCTAAACCTTAGTCCTAATCCTTACCCTAAAAACATTAAATTGCAATAGCAGACAACTTAAAAAAAAAAAAAAAAAAAGAAGGCTTATATTACTCTAAACCCCACCAACAACTTTTGAAGCTTAAAGCAGGGTAAACTAATCAAGATGGAAGACAATGGGAGGTGAATTGTAAGGAAGAAACGTCCACATTTACCGTATCCTTAATCCATCAAACTCTATCCACCTCTCTAACCCTAATTCTGGGGGTATCTCCAAGCTGGCACTCTGGTGACACATGCTGACCCGGGCATTCACCCCTAAACTTTCACTCCAAGAAGGTCAGTATTATCCATCAGAAATACCATTGCCATGGTTCGCTTGCCTATTGCGAAGAGTTAGTCTCTGTTGCTGTGCTGTTATAGAGAAATGTTTCTAAAGTGAGTCCTGCTACCCACGATGATGAGCTGTGATGCTTCTACCTGAGCATAAAGCAGGTACAGAGAAGTGGCTTAATCACAAGTTCTGTGCTTTTGTGGAAAGAAGCATGCTCTGAGTGGTAAAATGCAGAAAGCCATCAATTAATTTTATTTAAACCTAACCCTAAAAACAAACTGCCGTAGCAGTGAACTTCAAAAAAAATCATTTATAATGCTCCAACCCCCACTATCAATTTTTCAAGTTTAAACGGGGTAAACCAATCAAGATACAAGACAGTGGGAGATCAATTGTAAAGAAGAAAAATCATCCAAATTGAACCTACCATTAACCCATCAAACTCTCCCCATAACCCTAATCCTGAGGGTTTCTCCAAGCCGGCGCTTAGGTACTGTCCACCTGAGCAGATAAAACTTTACCCAAACCCTACCTAAACCGAAACATGTAGAAAGAACCATCTGTTAATTTGATCCAAAACTTTGACTACGAGAAGCTTGGTATTCTCCTTCAGAAATGACATTGCTGTGGTTAGTTTGGCTCCTGCTAAGAATTAATCCCACAAAGAATACCATAGTAACAGAGACTGTCTTGGCGGTTGCCAAGCTAACCACTGCAGTGACATTTCTGATGGAAAGTACAGAGCTTCTCGGTGTCAAAGGTTTGGATAAAATTAACGGATAGCTCAGTCTACGTTTTTCTGTTGGACTTGGCGGTAGAACTAGGGTAAAAGGTTTTTTTTTTTTGCTCAGGCAGCCAGTCTCTGCTGTAGAATTGTCTGCCCTAGCAGATCAAACCCCAGCCCTAACCGTAAGATCCATCCGTTAAGTTTATCCAAACCTAACGCCAACCAAAGCTGCAGAAGACTGTATTTTCAGCGATCATTTCTGCCATTCTTAACTTGAAATATGTTTCTACTAGAGGAACCCTGCTGCAATGTAGCGGTTTGGTTATCCACCCGTTTAGATCTTCCTCCTCTTCATCCTGCCAGCTAACCGCCTGCCCCTAAACCCCCCACTCCAACTCCCTCCCCCCAAATGCTCAGAATCATCCGACATTCCGAGAAAAGTGGTTTTTAGCCATTTTTAGAAAATGCATATTTTGTATAATTATTAAAATTGTTTTAATTTTCTGCTATTTTTCTGGTCCTCTCTGGAACAATACCTACCACCTCCAAAAAAAATTAGGATTATAAGTGCATTTTTGCAAAAATGCATTTATTTTGCATAATGCCAAACATTTCTAAGTCCCAGATTTTTTTTTTTTACATAGGCGAAAAAATTAAAGATGGTCAATCATCTGAAATGCAGATAAAAGTGGTTTTTAGCCATTTTTAGAAAAATGCATATTTATGCATAATTTTAATTTTCTGGGATACCTACCACCTCCAAAAAGAATTGGGATCATAAATGCTTTAGTTTCCGGTCCCGCTATCTACACTAACTAACAGACATATACGCGCGCACACACATTACGAAAACATAGGAGTAGAAAGTGATTCCCGCCAGCCACGATAATGGGCTGTCATGAATCTTCCTGAGCGCAAAGCGGGTACAGGGAAGTTGTTTAATGACAAACTCTGCTTTTATGACCGTTGAGTGCTCCTTTTATGGGAGCTTCGAGGAAGGAGTGCATTCTGAGGAGTTGAAAAGGGGTAATAATTCAGAAGTCCACCGGTTTTATCCAGACCTAAGCCTTACTCTGACAACATTAAATTGCAATAGCAGACAACTTCAACAAAAAAAGTGAAGCTTATATTAGTCTAAACCCCAGCAATAACTTTTGAAGCTTAAAGCAGGGTAAACTAATCAAGATGGAAGACAATGGGAGGTGAATTGTAAAGAAGAAACATCCAAATTTACTGTATCCTTAATCCATCAAACTCTATCCACATCCCTAACCCTAATTCTGGGCATATCTCCAAGCCAGCACTGGTGGAGGCACTCTGGTGACACGTGCTTTCCTGGGCATTCAACCCTAAACTTTCACTCTGAGAAGGTCAGTATTATCCATCAGAAATGCCATTGCCATGGTTCGCTTGCGTACTGCGAAGAGTTACTCTCTATTGCTGTTGTGTTCTTTGTGGGATTGTCTGCCTGAGCAGGTAAAATCTTACCCTAACAAAAACCCTACCCCAACCCAAAGGTGTGGAAAGATCCGTCAATTTTATCCAAAACTCACTCTGAGAAGCTCAAGACTTTCCATAATAAAAGCCATTGCCGTATCCCGTACCCTAACTCAACCGAATCATGTAGAAGGAGGCATCCGTTAATTTTATCCAATCTATCACTCTTAGAAGCTCTGTGCTTTCCATTATAAATACCATTACTGTGGTTAGCTTGGCTACCGTGAAGACTTGGTCTCTATTGCTGTGGTATTCTCTGTAGGATTGTCTTTCAGAGCAGATAAAACCCTTGCCCTACCCCAACCCTAATCGGAAGAAATTGAGCCACCCATTAAGTTTATCCAAAGCTGATCCTACTTTCAAATCAAAGCAACCCTAACCCAATATTACAGATTTGCCTCAGTGGGCTTAATAGCAACACAACATCGTGTCCTTAGACCCTCTCATTGGATAAGGAACTCCCTAGAAAACCTCCTTTAACAGGGAGTTAAAATAAGATATCTCGGGGGGAGCAACAGAGGAGGGATCTCTCAAGACAGATAGCGTGCAATGGATGTTATGTTCACGCAATTTACATAATACAACATTGAACGAGGATAACAGAATTACAATGGACATGCAATTTATGAAGAACATGATGTGCCATGTCAGGAATCATTTTTGTAGTTCTTAACTTGAGAAATGTTTCTAAAGTGAGTCCTGCTACCCACGATGATGAGCTGTGATGCTTCTTCCTGAGCACAAAGCGGGTACAGAGAAGTGGTTTAATCACACGTTCTGTGCTTTTGTGGAAAGAAGCATGCTCTGAGTGGTAAAATGCAGTGAGCCATCAATTAATTTTATTTAAACCTAACCCTAAAAACAAACTGCCATAGCAGTGAACTTAAAAAAAATCATTTATAATGCTCCAACCCCCACCATCAATTTTTCAAGTTTAAACGGGGTAAACCAATCAAGATACAAGACGGTGGGAGATCAATTGTAAAGAAGAAAAAACATCCAAATTGAACCTACCATTAACCCATCAAACTCTCTCCATAACCCTAATCCTGAGGGTTTCTCCAAACCAGCGCTTAGGCACTGTCCACCTGAGCAGCTAAAACTTTACACAAACCCTCCCTAAACCGAAACATGTAGAAAGAACCATCTGTTAATTTGATCCAAAACTTTGACTACGAGAAGCTCAGTACTCTCCTTCAGAAATGACATTGCTGTGCTTAGTTTGGCGACCGCGAAGAGTTAGTCACTTTCTGTGGTATATTCTGTGGGATTATCTGCCTGAGCAGATAGAACTTTACCCCAACTGAAATGTAGAAAGAGTCTTCCTTTAACTGGATCCAAAAATTTTACTCTGAGAAGCTCTGTATTTTCCATCAGAAATGCCATTGTCATGGTGAGCTTTGCTACCACGAAGAGTTAGTCTCTGTTGCTGAGGGATTGTCTGCCTGAGCAGGTAAAACACTTACCCTAACTCAACCGAACATGTAGAAAGAGCCATCTGTTTATTTCATCCAAAACTATCGCGCCGAGAAGCTCGGTACGTTCCATCCACATTGCCATGGTTAGCTTGGCTACGATGAAGAGTTGGTCTCTGTTGCTGTGGGATTTCTGAGGGATTGTCCGCCTAAACGGATAAAACCCTTGCCCTAAGCGAAACATGTAGAAAGCACTCTGTTAATTTCATCCAAAATTTTCATTCGGAGAAGCTCTGTTCTTTCCTGCAGAAATGCCATTGCCGTGTTTAGCTTGGCTATTGCGAAGAGGTAGTGTCTGTCACTGTGGGATTGTCTGCCTGAGCAGGTAAAACACTTATCCTAACCCAACCGAAACATGTAGAAAGAACCATCCGTTTATTTTACCCAAAACTATCGCTGCGACAAGCTCGCTACACTCCATCAGAAATGCCATTGCCATGGTCGGCTTTGGCTACCACCAAGACTGCCTGTTGCTTTGGTATTTCTATGGGATTATCTGGCTGTGCAGATAAAACCCTTACTCTTAAGTGAAACATGTAGAAAGAGTCATCTGTTAATTTCATCCGGAACTATCACTCCGAGAAGCTCAGTACTTTCCATCAGAAATGACTTTGCTGTGGTTAGTTTGGCTACTATGAAGAGTTAGTCTCTGTTGCTGTGGTATTTTCTGTGGGATTGTCTGCCTGAGCAGATAAAACCCTTACTGTAACTCTACTCTAACCAAAAGATGTGGAACGACCCAACCCTTAAATTTACCCAAAGATTTTATTCCGAGCAGCTCGGTACATTCCATCTGAAATGCCATTACTGTGGTTAGCTTGTCTATCGAAGTTATTCTCTGTTGCAGTGGTATTCTCTGTAGGATTTTCTGCCTTAGCAGGTAAAACCCTAACCCTATCTCAACCGAAACATCTAGAAAGAACAATCCGTTAATTTTATCTGAAACTATCACTCCATGTTCAGAAATGCTACTGCGAAGAGGTAGTCCCTGTTGATGTGGTATTGTTTGCCTGAGCAGACAAAACTCTTAGCCTAACTCATCCCTAACCGAAAGATGTAGAAAGAGCAATCTATTAATTTTATCCAAACCTTTCAGTTGGAAAAGCTCAGTACTTTCCATCAGAAATGACTTTGTCATGGATAGCTTGGCTTCTGCTAAGAGTTATTCTCTGTTGTGGTATTTTTTTTGTGGGATTGTCTGACTGAGCAGATAAGCCTTAACCCAAACCTTACCTCAAGTGAAACATGTAGAAAGCGCGCTCCGTTCATTTTATGCAGAACTTTTACTCTGAAAAGCTCAGTACTTTCCATCAGAAACACCATTGCTGTGGTTAGCTTGGCTACTGCGACGAGTTGGTGTCTTGCTGTGGTATTCTCTGTAGAATTGTGTGCCAGAGCAGATTAAACCCTTGCCCCAACCCTAACCGAAAGATATAGAGCCATCCGTTACGTTTAGCCGAACCTAATCCTACTTTTGGGGATAAGTTCTTTAGTTTTTATCGTGAGAAATGTTTTTCTAAAGTGAGTCCCGCCACCCACATGATGAGCTGTCGTGCTTCTTCCTGAGCACTAAGCGGGTACAGAGAAGTTGTTTAATCACAAGCTCTGTGCTTTAGATGACGTTCAATGTTCCTTTTATGGGAGCATCAAGAGAAGGGGCATGTTCTGAGTGTAAAAAGGAAAAAAGTGCAGAAATTCATCAATTTGATCTAAACCTTAGTCTCAACTCTTAAAACATTAAATTGCAATTGCAGACAAGTTCAATTTGGAAAAAAACAAAACAAAAAAAAACACTATTGTTCCAAACCCCACCAACAACTTTTCAAGTTTAAAACGGGATCAAGATATAAGACTGGGAGATCAGTTGTAACGAATAAACACCCAAATTGCCCCTAGACTTAACCAATCAAACTCTATCCATATCCTTAATCCAGCACTTGGGCATTGGCGGAGGTGCTCAGTTGACATGTGTTGGCTCTGGCATTCAACCCTAACCATAAAGTTAACCTAGTATGTTCAGTGTGAAATGCCGGAGCCGTGGTTAGCTTGGCTACCACGAAGAGTTGGTCTCTGTTGCTGTAGGGTTTACTGTGGGATTTGCTGCCTGAGCAGATAAAACCTTTACCCTAATACAAACCCTAACCCAAACGTGTTGAAAGAGCCGTCTGTTAATTTTATCCAAATTTTGCATACCGAGAAGCTCTACTTCCCATCAGAAATGCTATTGTTAGCTTGGCAACCTCCAAGACAGTCTCTGTTGCTATGGTATTATTTGTGGGATTAATTCTTAGCAGGAGCCAAGCTAACCACGGCAATGGTATTTCTGGTGGAAGATACTGAGTGTTTCGGAGCTTTTTGTTCGGATATAATTAGCGGCTGGCTCTTTTTACATCTTTTTGTAAGGGTTCGCATAGGTTTAGTATAAAGGTTCTATCTGCTTAGACAGACAGTCTCTGTTGCTGTTGTATTTCTGCGGGATTGTCCACCTGAACAGATAAAACCCTTAGCATAAGTGAAACATGTAGAAAGAGGCATCCATTAATGATAACCAAAACTTTCGCTCCGATAAGCTTGGTACTTTCCATCAGAAATGCCATTGCGGTGGTTAGCTTGGCTATTCCGAAGAGTTAAGTCTCTGTTGCTGTGGTATTCTCTGTACGATTGTCTGACTTAACAGGTAAAACCCTTACATCTAAGCGAAACATGTAGGAAGAGCCGTCCATTCATGTTTTCCAAAACTTTCACTCCGAGAAGCTTGGTACTTTCCATCAGGAATGCCATTGCCGTAGTTAGCTTGGCTACTACAGAGTTTTTCTCTGTTGCTGTGGTATTTTTTGTGTGATTGACTGCCTGAGCTGATGAAACGCTTACAATTAAGCGAAACATGTAGACAGAGCCGTCGATTAATTTCATCCAAAACTATTACTCCAAGAAGCTTGGTACTTCAGAAATGCCATTGCCGTGGATAGCTTGGCTACTGCGAAGAGTTGGACTTTGTTGCTGTGGTATTCTGTGTGATTGTTTGGCTGAGCTGATAAAACCCTTACAACTAAGCGAAAAATGTAGAAAGAGCCGTCCATTGATTTTATCTAAAACGTATACTCTGAGAGGTTTGGTACTTTCCATCAGAAATGCCATTGCCGTGGTTAGCTTGGCTATGACGAAGAGTCTGTTGCTGTTGTATTTCTGCGGGATTGTCCGACTGAACAGGTAAAACCCTTACCATAAGTGAAACATGTAGAAAGAGCCCTCCATTAATGTTATCCAAAACTTTCACTCTAAGAAGCTTGGTTCTTTCTTTCAGAAATGACTTTGCCATAGATAGCCTGGCTACTGCTAAGAGTTGTTCTCTGTTGTTGTGGTATTTTGTTGTGAGATGGTGTGACTGAGTAGATAAGCCCAAACCCAACCTCAAGCGAAACATGTAGAAAGCGCTGTCCGTTAATTTTATGCAAACATTTTACTTAGAAAAGCTGGGTTCTTTCCTTCAGGAATACAATTGCCATGGTTAGCTTGGCTACTGCGAAGAGTTTGTCTCTATTGCTGTAGTGTTCTTTGTAGGATTGTCTGCCAGAGCAGATAAAACCCTTGTCCCAACCCTAACTGAAAGATATAGAGCCATCCGTTATGTTTAGCCAAACCTGATCCTAACTTTGGGAATAAGTTCATTAGTTGTTATCTCGAGTAATGTTTTTCTAAAGTGTGAGTCACCCCACCCACGATGATGAGCTGGGGTGCTTCTTGCTGAGCGCGAAGCAGGTATGGAGAAGTGGTTTAATCCCAAGCTCTGCTTTCGGTGACCGTCCAGTGTTCCTTTTATGGGAGCATCAAGGGAAGGAGCATGTTCTGAGTGGTAAAAAGGTGCAGAAATTCATCAATTTTATCTAAACCTAACCCTAAACCATAGTCTTATCTCTTAAAACATTATATTGCAATTGCAGAAAAGTTCAATTAAAAAAAATCCAAACAAAAAACACTTTCCTTGTTCCAAACCCCACTAACAACTTTTCAAGTTTAAAACGGGATAACATAATCAAGATATAAGACAATGGGAGAGTAGTTGTAAAGAATAAACATCCAAATTGCCCCTAGACTTAACCAATCAAACTCTATCCCTAACCCTAATCCTGGGGGTATTTCTAAGCCAGCACTTGGGCATTGGCGGTGGTGCTAGTTGACATGTGTTGGCTCTGGCATTCAACCCTAACCATAAAGTTGACCTAGTGCTTTTCATCTGAAATGCCGTTGCCGTGGTTAGCGTAGCTACGGCGAAGAGTTGGTCTCTTTTATTGTGGGATTTTCTGCCTGAGCAGGTAAAACCTTTACCCTAACACAAACCCTACCCCAAACCAAATGTGTTGAAAAAGTCGTCTGTTAATTTTATCCAAACCTTGCACACCGGGAAGCTTTGTACTTTCCATCAGAAATGCCATTGCCATGGTTAGCTTGGCAACCTCCCAAGACAGTCTCTGTTGCTATGGTATTATTTGTGGGATTAATTCTTAGCAGGAGCCAAGCTAACCATGGCAATGGTATTTCTGATGGGAAATTAGTGTTTCGGAGCTTTCGGTTTGGATATAATTAGCGGTTGGCTCTTTTTGCATTTTTTTTTGTAAGGATTGGGATAGGTTAAGTGTAAGGGTTTTGACGGCTCAGGCAGATGGTCTCTGTTGCTGTGGTATTCTCTGTGAGACTACTTTTGAGCAGTAAAAACCCTCACCATAACCCTAAGCCAACCTTGAAAGAAAGATGTATAGAGATGCTTCCGTTAAGTTTATCCAAAACTTTCATACCGAGAAGCTCGGTACTTTGCATCAGAAATGCCATTTCTATCGATGGCTTGGCTACCGCTAAGTTAGTCTGTGTAGCTGTGGTATTCTCTGTGGGATTAACTCTTGGCGGTAGTCAGCTAACCATGGCAATGGCATTTCTGATGTAAAGTACCGAGGTTCTCAGAGTGAAAGTTTTGGATAAACTTAACGGATGTCTCTTTCTACATATTTCGTTCAGGGCTACCGTATGGTTCAGGTTATGGTGAGGATTTTTCCTGCTCAAAAGTAGTCCCACAGAGAATACCATAACAGAGACTGTCTGCTTGAGCAGATAAAACTCTTAACTCAAACCTACCGCAACACTAACAAAGATATAGAATGAGCCATGCATTAATTTTATCCATACATTTCATTCCGAGAAGCTTGGTACTTTCCATCAGAAATGCCATTGCCGTAGTTGGCTTGGCTACCATGAAGAGTTGGTCTCTGTTGCTGTGGTGTTCTCTGTGCAATTGACTGCCTGAGCTGATAAAACGCTAAGCAAAACATGTACAAAGAGCCGTCCATTAATTTTATCCAAAACTTTCACTCTGAGAAGCTTGATACTTTCAATCAGTAATACCATTGCTGGAGTTAGCTTGGCTACTACGAAGAGTTAGACTTTGTTGCTGTGATGTTCTGTGTGATTGTCTGCCTGAGCTGATAAAACCCTTACACTAAGCGAAATATGTAGAAAGAGCTGTCCAGTAATTTTATCCAAAACTTGCACTCTGAGAAGCTTGGTACTTTCCATCAGAAATGCCATTGCCGTAGTTAGCTTGGCTACTGCGAAGAGTTAGTCTCTGCTGTGGTATTCTCTGTGTGATTGTCTGTCTGAGCCGATAAAACCCTTAGATCTAAGCGAAACGTAGAAAGAGCCGTCCATTAATTTTATCCAAAACTTTCACTCCGAGAATCTTGGTACTTTCCCTCAGTAATGACATTGCCCTGGTTTGCTTAGCTACCACGAAGAGTTAGTCTCTGTTGCTATTGTATTTCTGCGGGATTGTCTGACTGAACAGATAAAACCCTTACTATAAGTGAAATATGTAGAATAGCCGTCCATTAATTTTATCCAAAACTTTCACTGCAAAAAACTTGATACTTCCCATCCGGAATGCCATTGCCGTAGTTAGCTTGGCTACTACGAATAGTTGGTCTCTGTTGCTGTGGTATTTTCTGTGCGATTGTCTGCCTGATAAAACCCTTACACTAAGCGAAATATTTAGAAAGAGCTGTCCAGTAATTTTATCCAAAACTTTAACTCCGAGAAGCTTGGTACATTCCATCAGGAATGCCATTGCCGTAGTTAGCTTGGCTACCATGAAGAGTCTTTCTCTGTTGCTGTTGTATTTTTGCGGGATTGTCCGACTGAACAGATGAAACCCTTACCATAAGTGAAACATGTAGACAGTGCCGTCCATTAATGTTATCCAAAACTTTTACTCCGAGAAGCTTGGTACTTTCCATCAGAAATGCCATTGCCGTGATTAGCTTGGCTATTGCGAAGAGTTAGACTCTGTCGCTGTGGTATTATCTGTGCGTTTGTCTGCCTGAGCTGATAAAACCCTTACAACTAAGACAAACATGTAGAAAGAGCCATCCATTAATTTTAGCTAAAACTTACTCTGGGAGGTTTGGTACTTTACATCAGAAATGCCATTGGCGTGGTTAGGCTTGGCTACTGCTAAGAGTTATTCTCTTTTTGTTGTGGGATTGTCTGGCTGAGTAGATAAAACCCTTACCCTACCTCAAGCGAAACATGTAGATAGCGATGTCCGTTAGTTTTACGCAAACATTTTACTCTGAGAAGCTGTGTACTTTCCATCAGAAATACCATTACCGTGGTTAGCGTGGCTACCGCGACGAGTTAGTCTCTATTGCTGTGGTATTCTCTGTAGGATTGTCTGCCAGAGCAGATAAAACCCTTAGCCCAACCGTAACTGAAAGATATTAAGCCATCAGTTGAGTTTATCCAAACCTAATCCTAATTTCGGGGATAATTTCTTTAGTTCTTATATTGAGAAATGTTTTTCTAAAGTGTGAGTCCCTTCACCCACGATGATGAGCCTGGGGTGCTTCTCCCTGAGCGCGAAGCATGTACAGAGAAGTGGTTTAATCACTCACTGGGCTTTTGGTGACCGTTCAGTGTTGCTTTTATGGGGTTATCAAGTGAAGGACCATGTTCTGTGTGGTAAAAAGGAGGGGAAAAATGTAGAAATTCATCAATTTTATCCAAACCTATCCCTAAACCTTAGTCCTAACCCTAAAAACATTAAATTGCAGAAGTGCAATTCAATAAAAAAAAAACACTTGGTGGTGTTTTGAGCAATACAAAGTTTTCAAGTTTAAAACGGGATAAACCAATCAAGAGAGAAGACCATGGGAGATCAATTGTAAAGAATAAACAACCTCCAAATTGACCCTATACCTAACCCTAAACCTGGGGGTATCTGTTATCCAGTATTTGGGCATTTGGCTCTGGCATTCAACCATAATCCTTACCTTTCACTAGGAGAAGCCTAGTATTTCCCATCAAAAATGCTATGGTTGGCGTGGCTAACATGAAGACTTAGTCTCTGTTGCTGTGGTGTTTTCTGTGGGATTTTCTGCCTGAGCAGGTAAAACCTTTACCCTAACACAAACCCTATCTTCACACCGAGAAACTCTGTACTTTCCATCAGAAATGCCATTGCAATGGTTAGCTTGGCAACCGCCAAGACGGTCTCTGTTGCTATGGCGTTCTTTGTGGGATTAATTCTTAGCAGGAGTCAAGCTAACCACGGCAATGATATTTCTGGTGGAAAATACTGACTGTCTCGGAGCCTTGGGTTTGGATATAATTAACGGATGGCTCTTTCTACATCTTTATGTACGGGTTGTGATAGGTTTAGTATGAGTTTTATCTGCTCAGGCAGACAGTCTCTGTTGCTGTGGTATTCTCTATGGGACTACATTTGAGTAGGAAAAACCCTCACCGTAACCTTAATCCTACGCTAACCCTTACCGAAAGATGTAGAAAGAGACCTCCGTTAATTTCATCCAAAACTTTCATTTCAAGAAGCTCGGTACTTTCCATCAGAAATGCTATTTCCATCGAAATCTTGCCTATCACTATATTAGTCTCCTCTTGCTGTGGTATTGTTTGTGGGATTAAGCCTTGGCGGTAGCCAAGCTAACCACGGCAATGGCATTTCTGATATAAAGTACCGAGCTCCTCCCAGTGAAAGTTTTGGATAAACTTAACGGATGGCTATTTCTTCATCTTTCGGTTAAGGTTTTATCTGGTAAGGAAGACAATCCCAAAGAGAATACCTCAGCAACAGAGACTGTCTGCCTATGCAGATAAAATCCTTATACTAAACCTATCCCAGGCCTTACTTTCCATCTGAAATGCCGTTACTGTGGTTAGGTTGGCAACCGCCAAGACGGTCTCTGTTGCTATGGTATTCTCTGTGGGATTGTCTGCCTCAGTAGATAAAAACCGAATCCCAGCCTTAACTGAAAGACCCGTCTGTCAAGTTTATGCAAACTTAACCCTACTCTTAACCCTAACCAAAAGATTCAGAAGACGATACTTTGAGCGATAATTTCTGTCGTTCTTGTAAAATGTTTCAAAAGTGTGAGTTCTGCCACCCACGATGATGAGCTGCGGTGCTTCTTCCTGAACATGAAGCAGGTACAGAGAAGTGGTTTAATCACAAGCGGTGTGCTTTTGAGGCAAGAAGCGTGCTTTGATCGGTAAACTGGAGAAAACTATCAATTTTATTTAAACCTAACCCTAAAAACAAACTGCCATAGCAATTAACTTAAAAAAATTGGTAACACTTTAGTATGGGGAACATATTCTAAGTAACAAAAACTTAATTTATAGTAATTTAACACTATTAACACTTGTAGTTTTGTTATGTAAGAACAGACCATATTCATTAAGTGTTAGTAAGGGAGAATAACTCTTCTTGTGGTACTACCACCTTATAAAGTCCATACTAAGCAAAGCATATTGAGATGGTACTACTAATAAACTAATTCTGAGGTTATAGAGGGAAAACTCATAGTTAATGGCTTACTGGTTGTATAATAAGGCCATGCAGAATAAGGCATTGAGTATGTAATAATGACCAATTAAGAGCCAATATGTTGCTAATTTGCATGCAAATAAGCACCTAATTAATGGTGACTACGTTCCCCATACTAAAGTGTTACCAACATGTTTTTATAATGCTCCAAACCTCACCAACAATTTTTCAAGTTTAACACGGGATAAATTAATAAAGATGCAAGACAGTGGGAGATGAGTTGTAAAGAAGAAAAAACATTCAAATTGAACCCATCCTTAACCCATCAATCTCTCCATAACCCTAATATTGGGGGTATCTCCAAGCCAGCACTCGGGCACTGTCCACTTGAGCAGATAAAACTTTACCCTAACCCAAACTCTACCTCAACCGTAACATGTAGAAAGAACCATCCGTTGATTTGATCCAAAACCTTTACTACGAGACGCTCAGTACTCTTAATCAGAAATGAGAGAGGCTGTGGTTAGTTTGGTGACCATGCAGTTATTCTCTGTGCGATTGTTTGCCTGAGCAGATTAAACCCTTTCACTAACCCAGCCCTAACCGAAATACGTAGAAAGACACACCTGTTAATTTTATCAAAACTTTTCACTCGGAGAAACTCGGTTCTTTCCTTCAGAAATGCTATTGCTGTGGTTAGCTTGGCTACCATAAAAAGTCAGTCTCTGTTGTTGTGGTATTGCTGCGGGGTTGTCTGCCTGAGCAGATAAAACCCATTTACTCTTAAGTGAAACATGTAGAAAGAGCTGTCCGTTAATTTTATCCGAAACTGTTCCTCCGAGAAGCTCGGTACTTTCCATCTGAAATGCCATTTACGTGGTTAGCTTGTCTAGCGAAGTTATTCTCTGTTGCAGTGGTATTCTCTGTAGGATTTTTGGCCTGAGCAGATAAAACCCATTACTCTTAAGTGAAACCTGTAGAAAGAGTTGTCCGTTAATTTTAACTGAAACTATCACTCCGAGAAGCTTGGTACTTTTCATCAGAAATGCCATTGCCGTGGTTAGCTTGGCTACCACGAAGAGTTGGTGTCTGTTGCTGTGGTATTTTCTGTGGGATCGATTTGCCTGAGCTGATAAAACCCTTACCGTAACCCTATCCCAAACCTAACCAAAAGAGGTAGAAAGAGCCAACCCTTAATTTTATCCAAAAGTTTTACTCCGAGAAGCGCTGTACTTTTCCCCTGAAATGCCACTGCCATGGTTGGCTTATGTATGCGAAGGTATTCTCTCTTGCAGTGGTATTCTCTGTAGGATTTTCTGCCTGAACAGGTAAAACCCGTACCCTACCCCAACCCAAACATGTACAAAGAGCATATGTTAATTTTATCCGAAACTATCACTCTGAGAAGCTCGGTACCTTCCATCAGAAATGCCATTGCCGTGGTTAGCTTTGCTACCATGAAGTTAGTCTCTTTTGCTGTGGTATTCTCTGTGGGATTTTATGCCTGAGTAAGTAAAACCCTCACCCTAACCAAACTGAAATGCGTAGAGAGAGCATACGTTAATGTTATCAGAAACTATCACTCCTAGAAACTTGGCACTTTTCATCAGAAATGACATTGCTGTGCATAGCCTGGCTACTGCTTAGTTGGTCTCTGTGGTATTCTGTGCGATTGTCTGCCTGAGCTGATAAACCCCTACCCTAAGCAAAACATGTCGAAAGAGCCATCCGTTAATTTTATTCTCTTTTCACTCCGTGAAGCTCAGTACTTTCTGTCAGAAATGCCATTGTTGTGGTTGGTTTGGCTTTCGCAAAGAGTTGATCTCTGTTGCTGTGGTATTCTCTGTGGGATGGTCTGCCTGAACCGATAAAACACTTACCCTAACCCAACCAAAACGTGTAGAAAGAGCCATCTGTTAATTTTATCCAAAACTATCACTCCATGAAGCTCTGTACTTTCCATCAGAAATGTCTTTGCCATGGTTAGTTTGGCAACTGTGAAGAGGTAGTCGCTGTTGCTGAGGTATTGTCTGCCTGAGCAGATAAAACTCTTAGCCTAACTCATCCCTAACCGAAAGATGTAGAAAGAGCCATCTTTTTTTTCTTTTTTATGATTAATAGTTTTTTTTTACAATAATAAAGCATATAAACAAGTATTTCAGTTTGAAATAACATGGACATTAAATCAGAATGCGAACGAAACAAGCACAACCAGACCGAAAATAAATAAAAGATAGGAGAGACATCCTGAAATAATGAAAGAAGAAAAAAAAAGACGAAAAAACAAACAAAAGAAGAAAAAACATGACTGTGAGCCATCTTTTAATTTTATCCAAACGTTTCACTCAGAAAAGGTCAGTACTTTCCCTCAGAAATGACTTTGTCATGGATAGCTTGGCTACTGTCAAGAGTTATTCTCTGTTGTGGTATTTTTTTGTGGGATTGTCTGACTGAGCAGATAATCCCTAACCCAAACCCTACCTCAAGTGAAACATGTAGAAAGCGCTGTCAATTTTATGCAAAACTTTTACTCTGAAAAGCTCGGCTCTTTGCTTTAGAAATGCCATGGATAGCTTGGCTATCGCGATGAGTTAGTCTGTATTGCTGTGGCTCTGTAGGATTGTCTGCCAGAGCAGATAGAACCCTTATCCCAACGCTAACTGAAAGATATAGAGCCACCCGTTACGTTTATCTACACCTCATCCTAATTTCGGGGATAATTTCTTTAGTTCTCATATTGAGAAATGTTTTTCTAAAGTGTGAGTCCCGCCACCCACAATGATGAGCTGGGGTGCTTCTTCCTGAGTGCGAAGCAGGTACAGAGAAGTGGTTTAATCACAAGCTCTGTGCTTTTGGTGACCGTTCATTGTTCCTTTTTATGGGAGCATCAAGGGAAGGAGCATGTTCTGAGTGGTAAAAAGGGAAAAAAATGCAAGAATTCATCAATTTTATCCAAATCTAAACCTTAGTCCTAACTCTAAAAACATTAAATTGCAGAAAAGTACAATAAAAAAAAAAAACACACCCACTCATTAATTTGGTATATAAAATTTGTTGCTATATAAAAATCCCAAAATCCAACCCAACAGGCTTGAAAACATAGGAATTGATACCAAGATCAATCAAGCCAAAAAACGACACAAAATATATAAAAAAAAGCCATTTTTGGAGGCTAATTTGACAGCCATCTTGAAAAATGGCCTCCATCTTGGATTTTCAAGTGGCCAATCGGACAGATTTGATTGGAAGCCTGTGGAGAAGAAATGCACCAAATTTCATGCTTGTATCATAATTTGCACAATTCCCCTCAAGTTTGGCTTTTATCCGCTCCACTATAACCCAAAACATACCTCAACCGCAACATATAGAAAGAGCCATCTGTACACTTTATCCAAAACTGTCACTCCGAGAAGCTTGGTACTTCCCATCAGAAATGTCATTGCCATTGTTAGCTTAAGAGTTCGTCTTTGTTGTGATATTTTACAGTATACCCACCAGCAACAAGCTCCCCTCACTACACATACCCAAATAGTGCCCAAACAAATTTTAACAAAAACCAGCGTCCCCCAAAAATACTTTGGGGGACATTTGTCTCTGATTTAGTTTGTCTCGTCATAAAGACTGGTTTGTTTGTTCCTGGTTTAGTTTGTCAAGTCATAAAGACTGGATTATTATTTGTTCCTGATTTAGTTTCTCAAGTCATAAAGACTGGATTATTGTTTGTACTTGGTTTAGTTTGTCAGGTCATAAAGACTGGATTATTGTTTGTTCCAGATTTAGTATGTCAAGTCATAAAGACTGGATTATTTTCAGTGTTATTGTCATTAAAAACAATGTGCAAGCACATGTTCCTGAGTTAGGGTCTCAAGTCATGAAGACTGGGTTATTTGTTCCTGATTTAGTTTGTCAAGTCATAAAGGCTGGATTATTTTTTTTCCCCCTGATTTAGTTTGTCAATTCATAAATACTGGTTTATTGTTTGTTCCTGGTGAGTTTGTCAAGTGAAAGACTGGATTATTGTTTGAAGCCTGGTTTCTGTCTGATTTTATTTTTTTTCTGTACTTGGGTCCATACCAAACCAAGGTCCTAACAAAGATGTGCCCCCCTTCTTTATTTAATAACTGTGTTCCCCAGCTGTGAGAGGAACTTGTATTGGGTGTGTGTGTGTGCGCTCAACATGGTATTTGATAGATATAATAAATACAGTATAGAGCAGAGAACATAGAGTATAGAACATAGTATAGATAGATGTAATATAATCGTTAGATAGTATAGAGCAGAGAACATAGAGTATAGGACATAATATAGTTAGATATAATCGATGGATATAATAGTATAGAGCAGAGAACATGGCAGAGACAAGTTGATTTGAAGATATCCTTTTTGGTAAATCATTTTATTAGCCACACGAGCAAAACCGGTGGAATTAGTTTTTGCTACATTTTGATTCTGCAGCACAATATATACATGTACAACAACAGACACTCCACAAATCATGAACAATACAGTTACACAATAGCAGAAATAAACATATCAGGTATTACAGGTGAATGGTATTTATGCCAATGGTGTGTGAGGATGGGACTATAGGGAGGAATTCAGAGTCTTGATGGATAGGGAGGAAAAAAACTGTTTGCAAAGCGTGTAGTCTTAGTTGACAGTGACCTGTAGCGCTTCCCTGAGAGAAGGAGCTGGAAGAGGTGATGAGCAGGATGTGAGGGGTCGCAGGTGATCTTTGCTCGCTTTACAGTCCAGTTAGTATGTAGAGATTCAACTGAGGGGAATGGGTTGCCTATGATTTTGGATGCCTTGTTGACAATCCGCTGCAGTTTTTTAGTGTTTGACTGTCTGTGCTGCTGTACCATATGGTAATACTGTAATAGAAGATGTTATGATGGACTCGGGTAATGGCTGAGTAAAATAACGAGCAGTAGATGTTTGATCCGGTACTTTTTTCTTTTTTCACAAATTTTATTTATTGAAATTTTACAGTCAAAATGTTATACAGACATATATGAAGTCAATGTTTATTGGTCCACTTCATTCAAACATGAAACCTACCGCTAAAAATTTGGTGTCATCTTTGACCAGTGTCTTTTGATCACCATGTTACTAAGGTTGTCCAATCCTGTTTCCTTCAGCTACAAAATATTGCAAAAATCACTTTTAAAGACATCAAAAAATTAATTCACACTTTCTCCCTTCTAGATTAATGTAACTTTCTCTACTCTGGCCTCAACTATGCTACTTTAAATCATCTACAGTTGGTTCAAAATGCAGTTGCTAAACTAACTAGAACTAGTTGTAGGTCCCATATTACCCCTATTCTTGCATCTCTTCACTGGCCTCCTGTAAAGTTCAGAATAATCTTGAGTTTATTGATTACATTTAAAGCACTGCATGATCTTGCCCCCAGTTATATTTGCGATCTTCTCATTTCACTGTCAGACCATTGATCCTCAAACCTCAGTTATATTTCCCTCAAAGCACAGACACAAGTGGCTTTCTCGCTACTGGTTTATTTGAAAGTTGTCTTCGCCTCCAAATCCACCATGAAAACTGACAGTATTAATGACCCATGAAGACCATAATAGCTTCACGTGGAAAAAATGGTATACGCTCCATGTTGCGTAACATATATTGAAGTAACAGACAAAGAAAATGCCTATGACTCAGAAAATGGGTTATAAAGCAAACTGGGCTAAATAATCTAAAATAGGTTTGGCTAAGGAGGCATTGGAAAATAATATCATTCAGACAACAGTATTATAAAAGAGAAACGGCCGGCATTTATTAAACATATTAATAACAATACAAGTGCACTTTGAATGGTCAATAAGGAAAAGAATAAGGGTCAAACCCCTTTTGGTCGGTCTGTAATGTTTTTTCAGTGTGTAGACTCAGAGCTCTGGTCAAAAAGAGAAAATATGAAAAGATAAAAGTCTGAAACTATCTGGGTAGTGTGTGTAGTGTTCATTCACAAAAATGGAGATCTCTAAAACGGTCTTGTCTGTCTCTCCTGGTCGTCCTCAATGGAGAAGCAAGACGCCACTCTTCCACGTGCTGTCTACGCCTCGTGGGTCACAGGGCTTGCTGCTCCCTTCTCTTGGGGAAGGAATCCAGTACACAAAAAAACCAACCTGCATACCACAGGGTAGAAAATAAGTCTCTACTCTCTAAAGCACCAGATCTAGAATATTTGAATCGATCTTTCACATTCCCAAATAATGGAATTAGGAAACAAAACGAAGCTAGTGAAGGTCCTTGCAGCTAGCAAGTACAAATCACAGCGGAATCGTATAACATTTCACATTCATATTAAGCTATAGGATATAGGCTATCTGAAAATCCTCCGATTGGTTCTTGTAATGAAATGTTCTAGGTTCTCTTCAGTTGTAGGCCTAACAGGCCTACACATTATAAGACAACTACTATGCTACTACAGTGCATGGATAGAAAAAAGACAAACATGGCTAAACTAGCATATGGTTAGCTACTGTAGAAACTCACTGAAGAATCCGGGCAAATAAAGAAAACCGGTTTCCAAGCAAGCAATCCTCTGCAATCCAAACGGGATTAATTAATTTAGACTGGTAAATTTAAATGAGTAAGGGTAACAAAGGCATAAATTTTGTATCTCTTTTCCAGCTTCTACGAGTTGGACTTTGGTTCATTCGTCTGCAGCTCAAGAAAGGTCTGCAGTCAATCTTTTACTATCGTTCTGATCTGACAAGGCCTGGTAATTTTCCATTTGGACAGGCTGCTAGCGCCCTCTACAGGGGACTGCATGGACATGCATTAACTCTTTCTAGGGCAGCTAAAATCAGGGGGGTTACACCTCGTTGGCTGCATGCTACGACAGGGAAGTCGTCAAATCTTGTTTGTAAATATTAACTTCTCAAAGTTCGCTATATACGACAAACTTTCATTACACATGAAGTCTTGTTAGATGCTTGCTTGCGGAGATCTTCCCTTCATCTAACTTATGTGAAAGAAACCCAACAGGATTTGCCCCTCAACATTAAAATCGGCTGTCAAAATAAGTCTCAATCCAAATCATAGTTGCATGTAATACAATAATTGCTTGCCGGTACTGCTTAAGAGTCTTCCTGATGTATACGTATGTGAACGTAACCTTAAGCTGAGACTTCAAAATGATAGTACTATTACTTGTAATAAATGAAATGATGTATACATAACAAATGCAGTTAAAATGAACTCTCAATCATAACATTGGTCTTGGAAAAGGTAGACGAATATTACAAATTATGTAAACATGATAGCTTCAGTGTTTTATCTATTGCTTATTCCAACTGCAAAACAAAATATGACTTCGCCTTTGCAGTTTCAGCCCCAAGCCTCTGGAATAATCTCCCCCAATCTGTTAAATTTGCTAAATCTTCGATTGTTTTAAGCGGCTTCTAAAAACCCATCTTTTAATGGATTCCCACGTTTGACTTCTGTTTTGTTTTTTTTAGCTTGGTCTGTTACTACCGGTTCTATATATATTAAAAAAGATTTCATTCACTTTATGTATTTGTTCGCATTTTGTGTATGTAATGTAAAGCACTTTGTAACGGTGTTTAACAGTGATATAAATAAAATGATGTAAATAAAATTTTGCTTGCTTCAAACTAATGGGACTGTGTCCAGATAGATCGGGTTTCCTCAGTTTTAGGTAGTAATTGTCGTCTTTATGCTTTCCACAGATACTGTTCTCTGGCCATGACAATTGCACTCCTTGTCGGCCGGTTTAATGATCTGTCTGTTATCGAGGAGTTCTGATAAGGCTCTGTCTTTTGTACTATTAGGTGTTACTACATGCTGTATGCGGAAGAATTTGTTGAAATAATTCAAATTGGCCACAATGAGGGTCGCGATTTCCGCCAGCAGCGTGCTGTTAGGAGTCTATTCCGACTTGGGAGTGAATGGCAGGGGCTCCGCATCTGTGCTGTCCTCGTAATACACTGCTAGTTTCAGTCTTCTGTGGCATTGTTGAATGTCCCTTCTGATCTGTTCCATTATGCTTTTTGTTACTTAGTTGGAATGAATTTTATTCCTCTGTTCAGTAGGGTTAATTGTGGGGAAGTTAGGAGAAAGTTTTTCGCTAGTACTACATTTTCATTCCCGTCCTGTATCGGCAGGCTTGTGGGGACTTTTAATTTAAATACTCCAACCAGTTTTGTCAGTAATTATATTGCCGTCTCTGGAGTCCAGTGCACATTGTCCTTCTATAAGTCTCGAAGAGAGTCCTATTTAGTGGTGGCATGGTTGGAGTTGCCTTTGATATATTCATTCAGTTTTTGTAGGTTTGTTTGTTCCCCCAGCAGGAGGCTTGTGGAGTAGTTAATCATGGGTATCTGCACATTGGCCCGTGGGAATTGGCTTTTTGCTGCTCTGATGCCCCCTGAAGCTGCTTGATGGTGGTCTTTTTCAGTTTTTGTGATCTATTACTTCGCCTAAAGGACACAATCACCTCTTCCATTGTGTTGAAGTGGGTGGCTTTGTTGGTTGTGCTCTCCGCATGTCTGAATGTGGCTCCCGGATAACTGTCAATTTGTAGGTTAGCCAAGTCGAAAGGTGGGAATTTGGCAGCATTTGAGTCTCCCATTATCAGTATAGTTTTGCTTGTGCTTATGTTAAACCTCTAGTCTTGGCATTTGTTTTGTTTGTTTGCCAGATAGTCTGGGGTATAGTGGTCAGGTTTATTTTTCGTCCGGCGTCCACTTCCAGACAGCTCTGTTTAGCTGTTGTGTGATTTGGCGTGAGGGTCAGACCAGTCAGGCTTGGTGAGTTGTTGTTGGGACGGTCCCGCCTCGTCCTGTAGGAGTGTTTATTTGGTCTGGATTCCCATATGGATCAGTCTGTTGGGTGGGTATTCCAGTGTGGTTCCTTCCCTGCCTCTGTTCTTTTGGGGATGGTGCCTGCGGTGGTAGTGTGGGGAGTATAGTCCTGCTTTTCAGCTGACCAGTCTCCCCTGATCTCTGCGGCCTCGCTGGTCCTCAGTTGCAGCTGTGGGGCCGTAGACGGCTGTGGGCGATCACTCATTGTTTGCGTGGGGGAGGTTGTTTGCGTTTTTCTGCCCCCGTGATGCGATTCGGCGGCACATGGACTTGGGTGACCACAAGCTTCGTTGTACCAGATGGCCCCGCCATTGGTGATTGACTTGGGCGTTTGGTGGCTTCGATTGGCTGTCCTCAGCCTCGAAGTCTGTCAATTTGGAGATGAATATTGTCTGTCGTCAATCGTCTCCTCCTGCAAGTGGCAGCCCAGGCCTTTCCTTGCCGAGGATGAGGTTACCTGGAACGGGCCATCCTAGTCCCGTGTGGATAGGTTGGTGAATTTATCCATTTCTGCTTTTATCAAGTTTGTGTAGTGTTGCTGTACTATTCTCATGGTTGTGGCAGCCCAGTTTTTTTGCAATGTCCTCAATCTTTCTCCGTGTCTTCGTTCAGGACTGCTGGTTTAATGGTGGTAGTCAAATTGTTGGCCAGACTAACCGGTTGGTTGGGGGCTGCTGTGAGGCCGATGCAGTTTTCGAGAGATGGTTTGCTGTGAGCAGTTTATGAAAATTCGCCGTCTTTAAGCCGAAGTCTGTCATCAGACCGTTGTCTTTAATTTCATTTAGCTCTATTTGTTGTTGTAGAGGGCCTTAAAGGAGCAGCAGCCCCTGGGGAATCTACCCTCAAATGTGTATCACCACAGTGGCATAGAAAGGGACTTTGTCTGTAAGCAGCTACTCCGTGAAAAGAATCTCACCCTGGAATTAACGATAAGCACCTGTGCTTCATGAACAGTCAGAAAAGAGCTCCAAGGAGTTAAAGAAAGAAGCGAATATGTACGCTATTCAGAAAACTCGCTGTGGCAACTGCAATGGACAACACACGCTCCTGACCGTAGTAAATGTTATGCATTCAATAAACAATGCAATAATTGTGGCAAACTCAATCATTCTGTTAAATGCTGCAGATCCACACCAGCATTGCCCATAGTTAGCGCCAAAGCCCCCCAGTCATTACTAAAAAAGACAGCCGGATAGCGAGAACGAACTGACCACACAACCAGACAGTGCTTTGGATGATACGTTTTTTTGCGACCCAGTTGATTCAGCCACTCAGGAGAAATCTTCACAACGCTGAAACTGAAAAGTGGAAAGGGCAACTGAAGGTAAAATTGGTTTACACTTGGATTTTTGTATTGTCTTTTAACATTTCTGTTCAGCACACGTATTCTTATCTCGTTTGTAGCCGGGCTCTGCTTAGGTTTGGCGGTGGAGAATGCGTGGTTGCCAGATACAGCTGATAGTTTCCAGCCCAAAAGCTGTCCAAAAACCGCCAGGAGGCACATAAAACTGCCCAAAATGTAAAATCAATATATAGTTCAGTAATGTTATTTAATTGCCATACTATACAGCATAAAAACAATGTACACTGACAGCCGAAGCATGCACAAAATAGCCTAACTCTTATAATGAGAAATTACAGCACCGCAAACCACAGCATATCGATCTTAGGTGCTACTGCCACCCTCTGGACAACATATAAATACTGTATGAGAGTCATCAAATGGGTTCGCCATGGTGCTGCGCATCTCTCTACTCCTCGGGAAGCGGCAAGTCAGACAGAGCTGAACCAAACAATTATCGTTTTCATGTCAATGCAGCAACAATATGTTATCAAATCTATGTCCCTCTTTGCAAAAGCACAAACAGGCACAGAGTGCGGTCAGTGTGCTCGAGCGCACACAGGCATTGCACTTTTACAGGGTAGATTTAAATAGAGTTTATGTGAACATACACAGTAATCAATATTAGCTTTTACTCCAGATGTGTGTGTGTGTGTGTGTGTGTGTGTGTGTGTGTGTGTGTGTGTGTGTGTGTGTGTGTGTGTGTGTGTGTGTGTGTGTGTGTGTGTGAGTGATATCTTGCCTTTAGATGCAGAACAGGCTGTCGGTTGCAACTTGAACACACTGGTGAAAAATACATATTAACTTTGTAGAACTATGTACAGTTTGACACAGCTGTGTAGTACATGGATGAGTCAAACCTCCCCAACAGCTGTGGGGAAGGTTGGAACATGGCTGAGGTACATCTGTGTTAGACCTGTGCGCACATCCATTAGAGCAGAAAGGAGCAGTAATCCCATGCAATTTCTGGCATCGTCCTTGTAGTGTTACTTGGGAAATGTTCTTTCCACATGCGCAGTTGAGATGGGCAGGGTCAGAAATGTTATTGCACCTAGTGCTAAATCCTGGAAGCACTGGTTTCCTCCGACATCTTTAAAGGCTTCCACCTCCAGCCAAAAGGCATCGATGGGCTGATCATGGGAGAAATTTGTTGATGCCATATTTCTCCACTGGGTCTCAAGTGCGTCAAGTGAGCATGGAAAAAAAGCCGGGCACAGTAGCTCCAGTTTCCGCAGCATTTCCAAAGAGGCAGGTAAGCGCACCTGATGCTGCACCAGGACTTCTTTCAGAAACTCCATGCAGCATGTTGTAATGAGCTGCGTCTTCTCAAGGGGCGGAGTACTGGTCTCTAATTTCTTGACTAAAAGAGCTCACCAGAGCTGCTTCGAGGTGAAATGAATGTTTGGGTGTTGTAGGTCCAGTTACCTGATCTGTTGATAGGTGTTCATGCGACGTATGATCTGCTTGATTATTCATCTGTGTTGACATGAACAGCCTGTTAAGGTCCCTGAAAACGCCTAAGCTGTCTCCAGTTTCCAGCTGAAAGTACTTGATCACAACTTTGATCTCCTGAAGAATTGGATGTAGAAAATGCATGAAAAGACTTTGTCGAGTCACTATACATCTCACTCAGGAGTCGCACAGCATAGCAGTGCTCATCATTTGTTGCCTGAGTGAAGTGTAACTTGAGCTCATTTTCTTGCTCAAGTATTCTATCGATGCAGTCAGCTGTCACTAACCAACGGGTAGCACTTGGTGAAAACATTTTCAGCGGACATTCCCCATTGTTAATGGTCTTGTAGATAGCTCGATTGGCGCTTGGCTGAATGAGCGAACCAGTTGTAGGACTCGTATGTAATCCAGATTGTTGGGGAGATGCTGCATCGCCTTGTGAGCAACGATGTCAAGGGAATGGCACACAGCCAATTAGCTGTAAACTGGGTTGTTTTATGAGTAGTGTAAACTGAATGTTGTTTATCAACCATGACCCTGGCTCCGTCAGGAGCAATTCCCACCATGTTGTTAATTTTTAGACTGCTATCTTCCAAAAACCTAATGATAGCTTCCACAATCCCTTTGGCATCTGAACGTGAAAGTTCAGCCAGGCTGAGGTAATTGCTGACAAAGTTGTTGTTTATTGGAGCGACATTTCACGTAAATGCAAAGCAGTTTGTTTACAGAAATGTTGGTGGTTTCATTCAGGTCAAGTGAGTAAGGGGACTCACCGATGTCCTCTCTAAGCTCTTGTGTGAAATGCGGTGCCAGTACTGATTTGATTACAGCCGTACACTTGGTTCTGTGCGTTTTAAATTCTCCGGTCTCATCTTGCAGTATATCTGAGAAGTCGTTCACAGCGTTAATAGAAGTGTGGCGAGCGATAGACGTTGCTATGCTGAGCTCGTGGCGTTTCTGGTCGTCTTTGATGTTCTGGTTGCTCGTCATGGGCACAGTAAAGCGTTTCACACTAGACAGGCAACGAACCTTGTGTTTGCTGGTTGCACCGTGATCTTAAGTCTTTTAAATGAGCCCTAATGCCGCTTTTGCAAAATTTGCAATGTGCCTTTTGTCTCGTAGGTAGTACCATATAGTACCATAACTCATTTCTCCTTTCACCAGAATGTTGTGCTGACATGTTATTTAGCCTAGTTAACCATATATATTTTAATATACTGTAACTTGTAATACAAAAAACCTGCCCAACTCATGGAAAACCAGCCGAAACGACACCCACCTGCCCAAGGCCATTTTAACCCGCACAATCCAACCGAAAATCGTCCAATTACCTGGCGACACTTAAGGTAACAGCGGGCTTGTGACCACGTGATCTGCATGAGCTTATCCCCCCCCCCCGGGGGTGTTCTTGAGTGGCCGCAGGCGGTTAGCACCGGTCCTACAGTAAACCAGGAAGTGAAGCTAAATTTACTAGTTGAATTGGCAGTTAATTCCTCTTGGATTACATGTTTGCGTGGATCAAATGAGTGAATACTTTGGTGTTAAGAGTGTCATTGAATGCAGGTAATGTGAAGTTAGTACTGTTATTTGGGTGACATTTCATGCTTCCAACATAGTGTTATTAACATACAACATGTAACCTGATTCTCTATGGCGCTTGCATGTGTTTGTTTCCTGTAGACCACCCACTCTGGTACCTGCCAATAAACGGGTAAAGGGAAGTTCTGTCTCCTCTGTTTGATCAACACACATTGGTGACGGCTGTCGCACCTGGACCACATACTCTCACCTACACCTAATTTATGCTAGCTCTATCCCGTCTGCTCCTGGGTCCTGCGTTGGTCCGTCGACGAAGAAAACGTGTTGCGTCGTTGGCGTAAGTGGCTCCGTTGGCGGGAGCGGTGTTGGTAGCTTTGTGGTTGGTCTTGCTTTCCAACGCGTCCGTCTCTGGTCCCCGAAGCACAAGTCCGTCGGAGTCTCGGTCTGGTGAGCCAGAGCCGTTGCGCTGGTGTGGGCGCCCGTGCCGGTAGTTGACTGTCATCCACTCGGTGGCTTCCGTGTAGGTTTGCCGGTGATGGAAAAGACGTGGTCTGTCATCCGTGTAGGTGGCTCCTTCATTTCGGTTAGTCGCATCTCGTCTGTAAGGGGGTCCCGTGTTGGTTTGTCGTTGAGGAAAACGTGTTCCGTCACTGATTTAAGTAGCTCTACTGGTGAAGGCGGTGTTGGTAGTTGCGTGGTTGGTACTCCCTTCCAACGCGGCCGTCGAAGTCTTGGTCTGGCGAGCCGTAGTCGTTGCTGCTGTCGACGCCCGTGTCGATAGTTGATGTTCATCCACTTAGTGTTTTTTGTCTTCTGTCCTAGGTCGCCATAATGCTGTGGATTGACTCGTCCGGATAAAAGGTAATAAATAAATAATTCGGGGTTTTTAAGTATTTTGTCCAGAAACCAAAGCGTTGTCAATTGGCTTGGTTTCTGTTTAGACAGGCCATTGAGATGTTGCTCTGTCTAAAAAAACAAAAAAAAACTTTTTTTTAACTTTTTCTAAATAAGAGAGAGAGGGGGGGGGGTATTTTGTCCAGAAACCAGAGCGCCGTCTATCGGCTTGGTTTCTGCTTAGACAGGCTGTTGAATGTTGCAACGTTTCGGTTTTTAAGAGACATTCAGGCCGGCCTATATGACGTTTTATGGTAAAAATAAATAAATTGAAGTAGCTACGTGGAAAAAAATCCGTCATTGATGTAGCGTTCCTCTCCTATCTTATGTTTCTCTATTTTTATAGTCCCTCAGGGCTTTGAAAAGCAGGTTGCATGTTGGGATTGAAAGATTTTTCATTTTGTCCAAGAAATCTTATGTATCTTGGATGTAGCTAGGATGTTTGTTAGAAATGGGGTTAAGTTAACATTCAGTAAATTCTGCTGTTAAGTATCACTGTTGCTGTCAAACAATTGTGTAACCGGGAGGAATTTCATAGGGTGTACTCCAGGATTTTGGATCTTGGTAATAAATAAAATCTTTTAGGGCGGGGATTGTCACTACCCTTCAAATATATATGTATGTATGTATGTATGTATGTATGTATGTATGTATGTATGTATGTATGTGTATATATATATATATATATATATATGTTCTTTTTAGTATTAAACAAACCTCCAATATTTTGTGTACTACTGGTATGGTGTATGGGAAAATGGGGCTACTAAGTTTGGTGTAATGTCTGGTGTTACTGAATTCTGTCTGCGACACATATTATTCCCTATCCAAAATAACCGCCCCACTACCTTTATCTGCGGGTTTAATAACAATGTGTTTGTTGTTTTGAAGTTGCTTAAGAGCTTCAATTTCTTCCTGGGATAAATTAGTGTTGTCTTTTCGATCCCAGTGAAGATTCCTCAGAACAAATATACGCTATGTACAAAAGTATTGGGACACAACTCCTAATCATTGAATTCAGGTGTTTCATTCAGATTCATTGCCATAGGTGTATAAAATTAAGCAGCTAGCCATGCAGCCTGCATTTACAAACATTTGTGAAAGAATGGGTCTGACTAACCATTAAGTGGCAAGGTCTGCATCAGTACTGTATTAGTCAGATTCAATGTCAATATATTATTGGCGAATTATCTCCCTCGCAAGCTCTGACGAATGAAGGCGTAACCTTACATTCACTGTCGTTGAGTAAGAGGAGACGAGAGCTGTGCCTAATGTTAATAAGATTGGCTTGTCTTTAATTTTCTGAGTGTTGGGAGATGACCGACAACAAAAATGGCAGAAGCCAAAAGATCAAAAACATCATTCACAATGAATGGGAGGAAGATTTTTATTTTTTATTCCAACGCAAAATCCATATGTCTGATCTGCAATACTAGTGTGGCTATAGTGCCGACGAAGAGTAATTTGGAGCGACATTTTAAAATGGTGCACAAAAGTTATGATACAGATTTCCCAGTGAAAACGGCTCTATGAACCAGAAAATAGCAGGAATTGAAGTCTCAATTGGCAGCGCAAGTAATTTTTACGAGACAACTCCAAGGGTAAGGCTGCAATGATGATATTGTATCACAATCAGTCACGTTCTTGTTAAGCATACAATCGTTCAAGACGGTGAAATTGTGAAAGACGTTTGTTGTGGCTGCGGATGCACTCTAAGGTGATTTCAAGAATAAAACGGACTCTGACTGCCATTAAAGACCAACTATCCCGGAATACTGTTAAACGGCGCTGTGAGGAAATGGCCGAGAATCTTAACGAGCAACTGAATGACATGGATGCATGCGAGTGTTTTTCCTTCTAGTTTGACGAGTTAACCGATATGGTAGTTGTGGCACAGTTATGCATTTTCACTAGAATGTTCTTTGAAGACATGAGCGCAAAAGATCTACTCCCCATTTTGCCGCTTAAAGGACAGACTAGAGGCGAATATATTTTTCAAGCATTCATGGAATTCGTTAACCAGACTATACTTCCCCTTTTTTAAACTCATCTCCCTTGCAACTGATGGCGCACCTGCTATGGTAGGCTGTACTAATGGGTTCATGGCATTGTGCAAGCAAAGTGATTCTTTACCGGACTTCTTTATCATTGCATAATTCACCAACAAGCGCTGTGTGGGAAGATCTTAACTATGAAAGAAGTAATGGATGTAGCTATGAAGATTGTGTGCTCGGTTAGGGCGAGGAGGCTATTTTGTGCACACATGGTGGAGATGGTAGCAGAACACACTGTTACTGCACACGGGTGTAAGGTCGCTGAGCTGAGGCAAATTTTAGGAGAGATTCAATGAGTTACCTGAAATCAAAGATTTTCTCAGGTTCGCTAAACATGACAATACACAACTGGAGGACAAGTGGCTTTTGGATTTGGCATTCCTCACCGATCTCACTAGCATGCTAAATGAGCTGAATGTAGAACAATAGGGAAAGGATAAACATGATCAGCTCAATGAAGGCGTTTAATAGCAAGCTCCAACTGCTGTCAAGTAGGCTGTAACGCAGTGACCTGTGACACGTTGCTGACCTGCTGGACTTAAACGTCAGGGTAACGACACAGCACAGCTTGATAGTACAGATCCACAATGACAGATGTCAACCTAGTGGCCTGTATAAGGCTTGCAACCAGCTGCTACAACCCTATTCATGGGTTTCAATCACGCTATGACCGCCATCTTGAGGACCGCGGTCCCCGGGAAGTTTAGAAAGACTGTCCAGAATCGTTCACTTAACCACGGAGGAGATGCAGCATTATCTGCAAAAAATCGAGTTTTGAGAATTGGATCCCTCTATCCAAAGACCAATTAACCCCACTTCAGTCTGCTATCGATCTTCCTAATTTTCCGTTTCACGACGTTTACGTGTACCTCTCCACAATCCTTCACCATACTTAGGTGAAGCCCTGAAAGCCTTCAAAAGCGCTGAAGGCTACCGCTATTTCACCGCAGGATGGGTAAAGGACGTAAAAACGAAAATACTGTTCGTCTTTACAGGAAGGGTGACGGTCTGTTGAAAAGTCTTATTAGCATCAGTGCACACGACACATCTATGAAGCTAGCTAGCCTTGCAACAAGAGTGTTTTGTTACAAGGCTATGAAGTTAACGCGGTAGTTAGCTAGCTAACGTTCATAGCCTGGAGTGTTCTGTGGGAATCCAGTGGTCCTTTTTGATTACTGCGATCAGTTTATTTCGACAATCATGGTTTTTAGGGATTCTGTAAAATTGTAATCCATTTGTTTGTAACTTTTTGTGGTCACAACCCACAGCACCACAGATCGAAGGCATCCTGGTATCCATTGGTCCTGAAGATGGTGGTGTGATGCACCACTCAAATGATGTGAAACCCATGAATAAGAAACTATCCGCCTCCTCCCACTGCCAGCACTCCCACTAAGGTAGGGTGACATTTATTTTCTAAGTGAGGGATTGGGCAGGTTTAGGGGTTGGGGTTAGGGTCAGGCTTAGGGTCGGGTTTTGGGTAAGGGTTGGGGTTGTGGGTTATACATTATATTTATGTAGCACTGGCCCCCTGATCTGAGGGATGGTGTGATGGAGAAGGCTGCGGTCCCTCCTGCCAGGGACGAAGGTTAAATTCCCAGACAGAGTACAAGAGCAGAGGAAGGAGTGGTCTAATAGAGTTAGGTTAAAAGGGGAGGCTACACGGATCCCTGGACGAGAAGGTCCCCCGGGTTAAGTTGAGTTTGTAAGTTAAATACTGAGGTAAAATCTAGAAGCTGGAGGAGGAGTAACTGCTAAGTGTTAAATTATAAGTGCTAAAAATAAAAAAGTGCTATTAGAAGACTCACTAGCATAGTAAAACATAACAATAATAAATAGGAATAATAATAAAGTATAACTCAAAGCCATGCGATTAAGTGCTCTAATAAAAAACCGAAAAATAAGTTATCTCAAACCAGTCTAATAAAATTGCCTAAAATTTCATAAATAAAACACAATAAATAACAATGAATTAAAAGGGTAAATCGATGAATAAATAAATATGGGGTTGTCATCTCGTGACAAGACTGAGATCTTTAAGAAAGGGGGATCAGTGCAGCCAGATTGTAGATCCAGGGACAACCACACTAGGAGTGGGTCGGCCATCTTTCAATCATCATTAAGATCTCCTGGTACGGTGGTCCCAAGCCTGTGGATCCAAATTCTCTCCGCTCACTTTCTCTGCTCAACGGCCCAGCAGTCGTTGTTTTCTAGACCGGAAACTGTGAGGTGAGTGGGGGGGTGAAGTTGGAAATGTTTGACCCGGGTGGTGTTGAGTCGACCTTGCCTGATATTGTAGAGGTCTTGTGATAAGCTAGTGTGAATGGAGTGCTTGGTTTCTCCTATGTCATGTTTGTGACGGAGTGTTGGTGGTGGCGGTGATGGAAAAAGAGCCTAGTGTGGGGAAAGATGTGAATTCTGGTTGAATTTTCTGTTTTTGTAGTGGTGGCCATAGTGTAGTTGGGGTGTGGGTCTATGGTCAGCGAATTGGGATCTAGTGAGTAATGGTTGAAGGCTCTTGCTTTTTCTGGGTTAGGGTTCGGGTTTGGGCTTTGGGTTATCATTGATACTCAGGTGCACTGGCCTAAAGGTCTGAGGGGGTAGTATGGGCAAGCCGTGGTTGGAGTAGACCGTGAGATTGGTCGGGTTAGACATCAGGGTTAGGGGTTAGGTTCGGGTTTAGGCTTTGGGTTATCATTGATACTCCAGTGCACTAGCCTAAAGGTCTGAGCGGGTAGTATGGGCAAGCCGTGGTCGGAGTAGACCGTGAGATTGGTCGGGTTAGACATCAGGGGCTGGGCAGTGAATATGAGCAGGGCAGGTCGGGCTAGACCTTAAGACCGGTCGAATTAGATCGTCCATGGGCAGGGGGGGCTGTCTATAATGTAGCCCAATGTCGCGAAGTTTCGGTATCTTCTTACCTTCTTCAGGCGTGGGCTAGACCTTTTCGTGAGTGGGGGTAAAAATCAAAAAATAATATAATGGTCCGTCCAAAAAATAGCCAACATTAGTCCAACTCAATGAACAGCGGGTGACATAGTTATCGGCCGGACCCCATCGAAAAGAGCGATCGGAGCTCCGGCTCAAACTATAAAATGGACACCACTTCCGGTAGGCGGGCACTTCCTCCGCAAATCGTGGCGTCCCCCCCTGCCAATATCCGCAGCAGCGAGGGACGCCAAAGGAAAGAGGAGGGGGGGGGGAAACAATGTGTTTTTTATCCTAAACTGGAAGAAACTGAAAGAGGAAAAAATACAAATAAAAAAAAAAAGGGGGGGGGGAACTAATGCCGGATGGTGAGTATGGGCGAATGTGGACAGCTGGACAGTGAACATGGGCAAAAAGGGTTAGGGTTAGGGGTTAGGGTTAGGTTCGGGCTTAGGGTTATCATTGATACTCAGGTGCGCTGGCCTAAAGGTCTGAGGGGGTAACATGGGCAAGCCGTGGGTTAGGGGGTTAGGGTTAGGTTTGGGTACGAGTTCGGGCTTTGGGTTATCATTGATACTCAGGTGCACTGGCCTAAAGGTCTGAGGGGGTAACATGGGCAAGCCGTGGTCGGAGAAGACTGCGAGACCAATCAGGGTTAGGGTTAGGGTTGGGTTAGGGTTAGGGTTAGGGTTGGGGTTTGGGGTGTCGGTAATTGACTTCATGTGCACTGGCCTACGGTGTCTGAACTAGTCCCCCCAATGGATAAAGATGGTTGTTGGCGGATGCATGGACATGAGCAAACAGGGGCCGGCGTAATTAACCATCATCATTGAGGCCTCCCGGTGCGGTCGTCCGGAGCTTGTGGATCCACTGTTTTTCAGCTCTCTTCCTCTGCCCCACGGTCCAGTGATCGTTGTTTTCAAGGCCAGAGATGATGAGGTGGGAGGAGGGGTGCGTTTGGAAGTGTGCGATTAGGGGGGTACGAAGTTTGCCTTCCCTGATGTTGTGTATGTGTTGTGAGAGTCGTGTATGTATAGAGTGTCGGGTTTCCCCAATGTAGTGTTTATCGCAGAGGGTGCATGTGATGATGTAAACGACGTTTGTGGTGTTGACGGAGAATGAGCCCAAGGTGGGCATAGCTGTGTTGGTGTGTGGGTTGTGGATGTATTTTCTGTTTCTGTAGTGGTGTGCATATTGTAATTGGGGTGTGGGTCTGTGATCGGAGAATTGGGATTTGACCAGTATGTTGTGGAGGCTCTTGTTTTTTCTGTAAGCGGATATGATTTTATTGTTGTGGAAAGCCGGGTGCTGGGACTGTAAACTGGAGAAATTGTTCTTTATGGCATGGTGGAGACCGGTTATTTTGTGTGAAAAGGTGGAGATGAGAGGTATGAAGTGCCGCGGCGGGGTATGGTTGAGGTGTGAACTAATTGTGGCGGTGTGTTGTGGGCCCGAGCTGCCTCTCGCTACAGGGGGGTTGGGATACAGACCTTCATTCGGGAAGGGGGAAGAGTTAGGTTCAGGATAAGGACCGGGGGTAGGGTCATGGTTAGGGTTAGGGTCATGGTTAGGGTTGGGTTAGGGTTGGGGTTTGGGGTGTCGGTAATTGACTTCATGTGCACTGGCCTACGGTGTCTGAACTAGTCCCCCCAATGGATAAAGATGGTTGCTGGCGGATGCATGGACATGAGCAAACAGGGGCCGGCGTAATTAACCATCATCATTGAGGCCTCCCGGTGCGGTCGTCCGGAGCTTGTGGATCCACTGTTTTTCAGCTCTCTTCCTCTGCCCCACGGTCCAGTGATCGTCGTTTCAAGGCCAGAGATGATGAGGTGGGAGGAGGAGTGCGTTTGGAAGTGTGTGATTAGGGGGGTACGAAGTTTGCCTTCCCTGATGTTGTGTATGTGTTGTGAGAGTCGTGTATGTATGGAGTGTCGGGTTTCCCCAATGTAGTGTTTATCGCAGAGGGTGCATGTGATGATGTAAACGACGTTTGTGGTGTTGACGGAGAATGAGCCCAAGGTGGGCATAGCTGTATTGGTGTGTGGGTTGTGGATGTATTTTCTGTTTCTGTAGTGGTGTGCATATTGTAATTGGGGTGTGGGTCTGTGATCGGAGAATTGGGATTTGACCAGTATGTTGTGGAGGCTCTTGTTTTTTCTGTAAGCGGATATGATGTTGTTGTTGTGGAAAGCCGGGTGCTGGGACTGTAAACTGGAGAAATTGTTCTTTATGGCATGGTGGAGACCGGTTATTTTGTGTGAGAAGGTGGAGATGAGCGGTATGAAGTGCCGCGGCGGGGTATGGTTGAGGTGTGAGCTAATTGTGGCGGTGTGTTGTGGGCCCGAGCTGCCTCTCGCTACAGGGGGGTTGGGATACAGACCGTCATTGGGGAAGGGGGAAGAGTTAGGTTCAGGATAAGGACCGGGGGTAGGGTCATGGTTAGGGTTAGAGTCATGGTTAGGGTTAGGGTTATGGTTAGGGTTATGGTTAGGGTCATGGTTAGGGTTAGGGTCATGGTTAGGGTTGGGTTAGGGTTTGGGGTGTCGGTAATTGACTTCATTTGCACTGGCCTACGGTGTCTGAACTAGTCCCCCCAATGGATAAAGATGGTTGTTGGCGGATGCATGGACATGAGCAAACAGGGGCCGGCGTAATTAAACGTCATCATTGAGGCCTCCCGGTGCGGTCGTCCGGAGCTTGTGGATCCACTGTTTTTCAGCTCTCTTCCTCTGCCCTACGGTCCAGTGATCGTTGTTTTCAAGGCCAGAGATGATGAGGTGGGAGGAGGGGTGCGTTTGGAAGTGTGTGATTAGGGGGGTACGAAGTTTGCCTACCATGATGTTGTGTATGTGTTGTGAGAGTCGTGTATGTATCGAGTGTCGGGTTTCCCCAATGTAGTGTTTGTCGCAGAGGGTGCATGTGATGATGTAAACGACGTTTGTGGTGTTGACGGAGAATGAGCCCAAGGTGGGCATAGCTGTGTTGGTGTGTGGGTTGTGGATGTATTTTCTGTTTCTGTAGTGGTGTGCAGGGTTAGGGTTAGGGTTTAGGGTTTAGGGTTAGGGTTAGGGGTTAGGGTTAGGGGTTAGGGTTGGGTTAGGGTTGGGGTTTGGGGTGTCGGTAATTGACTTTATTTGCACTGGCCTACGGTGTCTGAACTAGTCCCCCCAATGGATAAAGATGGTTGTTGGCGGATGCATGGACATGAGCAAACAGGGGCCGGCGTAATTAAACGTCATCATTGAGGCCTCCCGGTGCGGTCGTCCGGAGCTTGTGGATCCACTGTTTTTCCGCTCTCTTCCTCTGCCCCACGGTCCAGTGATCGTTGTTTTCAAGGCCAGAGATGATGAGGTGGGAGGAGGGGTGCGTTTGGAAGTGTGTGATTAGGGGGGTACGAAGTTTGCCTACCATGATGTTGTGTATGTGTTGTGAGAGTCGTGTATGTATCGAGTGTCGGGTTTCCCCAATGTAGTGTTTGTCGCAGAGGGTGCATGTGATGATGTAAACGACGTTTGTGGTGTTGACGGAGAATGAGCCCAAGGTGGGCATAGCTGTGTTGGTGTGTGGGTTGTGGATGTATTTTCTGTTTCTGTAGTGGTGTGCATATTGTAATTGGGGTGTGGGTCTGTGATCGGAGAATTGTGATTTGACCAGTATGTTGTGGAGGCTCTTGTTTTTTCTGTAAGCGGATATGATTTTATTGTTGTGGAAAGCCGGGTGCTGGGACTGTAGACTGGAGAAACTGTTCTTTATGGCATGGTGGAGACCGGTTATTTTGTGTGAAAAGGTGGAGATGAGAGGTATGAAGTGCCGCGGCGGGGTAGGGTTGAGGTGTGAACTAATTGTGGCGGTGTGTTGTGGGCCCGAGCTGCCTCTCGCTACAGGGGGGTTGGGATGCAGGCCTTCATTGGGGAAGGGGGAAGAGTTAGGTTCAGGATAAGGACCGGGGGTAGGGTCATGGTTAAGTTTAGGGTTAGGATTAGGGTTGGGGTTATGGTTAGGGTTGGGGTTATGGTTAGGGTTATGGTTAGGGTTGGGGTTATGGTTAGGATAAGGATGGGGTTGGGGGTGGTTAAGATCAGGATAAGGGTGGGAGGGGGTGTCAGGGCTGGGGTTTAGAGGATCCCGGCCTTGGTTCAGGTAGGGGGAAGAGGGTGGAGGCAGCTCGGATCTGGGAACCTGGGTTGGCGGGGGCTGGGGCCGATGGGGGGGTGATGAGCGAATGGGAACGGGAGGAGCCAAGGTGTTGCTTTTAATGGTGCGGAGGAAGCGTTTGGAGTAGCCTCGTTTACGGAGGCTTTTGAACAGAATGTGGGTGGCTGAGTGGAAATCTGAGATGTCTGAGCAAATGCGATGGAAACGGATGAGTTGTGATTTGACTATGCCTTTGAACGTGTGTCTTGGATGGTAACTATATTTGTGTAATAGTGAGTGTGTGTCCGTTGGTTTGAAATAAACTTTGGTCTGGAGTGTTTTCTGTGTGGAGTTGAGTGGCCTGAAATAGACTGTGGTGTCCAGGAAGTTGATTTGTTCCGATTCTATGGTGTGTTTGATTTTGATGGAGGGGTGATGATTATTGAGAATGTGGATAAAGTCTGAGAACTGTGCCAGGTCGTGTGGCCAGATTCCGAAAATGTCGTCTAAAAACCGAAGGTAGAGGGTGGGTTTTAGGGGGCATTTGTCCAAGGCCTCTCGCTCCCATTCACTCATGTAGAGGTTGGCATAGGATGGTGCGAATCTCTGGCCCATGGCCGTCCCGGTCACCTGGAGATAATATTGATTATTGAATAGGAAGTCGTTGTTTTTCAGGCACAACTCTAGGAGTTGAAGGATTTCCGCATCCGGTCGTGTGTCGTCCGGGTTGCGAGAAAAAACGGATGAGATGACTTGTAAACCCAGTTGTGTGTTAATATTGGTATACAGGCTATCAACGTCAATTGTGAATAAATACGCGTTGGCGGGGACGGCCATGGAGCGGATGATTTCCAGGAAGTGGTATGTGTCTTTAATGTAGCTGGGGTGTCGGGTGGAGAGAGGGCCCAAGAAGTGGTCGATGTATTGGCTAATGTGGTAGGTGGCGCTATTGCAGTCCGAGACTATAGGGCGGCCGGGAGGAACCTCAAAGGGAACGGTCCAAGTTTGTGGCTCTTTGTGGATTTTTGGTAGGAGATAAAAATAGCGGGGTCGTGGGTTCTGTGGTCCGAATAGATAGTGTTTTTGTTTGGCCGAAATGTATTTTTTGTTATGTAGCGATTGAATAATGGTCCGGATTTGAATTTGGGTCTGGGGTTGTATTGTATCGTCCAGGGGTCTATAGTAGGTGGTGTTGTTTAGCTGTCTGTTCGCCTCCAGTGAGTATTGTTGTCTATCCATGATTACAATTTTGCTGCCTTTGTCTGCCGGTTTGATAATGATGTTGGGGTGATGGACCAGTTGTTTGAGCGCTGCGCGTTCGGCCCCCGGTAGGTTGTCTGGGACATCCGCCGGGGGACGATAGCGGCGTAGAGTCAGTCTATCTTGGAGGATGAGGTGTTGTGTTTCCGGGTCTAGGGTGGTGTTGTCCGGTTCCCAGGTGGACGGGTGGCTGAATTGTTTGTGTTGTCGTTGTTGTTGGGAGTCGGGATGGAAATAATTTTTGAGTTTTAATCGTCTGTGGTAATTGTGTAGGTCCCTTTGAAGTTGCTCCCAGTCAAAGTTGGTGGGGCGTGGGATGAAGGTGAGCCCCCTCTCCAGGAGATGGCGTTGTGGTGTGGTGGGAGTGAACAATGTTGCCAGATTACAGATTTGTGATTCTGAATTCCAGACCAGGTCCCGATTGCGGTGTGTGTCCGGTCGTGGTTCTGGGGTGTGCTCGTCCCGTGCCCGGTTAGGCTTCAGGCCGACGTTAAATTTAATTGTTTGCACCAATGTTGGAAGATATTGCGGGCTGTGGACGCTGTCCAGTGGAGGTTATCTTTTTCCGTGGTGAAGGTGTCATGTGGGATTTCTGCCAGGAAGGGGAGGTGTGTGGCTATGGTGTTGTTAATGATTTTCAAATTGTCCCGGTGGGTTGGCGGGAGCCGTGAGGAGTAATTTATAATGGGGAAGTAAATGTCTGCATTTGGGAAGGTGATTTTGGCCTGTCTATAAAGTGCTCTGAGCTGTTTTATGGAGGTTTGTTTTGCGTCCCGGTCCCTGTTGTTGAGGCCAATTGAGAATACCGCGATTTTGGTGTCCGGGTAAATCGGTGCCTTTTCGCATACTTTCAGAAAAGTATACAGCGTGGCTCCCGGATAACTGTCGAGTTGTATTTCGGGGTTGTGGTGAGGGGGGATCCTATTGATGTTTGAATCACCAAGGATAATGATGGGTCTACGGGGTTTAAAATGCCAGGCTGTTATTTTAAGGTGCGCTCTCGCTATGTGGCAGGTGGGTCTGAATGGAGATTGGCGGAGGGGGGGTGTGCCCAGCACCCGGGCAAACGGTGTGGTAGGGGATGGCGGGTGTGTGGGGAGCCGATTGTCTATTTCTGGTGTCGCGGCCCGCGGACCGGGGTGGCCAGGCAGCAAGGCCCCACCATCTTGTTGGGTGGAGGGTTCAGAATGGGCTCTTGTTGCGGCCATATCGACCTTCTGCGTCCCGCTCATCATGGTTGTTTCACCCTTTTCACCCTGCGTTTTTTTGAGATGGCTGGGAGAGGTTTGCTGCCCAACCGAGCCGGTCCGCCCGCCGGGGAGATCTGTGGGGGATAGAGAGAGGGGAAGAATTGAGTCCACCGTCGTTACGGCCACGTTAGACTCCCTGAGGGGTCCGTCCAAGGTGGTGGTCGCAAAGTCCGGGGTGGTGTGTGGTGGTGTTACTGCCCGGAGTGGCGCATGGACCTGAGCGTGGCTGTCCCGCAGGGCGGTCAGTGGTTTTAGCGGTCCGCTACGGGGTTGGGTGGTGGGTGTTGGGGTTACTTGGGGTGTTGTGTGTGTTGTGATGGGTAGTGGGACTGAGGAGGGCTGTGACGACTTTTTTGGCTGGTCTGCTGTTTGGCAGGTTGCCGTCGTCTGTGTGAGTGGTGAGTGTCGGTTCGTTGGGGCAATTGATGTGGGGCGGGCGATTTCTTCGGAGAGGGAAGTGCGTGGACCTAGGTAAAGTGAATATAGTTTGTATGGGGCCCTTGCCCTCGGTAGGGGTGGAAAGTCTTCTTCTGTCCCCCCTTGGATGAGTGGCCGAGATTGTGTATTTGCGGTGAGTGTGTGATGAGCGCGGGGAGGGGGAGGAGGAGGAGGGGGGGGGCAGGGTTGTGGGTCGGCTGGTGTGCGATTGTGTGGGTGAATGTCTAAGATGTGTTCTACTGTGTGAATGGTGTCCTGTTTGAGTTTTTGGCCATATTTCTTCCTAGCCCAACCAATAGCAATCCGGAGGGCTAAGGCATCTTTGGGTGTGTCAGTGAAGGTTGCCATAGTGGCCCGGTAATGTTCCTGTAAAATGGCCATGTTGTTTTCCATCCAGGTGATGGTGTTTTCTGCCACTCTGTTGTGTGTGTGTTGTGTGGGAGCTGCCGGTTTGATGAAGGCCGTGAGTTTGTTAACTTGTCTCATCATACCGGGGGGAAATGTTTTCGTGGCTATGGCCTCATCTATGACACGTTTGTGGTATGTGGCCTGAATGAGCCTATAATACCGTTTGCTGTTGTGTCTAGTTTCTGGGGTCGACGGCTGGATGGGTCTGTAGGTGAGTGGCTGCCGAGATTGTGTGCGTGTGCAAGGGTATCCGGTCCGCATGTGAGGCGGTGTGTGCGTGTGCGCGTGTACGCGCGCATGTCGTGATCTATGTGTAGGGTGTGTGGCGATGGACATGTGTGGTCGTGGATGGAAGTCGCGTGCGTGTGCTCTGTGTGTTGGCTGTCCGTTCATACCTGTTAACTCCAATGCGTCGGTCCGCTCCTGAAAAAAAGAAGAATTAGACTGGTGGCGGGCTCTTACCTCAGCACGCGTCGGCCCGGCGCCCCGGCCGCCGCCCCGGGCCCGGCCGCCGTCGAAACCACGTCCCCCGGCCTTCGACGAAGTCTCCGACCGCGCGGACGCCTCCGGGCGAGCGGCCCAGCACGCCCCGGGCCGGGCGAGCGGCCGCGGAAAAGAGTCCTCAGCACGCGTCGGCCCGGTGTCCCGGTCGCCGCCCCGGGCCCGGCCGCCGCCGAAACCACGTCCCCCGGCCCCCGCCGAAGTCCCCGACCACGCGGACGCCTCCGGGCGAGCGGCCCAGCACGCCCCGGGCCGGACAAGCGGCCGAGGAAAAGAGTCCCCCACCGCCGTTTTGAAATTAATAATGTTGCGAGAGCCAATCATCCGATCAAAGAAGTGGGAGCACAACTCTAATCGGAAAATTTTTTTAAAAAAAAAGAAGCGATACCCGAGCGCATTGGAGTTCAAACACCCAACGTTTCGCAACTAGACGTTGCTTCATCAGAGGTGAACAGGCAGAAAGGACAAGCCAAGGTGTATATATAGTGTGTGTGGACGCGGGAGCCCCCTCCCCCTTCCGGGACAAACGCGTCCAATCAGCCCGGCGGCAACACCGCTGCGCCAACCCCATACGCCACTTCGTATTTTGAATCTCGACGGGGCAGGAGACGCAGCCCCCTGATTGGTCATTGATCCCGGAAGGACAGAGGGGCAAAGTAACTATGTGTAGCTATGTGTGTGAGCAAACTCCCACGCCCATGTGGTGTGGCGGTAGCGCGCCCGCCCGTCAGCCCAGCGGGCCGCGATCGAGTCCCGCAGGCGGCAGCAAACGGAGCGCCACCCACCAATCAAACATCACAACCACCACCAATCCACTTTTTTTATTTTATTATTTTTTTATTTTTTTATTTATTTTTTCCGTGTGTGTGTGTGTGTGTGTGGGGTGGAATGGAGTGGGGAAAGAGGGTGAATACAGAAGGAATCTGATATGGTGAGAGAATGTGGAGGTCGTTTTTACGTAGGGTTTCCGGATTATCTGAGTTGCAGGGGGGAGTCCAGATCCGTGGCACTGGCTGGATTAGGGTTGGGTTAGGGTTGGGGTTTGGGGTGTCGGTAATTGACTTTATTTGCACTGGCCTACGGTGTCTGAACTAGTCCCCCCAATGGATAAAGATGGTTGTTGGCGGATGCATGGACATGAGCAAACAGGGGCCGGCGTAATTAAACGTCATCATTGAGGCCTCCCGGTGCGGTCGTCCGGAGCTTGTGGATCCACTGTTTTTCCGCTCTCTTCCTCTGCCCCACGGTCCAGTGATCGTTGTTTTCAAGGCCAGAGATGATGAGGTGGGAGGAGGGGTGCGTTTGGAAGTGTGTGATTAGGGGGGTACGAAGTTTGCCTAACATGATGTTGTGTATGTGTTGTGAGAGTCGTGTATGTATCGAGTGTCGGGTTTCCCCAATGTAGTGTTTGTCGCAGAGGGTGCATGTGATGATGTAAACGACGTTTGTGGTGTTGACGGAGAATGAGCCCAAGGTGGGCATAGCTGTGTTGGTGTGTGGGTTGTGGATGTATTTTCTGTTTCTGTAGTGGTGTGCATATTGTAATTGGGGTGTGGGTCTGTGATCGGAGAATTGTGATTTGACCAGTATGTTGTGGAGGCTCTTGTTTTTTCTGTAAGCGGATATGATTTTATTGTTGTGGAAAGCCGGGTGCCGGGACTGTAGACTGGAGAAACTGTTCTTTATGGCATGGTGGAGACCGGTTATTTTGTGTGAAAAGGTGGAGATGAGAGGTATGAAGTGCCGCGGCGGGGTAGGGTTGAGGTGTGAACTAATTGTGGCGGTGTGTTGTGGG
>NC_079211.1:12500-57500 GCF_029633865.1 Lampris incognitus | reverse complement strand
GCACTGGCCTACCGGTCTGAGGGGGTAATGGGGGAGCAGGACAAATCGGTCTGCTAGACCTTAAGACGGGGAGGGCGGTCTATGATGTAGCCCATTGTCGCGACGTTTCGGTATGTCTTACCTTCATCAGGCGTGGGCTACGCTTTAAAAATTAAAAAATAAAAGAATATAATTGTCCACCATGTCATTGTCCATCAAAAAAAAGTGTGTAGCCACCATTAGTCCAACTCAACGGCCAGCGGGTGAAACGGCTCTCTGCCGAGCTCCGTCGGAAAGGGGGAACGGAGCGCCGGTTCAAGCCACAAAATGGATGCCATCTCCGGTGGGCGGGCCCTGCCCCATGAAAATGGTAGGCGTCCCCCACTGCACTCTTCGTATCAGTGAGGGACACCATAGGAAAGAGGAGGTGGGATCAGGAGAGAGAGAAAAAAAGGTGTGTGTTTTCTCCTCTCCTCAATTGGAAAAAACCGAAAAATAGATAAAACAAAGGGGGGAAAAAAGGAAAATCTAAGCTCGGACGGTGAGCATGGATAACACCAAGTCCATCTCACCGAACCGCGGGTAACACAAGCTTCCGGGCACTCCGGTTTAAGCTGTTAAAATAGACATTTCCGGTCGGCGGGCGCTTCCTATGGAAATGGTGGCGTCCCCCGCTAATGCCATCGCAGCAGCGAGAGACGCCACAGGGAGGAGAGAGGAGGGGGGGGGGGGGCAACACCGCTGTGTGTTTCTTAGGTGGGAAAAAACGAAAGAGAGAGAAACAGAAAAAAATAAAAATAACTAAAGGTGGGGATCTAATGCCGGACGATGAGCAGGGCGAATGTGCACACTTGGACGGACGGTGAACATGAGTAAAAAACGGGGGAGGGGGGGGGTTTAGTGTTAGGGAAAACGGGTCGGTTTAGTCCTGGCCTGGATTAGGCTTTCGGTGTGGGTTATGATCAGGGTTAGGTTTAGGGTGTCAGCCTGGGTTAGGCTTTCGGTGTGGGTTATGATCAGGGTTAGGTTTAGGGTGTCAGCCTGGGTTAGGCTTTTCGGCGCGGGTTCGCGTTTAGGGTGAAGGGACCCCCGGGGTCAGACCAGTGGCTCTGGCTGGTATAGGTTTTAGGGTTAGCGTTTGTGTTTTGGGTTCATCGCTGATGTTTAGGTGCACTGGCCTACCGGTCTGAGGGGGTAATGGGGGAGCAGGACAAATCGGTCTGCTAGACCTTAAGACGGGGAGGGCGGTCTATGATGTAGCCCATTGTCGCGACGTTTCGGTATGTCTTACCTTCATCAGGCGTGGGCTACGCTTTAAAAATTAAAAAATAAAAGAATATAATTGTCCACCATGTCATTGTCCATCAAAAAAAAGTGTGTAGCCACCATTAGTCCAACTCAACGGCCAGCGGGTGAAACGGCTCTCTGCCGAGCTCCGTCGGAAAGGGGGAACGGAGCGCCGGTTCAAGCCACAAAATGGATGCCATCTCCGGTGGGCGGGCCCTGCCCCATGAAAATGGTAGGCGTCCCCCACTGCACTCTTCGTATCAGTGAGGGACACCATAGGAAAGAGGAGGTGGGATCAGGAGAGAGAGAAAAAAAGGTGTGTGTTTTCTCCTCTCCTCAATTGGAAAAAACCGAAAAATAGATAAAACAAAGGGGGGAAAAAAGGAAAATCTAAGCTCGGACGGTGAGCATGGATAACACCAAGTCCATCTCACCGAACCGCGGGTAACACAAGCTTCCGGGCACTCCGGTTTAAGCTGTTAAAATAGACATTTCCGGTCGGCGGGCGCTTCCTATGGAAATGGTGGCGTCCCCCGCTAATGCCATCGCAGCAGCGAGAGACGCCACAGGGAGGAGAGAGGAGGGGGGGGGGGGGCAACACCGCTGTGTGTTTCTTAGGTGGGAAAAAACGAAAGAGAGAGAAACAGAAAAAAATAAAAATAACTAAAGGTGGGGATCTAATGCCGGACGATGAGCAGGGCGAATGTGCACACTTGGACGGTGAACATGAGTAAAAAACGGGGGAGGGGGGGGGTTTAGTGTTAGGGAAAACGGGTCGGTTTAGTCCTGGCCTGGATTAGGCTTTCGGTGTGGGTTATGATCAGGGTTAGGTTTAGGGTGTCAGCCTGGGTTAGGCTTTCGGTGTGGGTTATGATCAGGGTTAGGTTTAGGGTGTCAGCCTGGGTTAGGCTTTTCGGCGCGGGTTCGCGTTTAGGGTGAAGGGACCCCCGGGGTCAGACCAGTGGCTCTGGCTGGTATAGGTTTTAGGGTTAGCGTTTGTGTTTTGGGTTCATCGCTGATGTTTAGGTGCACTGGCCTACCGGTCTGAGGGGGTAATGGGGGAGCAGGACAAATCGGTCTGCTAGACCTTAAGACGGGGAGGGCGGTCTATGATGTAGCCCATTGTCGCGACGTTTCGGTATGTCTTACCTTCATCAGGCGTGGGCTACGCTTTAAAAATTAAAAAATAAAAGAATATAATTGTCCACCATGTCATTGTCCATCAAAAAAAAGTGTGTAGCCACCATTAGTCCAACTCAACGGCCAGCGGGTGAAACGGCTCTCTGCCGAGCTCCGTCGGAAAGGGGGAACGGAGCGCCGGTTCAAGCCACAAAATGGATGCCATCTCCGGTGGGCGGGCCCTGCCCCATGAAAATGGTAGGCGTCCCCCACTGCACTCTTCGTATCAGTGAGGGACACCATAGGAAAGAGGAGGTGGGATCAGGAGAGAGAGAAAAAAAGGTGTGTGTTTTCTCCTCTCCTCAATTGGAAAAAACCGAAAAATAGATAAAACAAAGGGGGGAAAAAAGGAAAATCTAAGCTCGGACGGTGAGCATGGATAACACCAAGTCCATCTCACCGAACCGCGGGTAACACAAGCTTCCGGGCACTCCGGTTTAAGCTGTTAAAATAGACATTTCCGGTCGGCGGGCGCTTCCTATGGAAATGGTGGCGTCCCCCGCTAATGCCATCGCAGCAGCGAGAGACGCCACAGGGAGGAGAGAGGAGGGGGGGGGGGGGCAACACCGCTGTGTGTTTCTTAGGTGGGAAAAAACGAAAGAGAGAGAAACAGAAAAAAATAAAAATAACTAAAGGTGGGGATCTAATGCCGGACGATGAGCAGGGCGAATGTGCACACTTGGACGGTGAACATGAGTAAAAAACGGGGGAGGGGGGGGGTTTAGTGTTAGGGAAAACGGGTCGGTTTAGTCCTGGCCTGGATTAGGCTTTCGGTGTGGGTTATGATCAGGGTTAGGTTTAGGGTGTCAGCCTGGGTTAGGCTTTCGGTGTGGGTTATGATCAGGGTTAGGTTTAGGGTGTCAGCCTGGGTTAGGCTTTTCGGCGCGGGTTCGCGTTTAGGGTGAAGGGACCCCCGGGGTCAGACCAGTGGCTCTGGCTGGTATAGGTTTTAGGGTTAGCGTTTGTGTTTTGGGTTCATCGCTGATGTTTAGGTGCACTGGCCTACCGGTCTGAGGGGGTAATGGGGGAGCAGGACAAATCGGTCTGCTAGACCTTAAGACGGGGAGGGCGGTCTATGATGTAGCCCATTGTCGCGACGTTTCGGTATGTCTTACCTTCATCAGGCGTGGGCTACGCTTTAAAAATTAAAAAATAAAAGAATATAATTGTCCACCATGTCATTGTCCATCAAAAAAAAGTGTGTAGCCACCATTAGTCCAACTCAACGGCCAGCGGGTGAAACGGCTCTCTGCCGAGCTCCGTCGGAAAGGGGGAACGGAGCGCCGGTTCAAGCCACAAAATGGATGCCATCTCCGGTGGGCGGGCCCTGCCCCATGAAAATGGTAGGCGTCCCCCACTGCACTCTTCGTATCAGTGAGGGACACCATAGGAAAGAGGAGGTGGGATCAGGAGAGAGAGAAAAAAAGGTGTGTGTTTTCTCCTCTCCTCAATTGGAAAAAACCGAAAAATAGATAAAACAAAGGGGGGAAAAAAGGAAAATCTAAGCTCGGACGGTGAGCATGGATAACACCAAGTCCATCTCACCGAACCGCGGGTAACACAAGCTTCCGGGCACTCCGGTTTAAGCTGTTAAAATAGACATTTCCGGTCGGCGGGCGCTTCCTATGGAAATGGTGGCGTCCCCCGCTAATGCCATCGCAGCAGCGAGAGACGCCACAGGGAGGAGAGAGGAGGGGGGGGGGGGGCAACACCGCTGTGTGTTTCTTAGGTGGGAAAAAACGAAAGAGAGAGAAACAGAAAAAAATAAAAATAACTAAAGGTGGGGATCTAATGCCGGACGATGAGCAGGGCGAATGTGCACACTTGGACGGTGAACATGAGTAAAAAACGGGGGAGGGGGGGGGTTTAGTGTTAGGGAAAACGGGTCGGTTTAGTCCTGGCCTGGATTAGGCTTTCGGTGTGGGTTATGATCAGGGTTAGGTTTAGGGTGTCAGCCTGGGTTAGGCTTTCGGTGTGGGTTATGATCAGGGTTAGGTTTAGGGTGTCAGCCTGGGTTAGGCTTTTCGGCGCGGGTTCGCGTTTAGGGTGAAGGGACCCCCGGGGTCAGACCAGTGGCTCTGGCTGGTATAGGTTTTAGGGTTAGCGTTTGTGTTTTGGGTTCATCGCTGATGTTTAGGTGCACTGGCCTACCGGTCTGAGGGGGTAATGGGGGAGCAGGACAAATCGGTCTGCTAGACCTTAAGACGGGGAGGGCGGTCTATGATGTAGCCCATTGTCGCGACGTTTCGGTATGTCTTACCTTCATCAGGCGTGGGCTACGCTTTAAAAATTAAAAAATAAAAGAATATAATTGTCCACCATGTCATTGTCCATCAAAAAAAAGTGTGTAGCCACCATTAGTCCAACTCAACGGCCAGCGGGTGAAACGGCTCTCTGCCGAGCTCCGTCGGAAAGGGGGAACGGAGCGCCGGTTCAAGCCACAAAATGGATGCCATCTCCGGTGGGCGGGCCCTGCCCCATGAAAATGGTAGGCGTCCCCCACTGCACTCTTCGTATCAGTGAGGGACACCATAGGAAAGAGGAGGTGGGATCAGGAGAGAGAGAAAAAAAGGTGTGTGTTTTCTCCTCTCCTCAATTGGAAAAAACCGAAAAATAGATAAAACAAAGGGGGGAAAAAAGGAAAATCTAAGCTCGGACGGTGAGCATGGATAACACCAAGTCCATCTCACCGAACCGCGGGTAACACAAGCTTCCGGGCACTCCGGTTTAAGCTGTTAAAATAGACATTTCCGGTCGGCGGGCGCTTCCTATGGAAATGGTGGCGTCCCCCGCTAATGCCATCGCAGCAGCGAGAGACGCCACAGGGAGGAGAGAGGAGGGGGGGGGGGGGCAACACCGCTGTGTGTTTCTTAGGTGGGAAAAAACGAAAGAGAGAGAAACAGAAAAAAATAAAAATAACTAAAGGTGGGGATCTAATGCCGGACGATGAGCAGGGCGAATGTGCACACTTGGACGGTGAACATGAGTAAAAAACGGGGGAGGGGGGGGGTTTAGTGTTAGGGAAAACGGGTCGGTTTAGTCCTGGCCTGGATTAGGCTTTCGGTGTGGGTTATGATCAGGGTTAGGTTTAGGGTGTCAGCCTGGGTTAGGCTTTCGGTGTGGGTTATGATCAGGGTTAGGTTTAGGGTGTCAGCCTGGGTTAGGCTTTTCGGCGCGGGTTCGCGTTTAGGGTGAAGGGACCCCCGGGGTCAGACCAGTGGCTCTGGCTGGTATAGGTTTTAGGGTTAGCGTTTGTGTTTTGGGTTCATCGCTGATGTTTAGGTGCACTGGCCTACCGGTCTGAGGGGGTAATGGGGGAGCAGGACAAATCGGTCTGCTAGACCTTAAGACGGGGAGGGCGGTCTATGATGTAGCCCATTGTCGCGACGTTTCGGTATGTCTTACCTTCATCAGGCGTGGGCTACGCTTTAAAAATTAAAAAATAAAAGAATATAATTGTCCACCATGTCATTGTCCATCAAAAAAAAGTGTGTAGCCACCATTAGTCCAACTCAACGGCCAGCGGGTGAAACGGCTCTCTGCCGAGCTCCGTCGGAAAGGGGGAACGGAGCGCCGGTTCAAGCCACAAAATGGATGCCATCTCCGGTGGGCGGGCCCTGCCCCATGAAAATGGTAGGCGTCCCCCACTGCACTCTTCGTATCAGTGAGGGACACCATAGGAAAGAGGAGGTGGGATCAGGAGAGAGAGAAAAAAAGGTGTGTGTTTTCTCCTCTCCTCAATTGGAAAAAACCGAAAAATAGATAAAACAAAGGGGGGAAAAAAGGAAAATCTAAGCTCGGACGGTGAGCATGGATAACACCAAGTCCATCTCACCGAACCGCGGGTAACACAAGCTTCCGGGCACTCCGGTTTAAGCTGTTAAAATAGACATTTCCGGTCGGCGGGCGCTTCCTATGGAAATGGTGGCGTCCCCCGCTAATGCCATCGCAGCAGCGAGAGACGCCACAGGGAGGAGAGAGGAGGGGGGGGGGGGGCAACACCGCTGTGTGTTTCTTAGGTGGGAAAAAACGAAAGAGAGAGAAACAGAAAAAAATAAAAATAACTAAAGGTGGGGATCTAATGCCGGACGATGAGCAGGGCGAATGTGCACACTTGGACGGTGAACATGAGTAAAAAACGGGGGAGGGGGGGGGTTTAGTGTTAGGGAAAACGGGTCGGTTTAGTCCTGGCCTGGATTAGGCTTTCGGTGTGGGTTATGATCAGGGTTAGGTTTAGGGTGTCAGCCTGGGTTAGGCTTTCGGTGTGGGTTATGATCAGGGTTAGGTTTAGGGTGTCAGCCTGGGTTAGGCTTTTCGGCGCGGGTTCGCGTTTAGGGTGAAGGGACCCCCGGGGTCAGACCAGTGGCTCTGGCTGGTATAGGTTTTAGGGTTAGCGTTTGTGTTTTGGGTTCATCGCTGATGTTTAGGTGCACTGGCCTACCGGTCTGAGGGGGTAATGGGGGAGCAGGACAAATCGGTCTGCTAGACCTTAAGACGGGGAGGGCGGTCTATGATGTAGCCCATTGTCGCGACGTTTCGGTATGTCTTACCTTCATCAGGCGTGGGCTACGCTTTAAAAATTAAAAAATAAAAGAATATAATTGTCCACCATGTCATTGTCCATCAAAAAAAAGTGTGTAGCCACCATTAGTCCAACTCAACGGCCAGCGGGTGAAACGGCTCTCTGCCGAGCTCCGTCGGAAAGGGGGAACGGAGCGCCGGTTCAAGCCACAAAATGGATGCCATCTCCGGTGGGCGGGCCCTGCCCCATGAAAATGGTAGGCGTCCCCCACTGCACTCTTCGTATCAGTGAGGGACACCATAGGAAAGAGGAGGTGGGATCAGGAGAGAGAGAAAAAAAGGTGTGTGTTTTCTCCTCTCCTCAATTGGAAAAAACCGAAAAATAGATAAAACAAAGGGGGGAAAAAAGGAAAATCTAAGCTCGGACGGTGAGCATGGATAACACCAAGTCCATCTCACCGAACCGCGGGTAACACAAGCTTCCGGGCACTCCGGTTTAAGCTGTTAAAATAGACATTTCCGGTCGGCGGGCGCTTCCTATGGAAATGGTGGCGTCCCCCGCTAATGCCATCGCAGCAGCGAGAGACGCCACAGGGAGGAGAGAGGAGGGGGGGGGGGGGCAACACCGCTGTGTGTTTCTTAGGTGGGAAAAAACGAAAGAGAGAGAAACAGAAAAAAATAAAAATAACTAAAGGTGGGGATCTAATGCCGGACGATGAGCAGGGCGAATGTGCACACTTGGACGGACGGTGAACATGAGTAAAAAACGGGGGAGGGGGGGGGTTTAGTGTTAGGGAAAACGGGTCGGTTTAGTCCTGGCCTGGATTAGGCTTTCGGTGTGGGTTATGATCAGGGTTAGGTTTAGGGTGTCAGCCTGGGTTAGGCTTTCGGTGTGGGTTATGATCAGGGTTAGGTTTAGGGTGTCAGCCTGGGTTAGGCTTTTCGGCGCGGGTTCGCGTTTAGGGTGAAGGGACCCCCGGGGTCAGACCAGTGGCTCTGGCTGGTATAGGTTTTAGGGTTAGCGTTTGTGTTTTGGGTTCATCGCTGATGTTTAGGTGCACTGGCCTACCGGTCTGAGGGGGTAATGGGGGAGCAGGACAAATCGGTCTGCTAGACCTTAAGACGGGGAGGGCGGTCTATGATGTAGCCCATTGTCGCGACGTTTCGGTATGTCTTACCTTCATCAGGCGTGGGCTACGCTTTAAAAATTAAAAAATAAAAGAATATAATTGTCCACCATGTCATTGTCCATCAAAAAAAAGTGTGTAGCCACCATTAGTCCAACTCAACGGCCAGCGGGTGAAACGGCTCTCTGCCGAGCTCCGTCGGAAAGGGGGAACGGAGCGCCGGTTCAAGCCACAAAATGGATGCCATCTCCGGTGGGCGGGCCCTGCCCCATGAAAATGGTAGGCGTCCCCCACTGCACTCTTCGTATCAGTGAGGGACACCATAGGAAAGAGGAGGTGGGATCAGGAGAGAGAGAAAAAAAGGTGTGTGTTTTCTCCTCTCCTCAATTGGAAAAAACCGAAAAATAGATAAAACAAAGGGGGGAAAAAAGGAAAATCTAAGCTCGGACGGTGAGCATGGATAACACCAAGTCCATCTCACCGAACCGCGGGTAACACAAGCTTCCGGGCACTCCGGTTTAAGCTGTTAAAATAGACATTTCCGGTCGGCGGGCGCTTCCTATGGAAATGGTGGCGTCCCCCGCTAATGCCATCGCAGCAGCGAGAGACGCCACAGGGAGGAGAGAGGAGGGGGGGGGGGGGCAACACCGCTGTGTGTTTCTTAGGTGGGAAAAAACGAAAGAGAGAGAAACAGAAAAAAATAAAAATAACTAAAGGTGGGGATCTAATGCCGGACGATGAGCAGGGCGAATGTGCACACTTGGACGGACGGTGAACATGAGTAAAAAACGGGGGAGGGGGGGGGTTTAGTGTTAGGGAAAACGGGTCGGTTTAGTCCTGGCCTGGATTAGGCTTTCGGTGTGGGTTATGATCAGGGTTAGGTTTAGGGTGTCAGCCTGGGTTAGGCTTTCGGTGTGGGTTATGATCAGGGTTAGGTTTAGGGTGTCAGCCTGGGTTAGGCTTTTCGGCGCGGGTTCGCGTTTAGGGTGAAGGGACCCCCGGGGTCAGACCAGTGGCTCTGGCTGGTATAGGTTTTAGGGTTAGCGTTTGTGTTTTGGGTTCATCGCTGATGTTTAGGTGCACTGGCCTACCGGTCTGAGGGGGTAATGGGGGAGCAGGACAAATCGGTCTGCTAGACCTTAAGACGGGGAGGGCGGTCTATGATGTAGCCCATTGTCGCGACGTTTCGGTATGTCTTACCTTCATCAGGCGTGGGCTACGCTTTAAAAATTAAAAAATAAAAGAATATAATTGTCCACCATGTCATTGTCCATCAAAAAAAAGTGTGTAGCCACCATTAGTCCAACTCAACGGCCAGCGGGTGAAACGGCTCTCTGCCGAGCTCCGTCGGAAAGGGGGAACGGAGCGCCGGTTCAAGCCACAAAATGGATGCCATCTCCGGTGGGCGGGCCCTGCCCCATGAAAATGGTAGGCGTCCCCCACTGCACTCTTCGTATCAGTGAGGGACACCATAGGAAAGAGGAGGTGGGATCAGGAGAGAGAGAAAAAAAGGTGTGTGTTTTCTCCTCTCCTCAATTGGAAAAAACCGAAAAATAGATAAAACAAAGGGGGGAAAAAAGGAAAATCTAAGCTCGGACGGTGAGCATGGATAACACCAAGTCCATCTCACCGAACCGCGGGTAACACAAGCTTCCGGGCACTCCGGTTTAAGCTGTTAAAATAGACATTTCCGGTCGGCGGGCGCTTCCTATGGAAATGGTGGCGTCCCCCGCTAATGCCATCGCAGCAGCGAGAGACGCCACAGGGAGGAGAGAGGAGGGGGGGGGGGGGCAACACCGCTGTGTGTTTCTTAGGTGGGAAAAAACGAAAGAGAGAGAAACAGAAAAAAATAAAAATAACTAAAGGTGGGGATCTAATGCCGGACGATGAGCAGGGCGAATGTGCACACTTGGACGGACGGTGAACATGAGTAAAAAACGGGGGAGGGGGGGGGTTTAGTGTTAGGGAAAACGGGTCGGTTTAGTCCTGGCCTGGATTAGGCTTTCGGTGTGGGTTATGATCAGGGTTAGGTTTAGGGTGTCAGCCTGGGTTAGGCTTTCGGTGTGGGTTATGATCAGGGTTAGGTTTAGGGTGTCAGCCTGGGTTAGGCTTTTCGGCGCGGGTTCGCGTTTAGGGTGAAGGGACCCCCGGGGTCAGACCAGTGGCTCTGGCTGGTATAGGTTTTAGGGTTAGCGTTTGTGTTTTGGGTTCATCGCTGATGTTTAGGTGCACTGGCCTACCGGTCTGAGGGGGTAATGGGGGAGCAGGACAAATCGGTCTGCTAGACCTTAAGACGGGGAGGGCGGTCTATGATGTAGCCCATTGTCGCGACGTTTCGGTATGTCTTACCTTCATCAGGCGTGGGCTACGCTTTAAAAATTAAAAAATAAAAGAATATAATTGTCCACCATGTCATTGTCCATCAAAAAAAAGTGTGTAGCCACCATTAGTCCAACTCAACGGCCAGCGGGTGAAACGGCTCTCTGCCGAGCTCCGTCGGAAAGGGGGAACGGAGCGCCGGTTCAAGCCACAAAATGGATGCCATCTCCGGTGGGCGGGCCCTGCCCCATGAAAATGGTAGGCGTCCCCCACTGCACTCTTCGTATCAGTGAGGGACACCATAGGAAAGAGGAGGTGGGATCAGGAGAGAGAGAAAAAAAGGTGTGTGTTTTCTCCTCTCCTCAATTGGAAAAAACCGAAAAATAGATAAAACAAAGGGGGGAAAAAAGGAAAATCTAAGCTCGGACGGTGAGCATGGATAACACCAAGTCCATCTCACCGAACCGCGGGTAACACAAGCTTCCGGGCACTCCGGTTTAAGCTGTTAAAATAGACATTTCCGGTCGGCGGGCGCTTCCTATGGAAATGGTGGCGTCCCCCGCTAATGCCATCGCAGCAGCGAGAGACGCCACAGGGAGGAGAGAGGAGGGGGGGGGGGGGCAACACCGCTGTGTGTTTCTTAGGTGGGAAAAAACGAAAGAGAGAGAAACAGAAAAAAATAAAAATAACTAAAGGTGGGGATCTAATGCCGGACGATGAGCAGGGCGAATGTGCACACTTGGACGGACGGTGAACATGAGTAAAAAACGGGGGAGGGGGGGGGTTTAGTGTTAGGGAAAACGGGTCGGTTTAGTCCTGGCCTGGATTAGGCTTTCGGTGTGGGTTATGATCAGGGTTAGGTTTAGGGTGTCAGCCTGGGTTAGGCTTTCGGTGTGGGTTATGATCAGGGTTAGGTTTAGGGTGTCAGCCTGGGTTAGGCTTTTCGGCGCGGGTTCGCGTTTAGGGTGAAGGGACCCCCGGGGTCAGACCAGTGGCTCTGGCTGGTATAGGTTTTAGGGTTAGCGTTTGTGTTTTGGGTTCATCGCTGATGTTTAGGTGCACTGGCCTACCGGTCTGAGGGGGTAATGGGGGAGCAGGACAAATCGGTCTGCTAGACCTTAAGACGGGGAGGGCGGTCTATGATGTAGCCCATTGTCGCGACGTTTCGGTATGTCTTACCTTCATCAGGCGTGGGCTACGCTTTAAAAATTAAAAAATAAAAGAATATAATTGTCCACCATGTCATTGTCCATCAAAAAAAAGTGTGTAGCCACCATTAGTCCAACTCAACGGCCAGCGGGTGAAACGGCTCTCTGCCGAGCTCCGTCGGAAAGGGGGAACGGAGCGCCGGTTCAAGCCACAAAATGGATGCCATCTCCGGTGGGCGGGCCCTGCCCCATGAAAATGGTAGGCGTCCCCCACTGCACTCTTCGTATCAGTGAGGGACACCATAGGAAAGAGGAGGTGGGATCAGGAGAGAGAGAAAAAAAGGTGTGTGTTTTCTCCTCTCCTCAATTGGAAAAAACCGAAAAATAGATAAAACAAAGGGGGGAAAAAAGGAAAATCTAAGCTCGGACGGTGAGCATGGATAACACCAAGTCCATCTCACCGAACCGCGGGTAACACAAGCTTCCGGGCACTCCGGTTTAAGCTGTTAAAATAGACATTTCCGGTCGGCGGGCGCTTCCTATGGAAATGGTGGCGTCCCCCGCTAATGCCATCGCAGCAGCGAGAGACGCCACAGGGAGGAGAGAGGAGGGGGGGGGGGGGCAACACCGCTGTGTGTTTCTTAGGTGGGAAAAAACGAAAGAGAGAGAAACAGAAAAAAATAAAAATAACTAAAGGTGGGGATCTAATGCCGGACGATGAGCAGGGCGAATGTGCACACTTGGACGGACGGTGAACATGAGTAAAAAACGGGGGAGGGGGGGGGTTTAGTGTTAGGGAAAACGGGTCGGTTTAGTCCTGGCCTGGATTAGGCTTTCGGTGTGGGTTATGATCAGGGTTAGGTTTAGGGTGTCAGCCTGGGTTAGGCTTTCGGTGTGGGTTATGATCAGGGTTAGGTTTAGGGTGTCAGCCTGGGTTAGGCTTTTCGGCGCGGGTTCGCGTTTAGGGTGAAGGGACCCCCGGGGTCAGACCAGTGGCTCTGGCTGGTATAGGTTTTAGGGTTAGCGTTTGTGTTTTGGGTTCATCGCTGATGTTTAGGTGCACTGGCCTACCGGTCTGAGGGGGTAATGGGGGAGCAGGACAAATCGGTCTGCTAGACCTTAAGACGGGGAGGGCGGTCTATGATGTAGCCCATTGTCGCGACGTTTCGGTATGTCTTACCTTCATCAGGCGTGGGCTACGCTTTAAAAATTAAAAAATAAAAGAATATAATTGTCCACCATGTCATTGTCCATCAAAAAAAAGTGTGTAGCCACCATTAGTCCAACTCAACGGCCAGCGGGTGAAACGGCTCTCTGCCGAGCTCCGTCGGAAAGGGGGAACGGAGCGCCGGTTCAAGCCACAAAATGGATGCCATCTCCGGTGGGCGGGCCCTGCCCCATGAAAATGGTAGGCGTCCCCCACTGCACTCTTCGTATCAGTGAGGGACACCATAGGAAAGAGGAGGTGGGATCAGGAGAGAGAGAAAAAAAGGTGTGTGTTTTCTCCTCTCCTCAATTGGAAAAAACCGAAAAATAGATAAAACAAAGGGGGGAAAAAAGGAAAATCTAAGCTCGGACGGTGAGCATGGATAACACCAAGTCCATCTCACCGAACCGCGGGTAACACAAGCTTCCGGGCACTCCGGTTTAAGCTGTTAAAATAGACATTTCCGGTCGGCGGGCGCTTCCTATGGAAATGGTGGCGTCCCCCGCTAATGCCATCGCAGCAGCGAGAGACGCCACAGGGAGGAGAGAGGAGGGGGGGGGGGGGCAACACCGCTGTGTGTTTCTTAGGTGGGAAAAAACGAAAGAGAGAGAAACAGAAAAAAATAAAAATAACTAAAGGTGGGGATCTAATGCCGGACGATGAGCAGGGCGAATGTGCACACTTGGACGGACGGTGAACATGAGTAAAAAACGGGGGAGGGGGGGGGTTTAGTGTTAGGGAAAACGGGTCGGTTTAGTCCTGGCCTGGATTAGGCTTTCGGTGTGGGTTATGATCAGGGTTAGGTTTAGGGTGTCAGCCTGGGTTAGGCTTTCGGTGTGGGTTATGATCAGGGTTAGGTTTAGGGTGTCAGCCTGGGTTAGGCTTTTCGGCGCGGGTTCGCGTTTAGGGTGAAGGGACCCCCGGGGTCAGACCAGTGGCTCTGGCTGGTATAGGTTTTAGGGTTAGCGTTTGTGTTTTGGGTTCATCGCTGATGTTTAGGTGCACTGGCCTACCGGTCTGAGGGGGTAATGGGGGAGCAGGACAAATCGGTCTGCTAGACCTTAAGACGGGGAGGGCGGTCTATGATGTAGCCCATTGTCGCGACGTTTCGGTATGTCTTACCTTCATCAGGCGTGGGCTACGCTTTAAAAATTAAAAAATAAAAGAATATAATTGTCCACCATGTCATTGTCCATCAAAAAAAAGTGTGTAGCCACCATTAGTCCAACTCAACGGCCAGCGGGTGAAACGGCTCTCTGCCGAGCTCCGTCGGAAAGGGGGAACGGAGCGCCGGTTCAAGCCACAAAATGGATGCCATCTCCGGTGGGCGGGCCCTGCCCCATGAAAATGGTAGGCGTCCCCCACTGCACTCTTCGTATCAGTGAGGGACACCATAGGAAAGAGGAGGTGGGATCAGGAGAGAGAGAAAAAAAGGTGTGTGTTTTCTCCTCTCCTCAATTGGAAAAAACCGAAAAATAGATAAAACAAAGGGGGGAAAAAAGGAAAATCTAAGCTCGGACGGTGAGCATGGATAACACCAAGTCCATCTCACCGAACCGCGGGTAACACAAGCTTCCGGGCACTCCGGTTTAAGCTGTTAAAATAGACATTTCCGGTCGGCGGGCGCTTCCTATGGAAATGGTGGCGTCCCCCGCTAATGCCATCGCAGCAGCGAGAGACGCCACAGGGAGGAGAGAGGAGGGGGGGGGGGGGCAACACCGCTGTGTGTTTCTTAGGTGGGAAAAAACGAAAGAGAGAGAAACAGAAAAAAATAAAAATAACTAAAGGTGGGGATCTAATGCCGGACGATGAGCAGGGCGAATGTGCACACTTGGACGGACGGTGAACATGAGTAAAAAACGGGGGAGGGGGGGGGTTTAGTGTTAGGGAAAACGGGTCGGTTTAGTCCTGGCCTGGATTAGGCTTTCGGTGTGGGTTATGATCAGGGTTAGGTTTAGGGTGTCAGCCTGGGTTAGGCTTTCGGTGTGGGTTATGATCAGGGTTAGGTTTAGGGTGTCAGCCTGGGTTAGGCTTTTCGGCGCGGGTTCGCGTTTAGGGTGAAGGGACCCCCGGGGTCAGACCAGTGGCTCTGGCTGGTATAGGTTTTAGGGTTAGCGTTTGTGTTTTGGGTTCATCGCTGATGTTTAGGTGCACTGGCCTACCGGTCTGAGGGGGTAATGGGGGAGCAGGACAAATCGGTCTGCTAGACCTTAAGACGGGGAGGGCGGTCTATGATGTAGCCCATTGTCGCGACGTTTCGGTATGTCTTACCTTCATCAGGCGTGGGCTACGCTTTAAAAATTAAAAAATAAAAGAATATAATTGTCCACCATGTCATTGTCCATCAAAAAAAAGTGTGTAGCCACCATTAGTCCAACTCAACGGCCAGCGGGTGAAACGGCTCTCTGCCGAGCTCCGTCGGAAAGGGGGAACGGAGCGCCGGTTCAAGCCACAAAATGGATGCCATCTCCGGTGGGCGGGCCCTGCCCCATGAAAATGGTAGGCGTCCCCCACTGCACTCTTCGTATCAGTGAGGGACACCATAGGAAAGAGGAGGTGGGATCAGGAGAGAGAGAAAAAAAGGTGTGTGTTTTCTCCTCTCCTCAATTGGAAAAAACCGAAAAATAGATAAAACAAAGGGGGGAAAAAAGGAAAATCTAAGCTCGGACGGTGAGCATGGATAACACCAAGTCCATCTCACCGAACCGCGGGTAACACAAGCTTCCGGGCACTCCGGTTTAAGCTGTTAAAATAGACATTTCCGGTCGGCGGGCGCTTCCTATGGAAATGGTGGCGTCCCCCGCTAATGCCATCGCAGCAGCGAGAGACGCCACAGGGAGGAGAGAGGAGGGGGGGGGGGGGCAACACCGCTGTGTGTTTCTTAGGTGGGAAAAAACGAAAGAGAGAGAAACAGAAAAAAATAAAAATAACTAAAGGTGGGGATCTAATGCCGGACGATGAGCAGGGCGAATGTGCACACTTGGACGGACGGTGAACATGAGTAAAAAACGGGGGAGGGGGGGGGTTTAGTGTTAGGGAAAACGGGTCGGTTTAGTCCTGGCCTGGATTAGGCTTTCGGTGTGGGTTATGATCAGGGTTAGGTTTAGGGTGTCAGCCTGGGTTAGGCTTTCGGTGTGGGTTATGATCAGGGTTAGGTTTAGGGTGTCAGCCTGGGTTAGGCTTTTCGGCGCGGGTTCGCGTTTAGGGTGAAGGGACCCCCGGGGTCAGACCAGTGGCTCTGGCTGGTATAGGTTTTAGGGTTAGCGTTTGTGTTTTGGGTTCATCGCTGATGTTTAGGTGCACTGGCCTACCGGTCTGAGGGGGTAATGGGGGAGCAGGACAAATCGGTCTGCTAGACCTTAAGACGGGGAGGGCGGTCTATGATGTAGCCCATTGTCGCGACGTTTCGGTATGTCTTACCTTCATCAGGCGTGGGCTACGCTTTAAAAATTAAAAAATAAAAGAATATAATTGTCCACCATGTCATTGTCCATCAAAAAAAAGTGTGTAGCCACCATTAGTCCAACTCAACGGCCAGCGGGTGAAACGGCTCTCTGCCGAGCTCCGTCGGAAAGGGGGAACGGAGCGCCGGTTCAAGCCACAAAATGGATGCCATCTCCGGTGGGCGGGCCCTGCCCCATGAAAATGGTAGGCGTCCCCCACTGCACTCTTCGTATCAGTGAGGGACACCATAGGAAAGAGGAGGTGGGATCAGGAGAGAGAGAAAAAAAGGTGTGTGTTTTCTCCTCTCCTCAATTGGAAAAAACCGAAAAATAGATAAAACAAAGGGGGGAAAAAAGGAAAATCTAAGCTCGGACGGTGAGCATGGATAACACCAAGTCCATCTCACCGAACCGCGGGTAACACAAGCTTCCGGGCACTCCGGTTTAAGCTGTTAAAATAGACATTTCCGGTCGGCGGGCGCTTCCTATGGAAATGGTGGCGTCCCCCGCTAATGCCATCGCAGCAGCGAGAGACGCCACAGGGAGGAGAGAGGAGGGGGGGGGGGGGCAACACCGCTGTGTGTTTCTTAGGTGGGAAAAAACGAAAGAGAGAGAAACAGAAAAAAATAAAAATAACTAAAGGTGGGGATCTAATGCCGGACGATGAGCAGGGCGAATGTGCACACTTGGACGGACGGTGAACATGAGTAAAAAACGGGGGAGGGGGGGGGTTTAGTGTTAGGGAAAACGGGTCGGTTTAGTCCTGGCCTGGATTAGGCTTTCGGTGTGGGTTATGATCAGGGTTAGGTTTAGGGTGTCAGCCTGGGTTAGGCTTTCGGTGTGGGTTATGATCAGGGTTAGGTTTAGGGTGTCAGCCTGGGTTAGGCTTTTCGGCGCGGGTTCGCGTTTAGGGTGAAGGGACCCCCGGGGTCAGACCAGTGGCTCTGGCTGGTATAGGTTTTAGGGTTAGCGTTTGTGTTTTGGGTTCATCGCTGATGTTTAGGTGCACTGGCCTACCGGTCTGAGGGGGTAATGGGGGAGCAGGACAAATCGGTCTGCTAGACCTTAAGACGGGGAGGGCGGTCTATGATGTAGCCCATTGTCGCGACGTTTCGGTATGTCTTACCTTCATCAGGCGTGGGCTACGCTTTAAAAATTAAAAAATAAAAGAATATAATTGTCCACCATGTCATTGTCCATCAAAAAAAAGTGTGTAGCCACCATTAGTCCAACTCAACGGCCAGCGGGTGAAACGGCTCTCTGCCGAGCTCCGTCGGAAAGGGGGAACGGAGCGCCGGTTCAAGCCACAAAATGGATGCCATCTCCGGTGGGCGGGCCCTGCCCCATGAAAATGGTAGGCGTCCCCCACTGCACTCTTCGTATCAGTGAGGGACACCATAGGAAAGAGGAGGTGGGATCAGGAGAGAGAGAAAAAAAGGTGTGTGTTTTCTCCTCTCCTCAATTGGAAAAAACCGAAAAATAGATAAAACAAAGGGGGGAAAAAAGGAAAATCTAAGCTCGGACGGTGAGCATGGATAACACCAAGTCCATCTCACCGAACCGCGGGTAACACAAGCTTCCGGGCACTCCGGTTTAAGCTGTTAAAATAGACATTTCCGGTCGGCGGGCGCTTCCTATGGAAATGGTGGCGTCCCCCGCTAATGCCATCGCAGCAGCGAGAGACGCCACAGGGAGGAGAGAGGAGGGGGGGGGGGGGCAACACCGCTGTGTGTTTCTTAGGTGGGAAAAAACGAAAGAGAGAGAAACAGAAAAAAATAAAAATAACTAAAGGTGGGGATCTAATGCCGGACGATGAGCAGGGCGAATGTGCACACTTGGACGGACGGTGAACATGAGTAAAAAACGGGGGAGGGGGGGGGTTTAGTGTTAGGGAAAACGGGTCGGTTTAGTCCTGGCCTGGATTAGGCTTTCGGTGTGGGTTATGATCAGGGTTAGGTTTAGGGTGTCAGCCTGGGTTAGGCTTTCGGTGTGGGTTATGATCAGGGTTAGGTTTAGGGTGTCAGCCTGGGTTAGGCTTTTCGGCGCGGGTTCGCGTTTAGGGTGAAGGGACCCCCGGGGTCAGACCAGTGGCTCTGGCTGGTATAGGTTTTAGGGTTAGCGTTTGTGTTTTGGGTTCATCGCTGATGTTTAGGTGCACTGGCCTACCGGTCTGAGGGGGTAATGGGGGAGCAGGACAAATCGGTCTGCTAGACCTTAAGACGGGGAGGGCGGTCTATGATGTAGCCCATTGTCGCGACGTTTCGGTATGTCTTACCTTCATCAGGCGTGGGCTACGCTTTAAAAATTAAAAAATAAAAGAATATAATTGTCCACCATGTCATTGTCCATCAAAAAAAAGTGTGTAGCCACCATTAGTCCAACTCAACGGCCAGCGGGTGAAACGGCTCTCTGCCGAGCTCCGTCGGAAAGGGGGAACGGAGCGCCGGTTCAAGCCACAAAATGGATGCCATCTCCGGTGGGCGGGCCCTGCCCCATGAAAATGGTAGGCGTCCCCCACTGCACTCTTCGTATCAGTGAGGGACACCATAGGAAAGAGGAGGTGGGATCAGGAGAGAGAGAAAAAAAGGTGTGTGTTTTCTCCTCTCCTCAATTGGAAAAAACCGAAAAATAGATAAAACAAAGGGGGGAAAAAAGGAAAATCTAAGCTCGGACGGTGAGCATGGATAACACCAAGTCCATCTCACCGAACCGCGGGTAACACAAGCTTCCGGGCACTCCGGTTTAAGCTGTTAAAATAGACATTTCCGGTCGGCGGGCGCTTCCTATGGAAATGGTGGCGTCCCCCGCTAATGCCATCGCAGCAGCGAGAGACGCCACAGGGAGGAGAGAGGAGGGGGGGGGGGGGCAACACCGCTGTGTGTTTCTTAGGTGGGAAAAAACGAAAGAGAGAGAAACAGAAAAAAATAAAAATAACTAAAGGTGGGGATCTAATGCCGGACGATGAGCAGGGCGAATGTGCACACTTGGACGGACGGTGAACATGAGTAAAAAACGGGGGAGGGGGGGGGTTTAGTGTTAGGGAAAACGGGTCGGTTTAGTCCTGGCCTGGATTAGGCTTTCGGTGTGGGTTATGATCAGGGTTAGGTTTAGGGTGTCAGCCTGGGTTAGGCTTTCGGTGTGGGTTATGATCAGGGTTAGGTTTAGGGTGTCAGCCTGGGTTAGGCTTTTCGGCGCGGGTTCGCGTTTAGGGTGAAGGGACCCCCGGGGTCAGACCAGTGGCTCTGGCTGGTATAGGTTTTAGGGTTAGCGTTTGTGTTTTGGGTTCATCGCTGATGTTTAGGTGCACTGGCCTACCGGTCTGAGGGGGTAATGGGGGAGCAGGACAAATCGGTCTGCTAGACCTTAAGACGGGGAGGGCGGTCTATGATGTAGCCCATTGTCGCGACGTTTCGGTATGTCTTACCTTCATCAGGCGTGGGCTACGCTTTAAAAATTAAAAAATAAAAGAATATAATTGTCCACCATGTCATTGTCCATCAAAAAAAAGTGTGTAGCCACCATTAGTCCAACTCAACGGCCAGCGGGTGAAACGGCTCTCTGCCGAGCTCCGTCGGAAAGGGGGAACGGAGCGCCGGTTCAAGCCACAAAATGGATGCCATCTCCGGTGGGCGGGCCCTGCCCCATGAAAATGGTAGGCGTCCCCCACTGCACTCTTCGTATCAGTGAGGGACACCATAGGAAAGAGGAGGTGGGATCAGGAGAGAGAGAAAAAAAGGTGTGTGTTTTCTCCTCTCCTCAATTGGAAAAAACCGAAAAATAGATAAAACAAAGGGGGGAAAAAAGGAAAATCTAAGCTCGGACGGTGAGCATGGATAACACCAAGTCCATCTCACCGAACCGCGGGTAACACAAGCTTCCGGGCACTCCGGTTTAAGCTGTTAAAATAGACATTTCCGGTCGGCGGGCGCTTCCTATGGAAATGGTGGCGTCCCCCGCTAATGCCATCGCAGCAGCGAGAGACGCCACAGGGAGGAGAGAGGAGGGGGGGGGGGGGCAACACCGCTGTGTGTTTCTTAGGTGGGAAAAAACGAAAGAGAGAGAAACAGAAAAAAATAAAAATAACTAAAGGTGGGGATCTAATGCCGGACGATGAGCAGGGCGAATGTGCACACTTGGACGGACGGTGAACATGAGTAAAAAACGGGGGAGGGGGGGGGTTTAGTGTTAGGGAAAACGGGTCGGTTTAGTCCTGGCCTGGATTAGGCTTTCGGTGTGGGTTATGATCAGGGTTAGGTTTAGGGTGTCAGCCTGGGTTAGGCTTTCGGTGTGGGTTATGATCAGGGTTAGGTTTAGGGTGTCAGCCTGGGTTAGGCTTTTCGGCGCGGGTTCGCGTTTAGGGTGAAGGGACCCCCGGGGTCAGACCAGTGGCTCTGGCTGGTATAGGTTTTAGGGTTAGCGTTTGTGTTTTGGGTTCATCGCTGATGTTTAGGTGCACTGGCCTACCGGTCTGAGGGGGTAATGGGGGAGCAGGACAAATCGGTCTGCTAGACCTTAAGACGGGGAGGGCGGTCTATGATGTAGCCCATTGTCGCGACGTTTCGGTATGTCTTACCTTCATCAGGCGTGGGCTACGCTTTAAAAATTAAAAAATAAAAGAATATAATTGTCCACCATGTCATTGTCCATCAAAAAAAAGTGTGTAGCCACCATTAGTCCAACTCAACGGCCAGCGGGTGAAACGGCTCTCTGCCGAGCTCCGTCGGAAAGGGGGAACGGAGCGCCGGTTCAAGCCACAAAATGGATGCCATCTCCGGTGGGCGGGCCCTGCCCCATGAAAATGGTAGGCGTCCCCCACTGCACTCTTCGTATCAGTGAGGGACACCATAGGAAAGAGGAGGTGGGATCAGGAGAGAGAGAAAAAAAGGTGTGTGTTTTCTCCTCTCCTCAATTGGAAAAAACCGAAAAATAGATAAAACAAAGGGGGGAAAAAAGGAAAATCTAAGCTCGGACGGTGAGCATGGATAACACCAAGTCCATCTCACCGAACCGCGGGTAACACAAGCTTCCGGGCACTCCGGTTTAAGCTGTTAAAATAGACATTTCCGGTCGGCGGGCGCTTCCTATGGAAATGGTGGCGTCCCCCGCTAATGCCATCGCAGCAGCGAGAGACGCCACAGGGAGGAGAGAGGAGGGGGGGGGGGGGCAACACCGCTGTGTGTTTCTTAGGTGGGAAAAAACGAAAGAGAGAGAAACAGAAAAAAATAAAAATAACTAAAGGTGGGGATCTAATGCCGGACGATGAGCAGGGCGAATGTGCACACTTGGACGGACGGTGAACATGAGTAAAAAACGGGGGAGGGGGGGGGTTTAGTGTTAGGGAAAACGGGTCGGTTTAGTCCTGGCCTGGATTAGGCTTTCGGTGTGGGTTATGATCAGGGTTAGGTTTAGGGTGTCAGCCTGGGTTAGGCTTTCGGTGTGGGTTATGATCAGGGTTAGGTTTAGGGTGTCAGCCTGGGTTAGGCTTTTCGGCGCGGGTTCGCGTTTAGGGTGAAGGGACCCCCGGGGTCAGACCAGTGGCTCTGGCTGGTATAGGTTTTAGGGTTAGCGTTTGTGTTTTGGGTTCATCGCTGATGTTTAGGTGCACTGGCCTACCGGTCTGAGGGGGTAATGGGGGAGCAGGACAAATCGGTCTGCTAGACCTTAAGACGGGGAGGGCGGTCTATGATGTAGCCCATTGTCGCGACGTTTCGGTATGTCTTACCTTCATCAGGCGTGGGCTACGCTTTAAAAATTAAAAAATAAAAGAATATAATTGTCCACCATGTCATTGTCCATCAAAAAAAAGTGTGTAGCCACCATTAGTCCAACTCAACGGCCAGCGGGTGAAACGGCTCTCTGCCGAGCTCCGTCGGAAAGGGGGAACGGAGCGCCGGTTCAAGCCACAAAATGGATGCCATCTCCGGTGGGCGGGCCCTGCCCCATGAAAATGGTAGGCGTCCCCCACTGCACTCTTCGTATCAGTGAGGGACACCATAGGAAAGAGGAGGTGGGATCAGGAGAGAGAGAAAAAAAGGTGTGTGTTTTCTCCTCTCCTCAATTGGAAAAAACCGAAAAATAGATAAAACAAAGGGGGGAAAAAAGGAAAATCTAAGCTCGGACGGTGAGCATGGATAACACCAAGTCCATCTCACCGAACCGCGGGTAACACAAGCTTCCGGGCACTCCGGTTTAAGCTGTTAAAATAGACATTTCCGGTCGGCGGGCGCTTCCTATGGAAATGGTGGCGTCCCCCGCTAATGCCATCGCAGCAGCGAGAGACGCCACAGGGAGGAGAGAGGAGGGGGGGGGGGGGCAACACCGCTGTGTGTTTCTTAGGTGGGAAAAAACGAAAGAGAGAGAAACAGAAAAAAATAAAAATAACTAAAGGTGGGGATCTAATGCCGGACGATGAGCAGGGCGAATGTGCACACTTGGACGGACGGTGAACATGAGTAAAAAACGGGGGAGGGGGGGGGTTTAGTGTTAGGGAAAACGGGTCGGTTTAGTCCTGGCCTGGATTAGGCTTTCGGTGTGGGTTATGATCAGGGTTAGGTTTAGGGTGTCAGCCTGGGTTAGGCTTTCGGTGTGGGTTATGATCAGGGTTAGGTTTAGGGTGTCAGCCTGGGTTAGGCTTTTCGGCGCGGGTTCGCGTTTAGGGTGAAGGGACCCCCGGGGTCAGACCAGTGGCTCTGGCTGGTATAGGTTTTAGGGTTAGCGTTTGTGTTTTGGGTTCATCGCTGATGTTTAGGTGCACTGGCCTACCGGTCTGAGGGGGTAATGGGGGAGCAGGACAAATCGGTCTGCTAGACCTTAAGACGGGGAGGGCGGTCTATGATGTAGCCCATTGTCGCGACGTTTCGGTATGTCTTACCTTCATCAGGCGTGGGCTACGCTTTAAAAATTAAAAAATAAAAGAATATAATTGTCCACCATGTCATTGTCCATCAAAAAAAAGTGTGTAGCCACCATTAGTCCAACTCAACGGCCAGCGGGTGAAACGGCTCTCTGCCGAGCTCCGTCGGAAAGGGGGAACGGAGCGCCGGTTCAAGCCACAAAATGGATGCCATCTCCGGTGGGCGGGCCCTGCCCCATGAAAATGGTAGGCGTCCCCCACTGCACTCTTCGTATCAGTGAGGGACACCATAGGAAAGAGGAGGTGGGATCAGGAGAGAGAGAAAAAAAGGTGTGTGTTTTCTCCTCTCCTCAATTGGAAAAAACCGAAAAATAGATAAAACAAAGGGGGGAAAAAAGGAAAATCTAAGCTCGGACGGTGAGCATGGATAACACCAAGTCCATCTCACCGAACCGCGGGTAACACAAGCTTCCGGGCACTCCGGTTTAAGCTGTTAAAATAGACATTTCCGGTCGGCGGGCGCTTCCTATGGAAATGGTGGCGTCCCCCGCTAATGCCATCGCAGCAGCGAGAGACGCCACAGGGAGGAGAGAGGAGGGGGGGGGGGGGCAACACCGCTGTGTGTTTCTTAGGTGGGAAAAAACGAAAGAGAGAGAAACAGAAAAAAATAAAAATAACTAAAGGTGGGGATCTAATGCCGGACGATGAGCAGGGCGAATGTGCACACTTGGACGGACGGTGAACATGAGTAAAAAACGGGGGAGGGGGGGGGTTTAGTGTTAGGGAAAACGGGTCGGTTTAGTCCTGGCCTGGATTAGGCTTTCGGTGTGGGTTATGATCAGGGTTAGGTTTAGGGTGTCAGCCTGGGTTAGGCTTTCGGTGTGGGTTATGATCAGGGTTAGGTTTAGGGTGTCAGCCTGGGTTAGGCTTTTCGGCGCGGGTTCGCGTTTAGGGTGAAGGGACCCCCGGGGTCAGACCAGTGGCTCTGGCTGGTATAGGTTTTAGGGTTAGCGTTTGTGTTTTGGGTTCATCGCTGATGTTTAGGTGCACTGGCCTACCGGTCTGAGGGGGTAATGGGGGAGCAGGACAAATCGGTCTGCTAGACCTTAAGACGGGGAGGGCGGTCTATGATGTAGCCCATTGTCGCGACGTTTCGGTATGTCTTACCTTCATCAGGCGTGGGCTACGCTTTAAAAATTAAAAAATAAAAGAATATAATTGTCCACCATGTCATTGTCCATCAAAAAAAAGTGTGTAGCCACCATTAGTCCAACTCAACGGCCAGCGGGTGAAACGGCTCTCTGCCGAGCTCCGTCGGAAAGGGGGAACGGAGCGCCGGTTCAAGCCACAAAATGGATGCCATCTCCGGTGGGCGGGCCCTGCCCCATGAAAATGGTAGGCGTCCCCCACTGCACTCTTCGTATCAGTGAGGGACACCATAGGAAAGAGGAGGTGGGATCAGGAGAGAGAGAAAAAAAGGTGTGTGTTTTCTCCTCTCCTCAATTGGAAAAAACCGAAAAATAGATAAAACAAAGGGGGGAAAAAAGGAAAATCTAAGCTCGGACGGTGAGCATGGATAACACCAAGTCCATCTCACCGAACCGCGGGTAACACAAGCTTCCGGGCACTCCGGTTTAAGCTGTTAAAATAGACATTTCCGGTCGGCGGGCGCTTCCTATGGAAATGGTGGCGTCCCCCGCTAATGCCATCGCAGCAGCGAGAGACGCCACAGGGAGGAGAGAGGAGGGGGGGGGGGGGCAACACCGCTGTGTGTTTCTTAGGTGGGAAAAAACGAAAGAGAGAGAAACAGAAAAAAATAAAAATAACTAAAGGTGGGGATCTAATGCCGGACGATGAGCAGGGCGAATGTGCACACTTGGACGGACGGTGAACATGAGTAAAAAACGGGGGAGGGGGGGGGTTTAGTGTTAGGGAAAACGGGTCGGTTTAGTCCTGGCCTGGATTAGGCTTTCGGTGTGGGTTATGATCAGGGTTAGGTTTAGGGTGTCAGCCTGGGTTAGGCTTTCGGTGTGGGTTATGATCAGGGTTAGGTTTAGGGTGTCAGCCTGGGTTAGGCTTTTCGGCGCGGGTTCGCGTTTAGGGTGAAGGGACCCCCGGGGTCAGACCAGTGGCTCTGGCTGGTATAGGTTTTAGGGTTAGCGTTTGTGTTTTGGGTTCATCGCTGATGTTTAGGTGCACTGGCCTACCGGTCTGAGGGGGTAATGGGGGAGCAGGACAAATCGGTCTGCTAGACCTTAAGACGGGGAGGGCGGTCTATGATGTAGCCCATTGTCGCGACGTTTCGGTATGTCTTACCTTCATCAGGCGTGGGCTACGCTTTAAAAATTAAAAAATAAAAGAATATAATTGTCCACCATGTCATTGTCCATCAAAAAAAAGTGTGTAGCCACCATTAGTCCAACTCAACGGCCAGCGGGTGAAACGGCTCTCTGCCGAGCTCCGTCGGAAAGGGGGAACGGAGCGCCGGTTCAAGCCACAAAATGGATGCCATCTCCGGTGGGCGGGCCCTGCCCCATGAAAATGGTAGGCGTCCCCCACTGCACTCTTCGTATCAGTGAGGGACACCATAGGAAAGAGGAGGTGGGATCAGGAGAGAGAGAAAAAAAGGTGTGTGTTTTCTCCTCTCCTCAATTGGAAAAAACCGAAAAATAGATAAAACAAAGGGGGGAAAAAAGGAAAATCTAAGCTCGGACGGTGAGCATGGATAACACCAAGTCCATCTCACCGAACCGCGGGTAACACAAGCTTCCGGGCACTCCGGTTTAAGCTGTTAAAATAGACATTTCCGGTCGGCGGGCGCTTCCTATGGAAATGGTGGCGTCCCCCGCTAATGCCATCGCAGCAGCGAGAGACGCCACAGGGAGGAGAGAGGAGGGGGGGGGGGGGCAACACCGCTGTGTGTTTCTTAGGTGGGAAAAAACGAAAGAGAGAGAAACAGAAAAAAATAAAAATAACTAAAGGTGGGGATCTAATGCCGGACGATGAGCAGGGCGAATGTGCACACTTGGACGGACGGTGAACATGAGTAAAAAACGGGGGAGGGGGGGGGTTTAGTGTTAGGGAAAACGGGTCGGTTTAGTCCTGGCCTGGATTAGGCTTTCGGTGTGGGTTATGATCAGGGTTAGGTTTAGGGTGTCAGCCTGGGTTAGGCTTTCGGTGTGGGTTATGATCAGGGTTAGGTTTAGGGTGTCAGCCTGGGTTAGGCTTTTCGGCGCGGGTTCGCGTTTAGGGTGAAGGGACCCCCGGGGTCAGACCAGTGGCTCTGGCTGGTATAGGTTTTAGGGTTAGCGTTTGTGTTTTGGGTTCATCGCTGATGTTTAGGTGCACTGGCCTACCGGTCTGAGGGGGTAATGGGGGAGCAGGACAAATCGGTCTGCTAGACCTTAAGACGGGGAGGGCGGTCTATGATGTAGCCCATTGTCGCGACGTTTCGGTATGTCTTACCTTCATCAGGCGTGGGCTACGCTTTAAAAATTAAAAAATAAAAGAATATAATTGTCCACCATGTCATTGTCCATCAAAAAAAAGTGTGTAGCCACCATTAGTCCAACTCAACGGCCAGCGGGTGAAACGGCTCTCTGCCGAGCTCCGTCGGAAAGGGGGAACGGAGCGCCGGTTCAAGCCACAAAATGGATGCCATCTCCGGTGGGCGGGCCCTGCCCCATGAAAATGGTAGGCGTCCCCCACTGCACTCTTCGTATCAGTGAGGGACACCATAGGAAAGAGGAGGTGGGATCAGGAGAGAGAGAAAAAAAGGTGTGTGTTTTCTCCTCTCCTCAATTGGAAAAAACCGAAAAATAGATAAAACAAAGGGGGGAAAAAAGGAAAATCTAAGCTCGGACGGTGAGCATGGATAACACCAAGTCCATCTCACCGAACCGCGGGTAACACAAGCTTCCGGGCACTCCGGTTTAAGCTGTTAAAATAGACATTTCCGGTCGGCGGGCGCTTCCTATGGAAATGGTGGCGTCCCCCGCTAATGCCATCGCAGCAGCGAGAGACGCCACAGGGAGGAGAGAGGAGGGGGGGGGGGGGCAACACCGCTGTGTGTTTCTTAGGTGGGAAAAAACGAAAGAGAGAGAAACAGAAAAAAATAAAAATAACTAAAGGTGGGGATCTAATGCCGGACGATGAGCAGGGCGAATGTGCACACTTGGACGGACGGTGAACATGAGTAAAAAACGGGGGAGGGGGGGGGTTTAGTGTTAGGGAAAACGGGTCGGTTTAGTCCTGGCCTGGATTAGGCTTTCGGTGTGGGTTATGATCAGGGTTAGGTTTAGGGTGTCAGCCTGGGTTAGGCTTTCGGTGTGGGTTATGATCAGGGTTAGGTTTAGGGTGTCAGCCTGGGTTAGGCTTTTCGGCGCGGGTTCGCGTTTAGGGTGAAGGGACCCCCGGGGTCAGACCAGTGGCTCTGGCTGGTATAGGTTTTAGGGTTAGCGTTTGTGTTTTGGGTTCATCGCTGATGTTTAGGTGCACTGGCCTACCGGTCTGAGGGGGTAATGGGGGAGCAGGACAAATCGGTCTGCTAGACCTTAAGACGGGGAGGGCGGTCTATGATGTAGCCCATTGTCGCGACGTTTCGGTATGTCTTACCTTCATCAGGCGTGGGCTACGCTTTAAAAATTAAAAAATAAAAGAATATAATTGTCCACCATGTCATTGTCCATCAAAAAAAAGTGTGTAGCCACCATTAGTCCAACTCAACGGCCAGCGGGTGAAACGGCTCTCTGCCGAGCTCCGTCGGAAAGGGGGAACGGAGCGCCGGTTCAAGCCACAAAATGGATGCCATCTCCGGTGGGCGGGCCCTGCCCCATGAAAATGGTAGGCGTCCCCCACTGCACTCTTCGTATCAGTGAGGGACACCATAGGAAAGAGGAGGTGGGATCAGGAGAGAGAGAAAAAAAGGTGTGTGTTTTCTCCTCTCCTCAATTGGAAAAAACCGAAAAATAGATAAAACAAAGGGGGGAAAAAAGGAAAATCTAAGCTCGGACGGTGAGCATGGATAACACCAAGTCCATCTCACCGAACCGCGGGTAACACAAGCTTCCGGGCACTCCGGTTTAAGCTGTTAAAATAGACATTTCCGGTCGGCGGGCGCTTCCTATGGAAATGGTGGCGTCCCCCGCTAATGCCATCGCAGCAGCGAGAGACGCCACAGGGAGGAGAGAGGAGGGGGGGGGGGGGCAACACCGCTGTGTGTTTCTTAGGTGGGAAAAAACGAAAGAGAGAGAAACAGAAAAAAATAAAAATAACTAAAGGTGGGGATCTAATGCCGGACGATGAGCAGGGCGAATGTGCACACTTGGACGGACGGTGAACATGAGTAAAAAACGGGGGAGGGGGGGGGTTTAGTGTTAGGGAAAACGGGTCGGTTTAGTCCTGGCCTGGATTAGGCTTTCGGTGTGGGTTATGATCAGGGTTAGGTTTAGGGTGTCAGCCTGGGTTAGGCTTTCGGTGTGGGTTATGATCAGGGTTAGGTTTAGGGTGTCAGCCTGGGTTAGGCTTTTCGGCGCGGGTTCGCGTTTAGGGTGAAGGGACCCCCGGGGTCAGACCAGTGGCTCTGGCTGGTATAGGTTTTAGGGTTAGCGTTTGTGTTTTGGGTTCATCGCTGATGTTTAGGTGCACTGGCCTACCGGTCTGAGGGGGTAATGGGGGAGCAGGACAAATCGGTCTGCTAGACCTTAAGACGGGGAGGGCGGTCTATGATGTAGCCCATTGTCGCGACGTTTCGGTATGTCTTACCTTCATCAGGCGTGGGCTACGCTTTAAAAATTAAAAAATAAAAGAATATAATTGTCCACCATGTCATTGTCCATCAAAAAAAAGTGTGTAGCCACCATTAGTCCAACTCAACGGCCAGCGGGTGAAACGGCTCTCTGCCGAGCTCCGTCGGAAAGGGGGAACGGAGCGCCGGTTCAAGCCACAAAATGGATGCCATCTCCGGTGGGCGGGCCCTGCCCCATGAAAATGGTAGGCGTCCCCCACTGCACTCTTCGTATCAGTGAGGGACACCATAGGAAAGAGGAGGTGGGATCAGGAGAGAGAGAAAAAAAGGTGTGTGTTTTCTCCTCTCCTCAATTGGAAAAAACCGAAAAATAGATAAAACAAAGGGGGGAAAAAAGGAAAATCTAAGCTCGGACGGTGAGCATGGATAACACCAAGTCCATCTCACCGAACCGCGGGTAACACAAGCTTCCGGGCACTCCGGTTTAAGCTGTTAAAATAGACATTTCCGGTCGGCGGGCGCTTCCTATGGAAATGGTGGCGTCCCCCGCTAATGCCATCGCAGCAGCGAGAGACGCCACAGGGAGGAGAGAGGAGGGGGGGGGGGGGCAACACCGCTGTGTGTTTCTTAGGTGGGAAAAAACGAAAGAGAGAGAAACAGAAAAAAATAAAAATAACTAAAGGTGGGGATCTAATGCCGGACGATGAGCAGGGCGAATGTGCACACTTGGACGGACGGTGAACATGAGTAAAAAACGGGGGAGGGGGGGGGTTTAGTGTTAGGGAAAACGGGTCGGTTTAGTCCTGGCCTGGATTAGGCTTTCGGTGTGGGTTATGATCAGGGTTAGGTTTAGGGTGTCAGCCTGGGTTAGGCTTTCGGTGTGGGTTATGATCAGGGTTAGGTTTAGGGTGTCAGCCTGGGTTAGGCTTTTCGGCGCGGGTTCGCGTTTAGGGTGAAGGGACCCCCGGGGTCAGACCAGTGGCTCTGGCTGGTATAGGTTTTAGGGTTAGCGTTTGTGTTTTGGGTTCATCGCTGATGTTTAGGTGCACTGGCCTACCGGTCTGAGGGGGTAATGGGGGAGCAGGACAAATCGGTCTGCTAGACCTTAAGACGGGGAGGGCGGTCTATGATGTAGCCCATTGTCGCGACGTTTCGGTATGTCTTACCTTCATCAGGCGTGGGCTACGCTTTAAAAATTAAAAAATAAAAGAATATAATTGTCCACCATGTCATTGTCCATCAAAAAAAAGTGTGTAGCCACCATTAGTCCAACTCAACGGCCAGCGGGTGAAACGGCTCTCTGCCGAGCTCCGTCGGAAAGGGGGAACGGAGCGCCGGTTCAAGCCACAAAATGGATGCCATCTCCGGTGGGCGGGCCCTGCCCCATGAAAATGGTAGGCGTCCCCCACTGCACTCTTCGTATCAGTGAGGGACACCATAGGAAAGAGGAGGTGGGATCAGGAGAGAGAGAAAAAAAGGTGTGTGTTTTCTCCTCTCCTCAATTGGAAAAAACCGAAAAATAGATAAAACAAAGGGGGGAAAAAAGGAAAATCTAAGCTCGGACGGTGAGCATGGATAACACCAAGTCCATCTCACCGAACCGCGGGTAACACAAGCTTCCGGGCACTCCGGTTTAAGCTGTTAAAATAGACATTTCCGGTCGGCGGGCGCTTCCTATGGAAATGGTGGCGTCCCCCGCTAATGCCATCGCAGCAGCGAGAGACGCCACAGGGAGGAGAGAGGAGGGGGGGGGGGGGCAACACCGCTGTGTGTTTCTTAGGTGGGAAAAAACGAAAGAGAGAGAAACAGAAAAAAATAAAAATAACTAAAGGTGGGGATCTAATGCCGGACGATGAGCAGGGCGAATGTGCACACTTGGACGGACGGTGAACATGAGTAAAAAACGGGGGAGGGGGGGGGTTTAGTGTTAGGGAAAACGGGTCGGTTTAGTCCTGGCCTGGATTAGGCTTTCGGTGTGGGTTATGATCAGGGTTAGGTTTAGGGTGTCAGCCTGGGTTAGGCTTTCGGTGTGGGTTATGATCAGGGTTAGGTTTAGGGTGTCAGCCTGGGTTAGGCTTTTCGGCGCGGGTTCGCGTTTAGGGTGAAGGGACCCCCGGGGTCAGACCAGTGGCTCTGGCTGGTATAGGTTTTAGGGTTAGCGTTTGTGTTTTGGGTTCATCGCTGATGTTTAGGTGCACTGGCCTACCGGTCTGAGGGGGTAATGGGGGAGCAGGACAAATCGGTCTGCTAGACCTTAAGACGGGGAGGGCGGTCTATGATGTAGCCCATTGTCGCGACGTTTCGGTATGTCTTACCTTCATCAGGCGTGGGCTACGCTTTAAAAATTAAAAAATAAAAGAATATAATTGTCCACCATGTCATTGTCCATCAAAAAAAAGTGTGTAGCCACCATTAGTCCAACTCAACGGCCAGCGGGTGAAACGGCTCTCTGCCGAGCTCCGTCGGAAAGGGGGAACGGAGCGCCGGTTCAAGCCACAAAATGGATGCCATCTCCGGTGGGCGGGCCCTGCCCCATGAAAATGGTAGGCGTCCCCCACTGCACTCTTCGTATCAGTGAGGGACACCATAGGAAAGAGGAGGTGGGATCAGGAGAGAGAGAAAAAAAGGTGTGTGTTTTCTCCTCTCCTCAATTGGAAAAAACCGAAAAATAGATAAAACAAAGGGGGGAAAAAAGGAAAATCTAAGCTCGGACGGTGAGCATGGATAACACCAAGTCCATCTCACCGAACCGCGGGTAACACAAGCTTCCGGGCACTCCGGTTTAAGCTGTTAAAATAGACATTTCCGGTCGGCGGGCGCTTCCTATGGAAATGGTGGCGTCCCCCGCTAATGCCATCGCAGCAGCGAGAGACGCCACAGGGAGGAGAGAGGAGGGGGGGGGGGGGCAACACCGCTGTGTGTTTCTTAGGTGGGAAAAAACGAAAGAGAGAGAAACAGAAAAAAATAAAAATAACTAAAGGTGGGGATCTAATGCCGGACGATGAGCAGGGCGAATGTGCACACTTGGACGGACGGTGAACATGAGTAAAAAACGGGGGAGGGGGGGGGTTTAGTGTTAGGGAAAACGGGTCGGTTTAGTCCTGGCCTGGATTAGGCTTTCGGTGTGGGTTATGATCAGGGTTAGGTTTAGGGTGTCAGCCTGGGTTAGGCTTTCGGTGTGGGTTATGATCAGGGTTAGGTTTAGGGTGTCAGCCTGGGTTAGGCTTTTCGGCGCGGGTTCGCGTTTAGGGTGAAGGGACCCCCGGGGTCAGACCAGTGGCTCTGGCTGGTATAGGTTTTAGGGTTAGCGTTTGTGTTTTGGGTTCATCGCTGATGTTTAGGTGCACTGGCCTACCGGTCTGAGGGGGTAATGGGGGAGCAGGACAAATCGGTCTGCTAGACCTTAAGACGGGGAGGGCGGTCTATGATGTAGCCCATTGTCGCGACGTTTCGGTATGTCTTACCTTCATCAGGCGTGGGCTACGCTTTAAAAATTAAAAAATAAAAGAATATAATTGTCCACCATGTCATTGTCCATCAAAAAAAAGTGTGTAGCCACCATTAGTCCAACTCAACGGCCAGCGGGTGAAACGGCTCTCTGCCGAGCTCCGTCGGAAAGGGGGAACGGAGCGCCGGTTCAAGCCACAAAATGGATGCCATCTCCGGTGGGCGGGCCCTGCCCCATGAAAATGGTAGGCGTCCCCCACTGCACTCTTCGTATCAGTGAGGGACACCATAGGAAAGAGGAGGTGGGATCAGGAGAGAGAGAAAAAAAGGTGTGTGTTTTCTCCTCTCCTCAATTGGAAAAAACCGAAAAATAGATAAAACAAAGGGGGGAAAAAAGGAAAATCTAAGCTCGGACGGTGAGCATGGATAACACCAAGTCCATCTCACCGAACCGCGGGTAACACAAGCTTCCGGGCACTCCGGTTTAAGCTGTTAAAATAGACATTTCCGGTCGGCGGGCGCTTCCTATGGAAATGGTGGCGTCCCCCGCTAATGCCATCGCAGCAGCGAGAGACGCCACAGGGAGGAGAGAGGAGGGGGGGGGGGGGCAACACCGCTGTGTGTTTCTTAGGTGGGAAAAAACGAAAGAGAGAGAAACAGAAAAAAATAAAAATAACTAAAGGTGGGGATCTAATGCCGGACGATGAGCAGGGCGAATGTGCACACTTGGACGGACGGTGAACATGAGTAAAAAACGGGGGAGGGGGGGGGTTTAGTGTTAGGGAAAACGGGTCGGTTTAGTCCTGGCCTGGATTAGGCTTTCGGTGTGGGTTATGATCAGGGTTAGGTTTAGGGTGTCAGCCTGGGTTAGGCTTTCGGTGTGGGTTATGATCAGGGTTAGGTTTAGGGTGTCAGCCTGGGTTAGGCTTTTCGGCGCGGGTTCGCGTTTAGGGTGAAGGGACCCCCGGGGTCAGACCAGTGGCTCTGGCTGGTATAGGTTTTAGGGTTAGCGTTTGTGTTTTGGGTTCATCGCTGATGTTTAGGTGCACTGGCCTACCGGTCTGAGGGGGTAATGGGGGAGCAGGACAAATCGGTCTGCTAGACCTTAAGACGGGGAGGGCGGTCTATGATGTAGCCCATTGTCGCGACGTTTCGGTATGTCTTACCTTCATCAGGCGTGGGCTACGCTTTAAAAATTAAAAAATAAAAGAATATAATTGTCCACCATGTCATTGTCCATCAAAAAAAAGTGTGTAGCCACCATTAGTCCAACTCAACGGCCAGCGGGTGAAACGGCTCTCTGCCGAGCTCCGTCGGAAAGGGGGAACGGAGCGCCGGTTCAAGCCACAAAATGGATGCCATCTCCGGTGGGCGGGCCCTGCCCCATGAAAATGGTAGGCGTCCCCCACTGCACTCTTCGTATCAGTGAGGGACACCATAGGAAAGAGGAGGTGGGATCAGGAGAGAGAGAAAAAAAGGTGTGTGTTTTCTCCTCTCCTCAATTGGAAAAAACCGAAAAATAGATAAAACAAAGGGGGGAAAAAAGGAAAATCTAAGCTCGGACGGTGAGCATGGATAACACCAAGTCCATCTCACCGAACCGCGGGTAACACAAGCTTCCGGGCACTCCGGTTTAAGCTGTTAAAATAGACATTTCCGGTCGGCGGGCGCTTCCTATGGAAATGGTGGCGTCCCCCGCTAATGCCATCGCAGCAGCGAGAGACGCCACAGGGAGGAGAGAGGAGGGGGGGGGGGGGCAACACCGCTGTGTGTTTCTTAGGTGGGAAAAAACGAAAGAGAGAGAAACAGAAAAAAATAAAAATAACTAAAGGTGGGGATCTAATGCCGGACGATGAGCAGGGCGAATGTGCACACTTGGACGGACGGTGAACATGAGTAAAAAACGGGGGAGGGGGGGGGTTTAGTGTTAGGGAAAACGGGTCGGTTTAGTCCTGGCCTGGATTAGGCTTTCGGTGTGGGTTATGATCAGGGTTAGGTTTAGGGTGTCAGCCTGGGTTAGGCTTTCGGTGTGGGTTATGATCAGGGTTAGGTTTAGGGTGTCAGCCTGGGTTAGGCTTTTCGGCGCGGGTTCGCGTTTAGGGTGAAGGGACCCCCGGGGTCAGACCAGTGGCTCTGGCTGGTATAGGTTTTAGGGTTAGCGTTTGTGTTTTGGGTTCATCGCTGATGTTTAGGTGCACTGGCCTACCGGTCTGAGGGGGTAATGGGGGAGCAGGACAAATCGGTCTGCTAGACCTTAAGACGGGGAGGGCGGTCTATGATGTAGCCCATTGTCGCGACGTTTCGGTATGTCTTACCTTCATCAGGCGTGGGCTACGCTTTAAAAATTAAAAAATAAAAGAATATAATTGTCCACCATGTCATTGTCCATCAAAAAAAAGTGTGTAGCCACCATTAGTCCAACTCAACGGCCAGCGGGTGAAACGGCTCTCTGCCGAGCTCCGTCGGAAAGGGGGAACGGAGCGCCGGTTCAAGCCACAAAATGGATGCCATCTCCGGTGGGCGGGCCCTGCCCCATGAAAATGGTAGGCGTCCCCCACTGCACTCTTCGTATCAGTGAGGGACACCATAGGAAAGAGGAGGTGGGATCAGGAGAGAGAGAAAAAAAGGTGTGTGTTTTCTCCTCTCCTCAATTGGAAAAAACCGAAAAATAGATAAAACAAAGGGGGGAAAAAAGGAAAATCTAAGCTCGGACGGTGAGCATGGATAACACCAAGTCCATCTCACCGAACCGCGGGTAACACAAGCTTCCGGGCACTCCGGTTTAAGCTGTTAAAATAGACATTTCCGGTCGGCGGGCGCTTCCTATGGAAATGGTGGCGTCCCCCGCTAATGCCATCGCAGCAGCGAGAGACGCCACAGGGAGGAGAGAGGAGGGGGGGGGGGGGCAACACCGCTGTGTGTTTCTTAGGTGGGAAAAAACGAAAGAGAGAGAAACAGAAAAAAATAAAAATAACTAAAGGTGGGGATCTAATGCCGGACGATGAGCAGGGCGAATGTGCACACTTGGACGGACGGTGAACATGAGTAAAAAACGGGGGAGGGGGGGGGTTTAGTGTTAGGGAAAACGGGTCGGTTTAGTCCTGGCCTGGATTAGGCTTTCGGTGTGGGTTATGATCAGGGTTAGGTTTAGGGTGTCAGCCTGGGTTAGGCTTTCGGTGTGGGTTATGATCAGGGTTAGGTTTAGGGTGTCAGCCTGGGTTAGGCTTTTCGGCGCGGGTTCGCGTTTAGGGTGAAGGGACCCCCGGGGTCAGACCAGTGGCTCTGGCTGGTATAGGTTTTAGGGTTAGCGTTTGTGTTTTGGGTTCATCGCTGATGTTTAGGTGCACTGGCCTACCGGTCTGAGGGGGTAATGGGGGAGCAGGACAAATCGGTCTGCTAGACCTTAAGACGGGGAGGGCGGTCTATGATGTAGCCCATTGTCGCGACGTTTCGGTATGTCTTACCTTCATCAGGCGTGGGCTACGCTTTAAAAATTAAAAAATAAAAGAATATAATTGTCCACCATGTCATTGTCCATCAAAAAAAAGTGTGTAGCCACCATTAGTCCAACTCAACGGCCAGCGGGTGAAACGGCTCTCTGCCGAGCTCCGTCGGAAAGGGGGAACGGAGCGCCGGTTCAAGCCACAAAATGGATGCCATCTCCGGTGGGCGGGCCCTGCCCCATGAAAATGGTAGGCGTCCCCCACTGCACTCTTCGTATCAGTGAGGGACACCATAGGAAAGAGGAGGTGGGATCAGGAGAGAGAGAAAAAAAGGTGTGTGTTTTCTCCTCTCCTCAATTGGAAAAAACCGAAAAATAGATAAAACAAAGGGGGGAAAAAAGGAAAATCTAAGCTCGGACGGTGAGCATGGATAACACCAAGTCCATCTCACCGAACCGCGGGTAACACAAGCTTCCGGGCACTCCGGTTTAAGCTGTTAAAATAGACATTTCCGGTCGGCGGGCGCTTCCTATGGAAATGGTGGCGTCCCCCGCTAATGCCATCGCAGCAGCGAGAGACGCCACAGGGAGGAGAGAGGAGGGGGGGGGGGGGCAACACCGCTGTGTGTTTCTTAGGTGGGAAAAAACGAAAGAGAGAGAAACAGAAAAAAATAAAAATAACTAAAGGTGGGGATCTAATGCCGGACGATGAGCAGGGCGAATGTGCACACTTGGACGGACGGTGAACATGAGTAAAAAACGGGGGAGGGGGGGGGTTTAGTGTTAGGGAAAACGGGTCGGTTTAGTCCTGGCCTGGATTAGGCTTTCGGTGTGGGTTATGATCAGGGTTAGGTTTAGGGTGTCAGCCTGGGTTAGGCTTTCGGTGTGGGTTATGATCAGGGTTAGGTTTAGGGTGTCAGCCTGGGTTAGGCTTTTCGGCGCGGGTTCGCGTTTAGGGTGAAGGGACCCCCGGGGTCAGACCAGTGGCTCTGGCTGGTATAGGTTTTAGGGTTAGCGTTTGTGTTTTGGGTTCATCGCTGATGTTTAGGTGCACTGGCCTACCGGTCTGAGGGGGTAATGGGGGAGCAGGACAAATCGGTCTGCTAGACCTTAAGACGGGGAGGGCGGTCTATGATGTAGCCCATTGTCGCGACGTTTCGGTATGTCTTACCTTCATCAGGCGTGGGCTACGCTTTAAAAATTAAAAAATAAAAGAATATAATTGTCCACCATGTCATTGTCCATCAAAAAAAAGTGTGTAGCCACCATTAGTCCAACTCAACGGCCAGCGGGTGAAACGGCTCTCTGCCGAGCTCCGTCGGAAAGGGGGAACGGAGCGCCGGTTCAAGCCACAAAATGGATGCCATCTCCGGTGGGCGGGCCCTGCCCCATGAAAATGGTAGGCGTCCCCCACTGCACTCTTCGTATCAGTGAGGGACACCATAGGAAAGAGGAGGTGGGATCAGGAGAGAGAGAAAAAAAGGTGTGTGTTTTCTCCTCTCCTCAATTGGAAAAAACCGAAAAATAGATAAAACAAAGGGGGGAAAAAAGGAAAATCTAAGCTCGGACGGTGAGCATGGATAACACCAAGTCCATCTCACCGAACCGCGGGTAACACAAGCTTCCGGGCACTCCGGTTTAAGCTGTTAAAATAGACATTTCCGGTCGGCGGGCGCTTCCTATGGAAATGGTGGCGTCCCCCGCTAATGCCATCGCAGCAGCGAGAGACGCCACAGGGAGGAGAGAGGAGGGGGGGGGGGGGCAACACCGCTGTGTGTTTCTTAGGTGGGAAAAAACGAAAGAGAGAGAAACAGAAAAAAATAAAAATAACTAAAGGTGGGGATCTAATGCCGGACGATGAGCAGGGCGAATGTGCACACTTGGACGGACGGTGAACATGAGTAAAAAACGGGGGAGGGGGGGGGTTTAGTGTTAGGGAAAACGGGTCGGTTTAGTCCTGGCCTGGATTAGGCTTTCGGTGTGGGTTATGATCAGGGTTAGGTTTAGGGTGTCAGCCTGGGTTAGGCTTTCGGTGTGGGTTATGATCAGGGTTAGGTTTAGGGTGTCAGCCTGGGTTAGGCTTTTCGGCGCGGGTTCGCGTTTAGGGTGAAGGGACCCCCGGGGTCAGACCAGTGGCTCTGGCTGGTATAGGTTTTAGGGTTAGCGTTTGTGTTTTGGGTTCATCGCTGATGTTTAGGTGCACTGGCCTACCGGTCTGAGGGGGTAATGGGGGAGCAGGACAAATCGGTCTGCTAGACCTTAAGACGGGGAGGGCGGTCTATGATGTAGCCCATTGTCGCGACGTTTCGGTATGTCTTACCTTCATCAGGCGTGGGCTACGCTTTAAAAATTAAAAAATAAAAGAATATAATTGTCCACCATGTCATTGTCCATCAAAAAAAAGTGTGTAGCCACCATTAGTCCAACTCAACGGCCAGCGGGTGAAACGGCTCTCTGCCGAGCTCCGTCGGAAAGGGGGAACGGAGCGCCGGTTCAAGCCACAAAATGGATGCCATCTCCGGTGGGCGGGCCCTGCCCCATGAAAATGGTAGGCGTCCCCCACTGCACTCTTCGTATCAGTGAGGGACACCATAGGAAAGAGGAGGTGGGATCAGGAGAGAGAGAAAAAAAGGTGTGTGTTTTCTCCTCTCCTCAATTGGAAAAAACCGAAAAATAGATAAAACAAAGGGGGGAAAAAAGGAAAATCTAAGCTCGGACGGTGAGCATGGATAACACCAAGTCCATCTCACCGAACCGCGGGTAACACAAGCTTCCGGGCACTCCGGTTTAAGCTGTTAAAATAGACATTTCCGGTCGGCGGGCGCTTCCTATGGAAATGGTGGCGTCCCCCGCTAATGCCATCGCAGCAGCGAGAGACGCCACAGGGAGGAGAGAGGAGGGGGGGGGGGGGCAACACCGCTGTGTGTTTCTTAGGTGGGAAAAAACGAAAGAGAGAGAAACAGAAAAAAATAAAAATAACTAAAGGTGGGGATCTAATGCCGGACGATGAGCAGGGCGAATGTGCACACTTGGACGGACGGTGAACATGAGTAAAAAACGGGGGAGGGGGGGGGTTTAGTGTTAGGGAAAACGGGTCGGTTTAGTCCTGGCCTGGATTAGGCTTTCGGTGTGGGTTATGATCAGGGTTAGGTTTAGGGTGTCAGCCTGGGTTAGGCTTTCGGTGTGGGTTATGATCAGGGTTAGGTTTAGGGTGTCAGCCTGGGTTAGGCTTTTCGGCGCGGGTTCGCGTTTAGGGTGAAGGGACCCCCGGGGTCAGACCAGTGGCTCTGGCTGGTATAGGTTTTAGGGTTAGCGTTTGTGTTTTGGGTTCATCGCTGATGTTTAGGTGCACTGGCCTACCGGTCTGAGGGGGTAATGGGGGAGCAGGACAAATCGGTCTGCTAGACCTTAAGACGGGGAGGGCGGTCTATGATGTAGCCCATTGTCGCGACGTTTCGGTATGTCTTACCTTCATCAGGCGTGGGCTACGCTTTAAAAATTAAAAAATAAAAGAATATAATTGTCCACCATGTCATTGTCCATCAAAAAAAAGTGTGTAGCCACCATTAGTCCAACTCAACGGCCAGCGGGTGAAACGGCTCTCTGCCGAGCTCCGTCGGAAAGGGGGAACGGAGCGCCGGTTCAAGCCACAAAATGGATGCCATCTCCGGTGGGCGGGCCCTGCCCCATGAAAATGGTAGGCGTCCCCCACTGCACTCTTCGTATCAGTGAGGGACACCATAGGAAAGAGGAGGTGGGATCAGGAGAGAGAGAAAAAAAGGTGTGTGTTTTCTCCTCTCCTCAATTGGAAAAAACCGAAAAATAGATAAAACAAAGGGGGGAAAAAAGGAAAATCTAAGCTCGGACGGTGAGCATGGATAACACCAAGTCCATCTCACCGAACCGCGGGTAACACAAGCTTCCGGGCACTCCGGTTTAAGCTGTTAAAATAGACATTTCCGGTCGGCGGGCGCTTCCTATGGAAATGGTGGCGTCCCCCGCTAATGCCATCGCAGCAGCGAGAGACGCCACAGGGAGGAGAGAGGAGGGGGGGGGGGGGCAACACCGCTGTGTGTTTCTTAGGTGGGAAAAAACGAAAGAGAGAGAAACAGAAAAAAATAAAAATAACTAAAGGTGGGGATCTAATGCCGGACGATGAGCAGGGCGAATGTGCACACTTGGACGGACGGTGAACATGAGTAAAAAACGGGGGAGGGGGGGGGTTTAGTGTTAGGGAAAACGGGTCGGTTTAGTCCTGGCCTGGATTAGGCTTTCGGTGTGGGTTATGATCAGGGTTAGGTTTAGGGTGTCAGCCTGGGTTAGGCTTTCGGTGTGGGTTATGATCAGGGTTAGGTTTAGGGTGTCAGCCTGGGTTAGGCTTTTCGGCGCGGGTTCGCGTTTAGGGTGAAGGGACCCCCGGGGTCAGACCAGTGGCTCTGGCTGGTATAGGTTTTAGGGTTAGCGTTTGTGTTTTGGGTTCATCGCTGATGTTTAGGTGCACTGGCCTACCGGTCTGAGGGGGTAATGGGGGAGCAGGACAAATCGGTCTGCTAGACCTTAAGACGGGGAGGGCGGTCTATGATGTAGCCCATTGTCGCGACGTTTCGGTATGTCTTACCTTCATCAGGCGTGGGCTACGCTTTAAAAATTAAAAAATAAAAGAATATAATTGTCCACCATGTCATTGTCCATCAAAAAAAAGTGTGTAGCCACCATTAGTCCAACTCAACGGCCAGCGGGTGAAACGGCTCTCTGCCGAGCTCCGTCGGAAAGGGGGAACGGAGCGCCGGTTCAAGCCACAAAATGGATGCCATCTCCGGTGGGCGGGCCCTGCCCCATGAAAATGGTAGGCGTCCCCCACTGCACTCTTCGTATCAGTGAGGGACACCATAGGAAAGAGGAGGTGGGATCAGGAGAGAGAGAAAAAAAGGTGTGTGTTTTCTCCTCTCCTCAATTGGAAAAAACCGAAAAATAGATAAAACAAAGGGGGGAAAAAAGGAAAATCTAAGCTCGGACGGTGAGCATGGATAACACCAAGTCCATCTCACCGAACCGCGGGTAACACAAGCTTCCGGGCACTCCGGTTTAAGCTGTTAAAATAGACATTTCCGGTCGGCGGGCGCTTCCTATGGAAATGGTGGCGTCCCCCGCTAATGCCATCGCAGCAGCGAGAGACGCCACAGGGAGGAGAGAGGAGGGGGGGGGGGGGCAACACCGCTGTGTGTTTCTTAGGTGGGAAAAAACGAAAGAGAGAGAAACAGAAAAAAATAAAAATAACTAAAGGTGGGGATCTAATGCCGGACGATGAGCAGGGCGAATGTGCACACTTGGACGGACGGTGAACATGAGTAAAAAACGGGGGAGGGGGGGGGTTTAGTGTTAGGGAAAACGGGTCGGTTTAGTCCTGGCCTGGATTAGGCTTTCGGTGTGGGTTATGATCAGGGTTAGGTTTAGGGTGTCAGCCTGGGTTAGGCTTTCGGTGTGGGTTATGATCAGGGTTAGGTTTAGGGTGTCAGCCTGGGTTAGGCTTTTCGGCGCGGGTTCGCGTTTAGGGTGAAGGGACCCCCGGGGTCAGACCAGTGGCTCTGGCTGGTATAGGTTTTAGGGTTAGCGTTTGTGTTTTGGGTTCATCGCTGATGTTTAGGTGCACTGGCCTACCGGTCTGAGGGGGTAATGGGGGAGCAGGACAAATCGGTCTGCTAGACCTTAAGACGGGGAGGGCGGTCTATGATGTAGCCCATTGTCGCGACGTTTCGGTATGTCTTACCTTCATCAGGCGTGGGCTACGCTTTAAAAATTAAAAAATAAAAGAATATAATTGTCCACCATGTCATTGTCCATCAAAAAAAAGTGTGTAGCCACCATTAGTCCAACTCAACGGCCAGCGGGTGAAACGGCTCTCTGCCGAGCTCCGTCGGAAAGGGGGAACGGAGCGCCGGTTCAAGCCACAAAATGGATGCCATCTCCGGTGGGCGGGCCCTGCCCCATGAAAATGGTAGGCGTCCCCCACTGCACTCTTCGTATCAGTGAGGGACACCATAGGAAAGAGGAGGTGGGATCAGGAGAGAGAGAAAAAAAGGTGTGTGTTTTCTCCTCTCCTCAATTGGAAAAAACCGAAAAATAGATAAAACAAAGGGGGGAAAAAAGGAAAATCTAAGCTCGGACGGTGAGCATGGATAACACCAAGTCCATCTCACCGAACCGCGGGTAACACAAGCTTCCGGGCACTCCGGTTTAAGCTGTTAAAATAGACATTTCCGGTCGGCGGGCGCTTCCTATGGAAATGGTGGCGTCCCCCGCTAATGCCATCGCAGCAGCGAGAGACGCCACAGGGAGGAGAGAGGAGGGGGGGGGGGGGCAACACCGCTGTGTGTTTCTTAGGTGGGAAAAAACGAAAGAGAGAGAAACAGAAAAAAATAAAAATAACTAAAGGTGGGGATCTAATGCCGGACGATGAGCAGGGCGAATGTGCACACTTGGACGGACGGTGAACATGAGTAAAAAACGGGGGAGGGGGGGGGTTTAGTGTTAGGGAAAACGGGTCGGTTTAGTCCTGGCCTGGATTAGGCTTTCGGTGTGGGTTATGATCAGGGTTAGGTTTAGGGTGTCAGCCTGGGTTAGGCTTTCGGTGTGGGTTATGATCAGGGTTAGGTTTAGGGTGTCAGCCTGGGTTAGGCTTTTCGGCGCGGGTTCGCGTTTAGGGTGAAGGGACCCCCGGGGTCAGACCAGTGGCTCTGGCTGGTATAGGTTTTAGGGTTAGCGTTTGTGTTTTGGGTTCATCGCTGATGTTTAGGTGCACTGGCCTACCGGTCTGAGGGGGTAATGGGGGAGCAGGACAAATCGGTCTGCTAGACCTTAAGACGGGGAGGGCGGTCTATGATGTAGCCCATTGTCGCGACGTTTCGGTATGTCTTACCTTCATCAGGCGTGGGCTACGCTTTAAAAATTAAAAAATAAAAGAATATAATTGTCCACCATGTCATTGTCCATCAAAAAAAAGTGTGTAGCCACCATTAGTCCAACTCAACGGCCAGCGGGTGAAACGGCTCTCTGCCGAGCTCCGTCGGAAAGGGGGAACGGAGCGCCGGTTCAAGCCACAAAATGGATGCCATCTCCGGTGGGCGGGCCCTGCCCCATGAAAATGGTAGGCGTCCCCCACTGCACTCTTCGTATCAGTGAGGGACACCATAGGAAAGAGGAGGTGGGATCAGGAGAGAGAGAAAAAAAGGTGTGTGTTTTCTCCTCTCCTCAATTGGAAAAAACCGAAAAATAGATAAAACAAAGGGGGGAAAAAAGGAAAATCTAAGCTCGGACGGTGAGCATGGATAACACCAAGTCCATCTCACCGAACCGCGGGTAACACAAGCTTCCGGGCACTCCGGTTTAAGCTGTTAAAATAGACATTTCCGGTCGGCGGGCGCTTCCTATGGAAATGGTGGCGTCCCCCGCTAATGCCATCGCAGCAGCGAGAGACGCCACAGGGAGGAGAGAGGAGGGGGGGGGGGGGCAACACCGCTGTGTGTTTCTTAGGTGGGAAAAAACGAAAGAGAGAGAAACAGAAAAAAATAAAAATAACTAAAGGTGGGGATCTAATGCCGGACGATGAGCAGGGCGAATGTGCACACTTGGACGGACGGTGAACATGAGTAAAAAACGGGGGAGGGGGGGGGTTTAGTGTTAGGGAAAACGGGTCGGTTTAGTCCTGGCCTGGATTAGGCTTTCGGTGTGGGTTATGATCAGGGTTAGGTTTAGGGTGTCAGCCTGGGTTAGGCTTTCGGTGTGGGTTATGATCAGGGTTAGGTTTAGGGTGTCAGCCTGGGTTAGGCTTTTCGGCGCGGGTTCGCGTTTAGGGTGAAGGGACCCCCGGGGTCAGACCAGTGGCTCTGGCTGGTATAGGTTTTAGGGTTAGCGTTTGTGTTTTGGGTTCATCGCTGATGTTTAGGTGCACTGGCCTACCGGTCTGAGGGGGTAATGGGGGAGCAGGACAAATCGGTCTGCTAGACCTTAAGACGGGGAGGGCGGTCTATGATGTAGCCCATTGTCGCGACGTTTCGGTATGTCTTACCTTCATCAGGCGTGGGCTACGCTTTAAAAATTAAAAAATAAAAGAATATAATTGTCCACCATGTCATTGTCCATCAAAAAAAAGTGTGTAGCCACCATTAGTCCAACTCAACGGCCAGCGGGTGAAACGGCTCTCTGCCGAGCTCCGTCGGAAAGGGGGAACGGAGCGCCGGTTCAAGCCACAAAATGGATGCCATCTCCGGTGGGCGGGCCCTGCCCCATGAAAATGGTAGGCGTCCCCCACTGCACTCTTCGTATCAGTGAGGGACACCATAGGAAAGAGGAGGTGGGATCAGGAGAGAGAGAAAAAAAGGTGTGTGTTTTCTCCTCTCCTCAATTGGAAAAAACCGAAAAATAGATAAAACAAAGGGGGGAAAAAAGGAAAATCTAAGCTCGGACGGTGAGCATGGATAACACCAAGTCCATCTCACCGAACCGCGGGTAACACAAGCTTCCGGGCACTCCGGTTTAAGCTGTTAAAATAGACATTTCCGGTCGGCGGGCGCTTCCTATGGAAATGGTGGCGTCCCCCGCTAATGCCATCGCAGCAGCGAGAGACGCCACAGGGAGGAGAGAGGAGGGGGGGGGGGGGCAACACCGCTGTGTGTTTCTTAGGTGGGAAAAAACGAAAGAGAGAGAAACAGAAAAAAATAAAAATAACTAAAGGTGGGGATCTAATGCCGGACGATGAGCAGGGCGAATGTGCACACTTGGACGGACGGTGAACATGAGTAAAAAACGGGGGAGGGGGGGGGTTTAGTGTTAGGGAAAACGGGTCGGTTTAGTCCTGGCCTGGATTAGGCTTTCGGTGTGGGTTATGATCAGGGTTAGGTTTAGGGTGTCAGCCTGGGTTAGGCTTTCGGTGTGGGTTATGATCAGGGTTAGGTTTAGGGTGTCAGCCTGGGTTAGGCTTTTCGGCGCGGGTTCGCGTTTAGGGTGAAGGGACCCCCGGGGTCAGACCAGTGGCTCTGGCTGGTATAGGTTTTAGGGTTAGCGTTTGTGTTTTGGGTTCATCGCTGATGTTTAGGTGCACTGGCCTACCGGTCTGAGGGGGTAATGGGGGAGCAGGACAAATCGGTCTGCTAGACCTTAAGACGGGGAGGGCGGTCTATGATGTAGCCCATTGTCGCGACGTTTCGGTATGTCTTACCTTCATCAGGCGTGGGCTACGCTTTAAAAATTAAAAAATAAAAGAATATAATTGTCCACCATGTCATTGTCCATCAAAAAAAAGTGTG
>NC_079211.1:0-7500 GCF_029633865.1 Lampris incognitus | reverse complement strand
GGTCAGACCAGTGGCTCTGGCTGGTATAGGTTTTAGGGTTAGCGTTTGTGTTTTGGGTTCATCGCTGATGTTTAGGTGCACTGGCCTACCGGTCTGAGGGGGTAATGGGGGAGCAGGACAAATCGGTCTGCTAGACCTTAAGACGGGGAGGGCGGTCTATGATGTAGCCCATTGTCGCGACGTTTCGGTATGTCTTACCTTCATCAGGCGTGGGCTACGCTTTAAAAATTAAAAAATAAAAGAATATAATTGTCCACCATGTCATTGTCCATCAAAAAAAAGTGTGTAGCCACCATTAGTCCAACTCAACGGCCAGCGGGTGAAACGGCTCTCTGCCGAGCTCCGTCGGAAAGGGGGAACGGAGCGCCGGTTCAAGCCACAAAATGGATGCCATCTCCGGTGGGCGGGCCCTGCCCCATGAAAATGGTAGGCGTCCCCCACTGCACTCTTCGTATCAGTGAGGGACACCATAGGAAAGAGGAGGTGGGATCAGGAGAGAGAGAAAAAAAGGTGTGTGTTTTCTCCTCTCCTCAATTGGAAAAAACCGAAAAATAGATAAAACAAAGGGGGGAAAAAAGGAAAATCTAAGCTCGGACGGTGAGCATGGATAACACCAAGTCCATCTCACCGAACCGCGGGTAACACAAGCTTCCGGGCACTCCGGTTTAAGCTGTTAAAATAGACATTTCCGGTCGGCGGGCGCTTCCTATGGAAATGGTGGCGTCCCCCGCTAATGCCATCGCAGCAGCGAGAGACGCCACAGGGAGGAGAGAGGAGGGGGGGGGGGGGCAACACCGCTGTGTGTTTCTTAGGTGGGAAAAAACGAAAGAGAGAGAAACAGAAAAAAATAAAAATAACTAAAGGTGGGGATCTAATGCCGGACGATGAGCAGGGCGAATGTGCACACTTGGACGGACGGTGAACATGAGTAAAAAACGGGGGAGGGGGGGGGTTTAGTGTTAGGGAAAACGGGTCGGTTTAGTCCTGGCCTGGATTAGGCTTTCGGTGTGGGTTATGATCAGGGTTAGGTTTAGGGTGTCAGCCTGGGTTAGGCTTTCGGTGTGGGTTATGATCAGGGTTAGGTTTAGGGTGTCAGCCTGGGTTAGGCTTTTCGGCGCGGGTTCGCGTTTAGGGTGAAGGGACCCCCGGGGTCAGACCAGTGGCTCTGGCTGGTATAGGTTTTAGGGTTAGCGTTTGTGTTTTGGGTTCATCGCTGATGTTTAGGTGCACTGGCCTACCGGTCTGAGGGGGTAATGGGGGAGCAGGACAAATCGGTCTGCTAGACCTTAAGACGGGGAGGGCGGTCTATGATGTAGCCCATTGTCGCGACGTTTCGGTATGTCTTACCTTCATCAGGCGTGGGCTACGCTTTAAAAATTAAAAAATAAAAGAATATAATTGTCCACCATGTCATTGTCCATCAAAAAAAAGTGTGTAGCCACCATTAGTCCAACTCAACGGCCAGCGGGTGAAACGGCTCTCTGCCGAGCTCCGTCGGAAAGGGGGAACGGAGCGCCGGTTCAAGCCACAAAATGGATGCCATCTCCGGTGGGCGGGCCCTGCCCCATGAAAATGGTAGGCGTCCCCCACTGCACTCTTCGTATCAGTGAGGGACACCATAGGAAAGAGGAGGTGGGATCAGGAGAGAGAGAAAAAAAGGTGTGTGTTTTCTCCTCTCCTCAATTGGAAAAAACCGAAAAATAGATAAAACAAAGGGGGGAAAAAAGGAAAATCTAAGCTCGGACGGTGAGCATGGATAACACCAAGTCCATCTCACCGAACCGCGGGTAACACAAGCTTCCGGGCACTCCGGTTTAAGCTGTTAAAATAGACATTTCCGGTCGGCGGGCGCTTCCTATGGAAATGGTGGCGTCCCCCGCTAATGCCATCGCAGCAGCGAGAGACGCCACAGGGAGGAGAGAGGAGGGGGGGGGGGGGCAACACCGCTGTGTGTTTCTTAGGTGGGAAAAAACGAAAGAGAGAGAAACAGAAAAAAATAAAAATAACTAAAGGTGGGGATCTAATGCCGGACGATGAGCAGGGCGAATGTGCACACTTGGACGGACGGTGAACATGAGTAAAAAACGGGGGAGGGGGGGGGTTTAGTGTTAGGGAAAACGGGTCGGTTTAGTCCTGGCCTGGATTAGGCTTTCGGTGTGGGTTATGATCAGGGTTAGGTTTAGGGTGTCAGCCTGGGTTAGGCTTTCGGTGTGGGTTATGATCAGGGTTAGGTTTAGGGTGTCAGCCTGGGTTAGGCTTTTCGGCGCGGGTTCGCGTTTAGGGTGAAGGGACCCCCGGGGTCAGACCAGTGGCTCTGGCTGGTATAGGTTTTAGGGTTAGCGTTTGTGTTTTGGGTTCATCGCTGATGTTTAGGTGCACTGGCCTACCGGTCTGAGGGGGTAATGGGGGAGCAGGACAAATCGGTCTGCTAGACCTTAAGACGGGGAGGGCGGTCTATGATGTAGCCCATTGTCGCGACGTTTCGGTATGTCTTACCTTCATCAGGCGTGGGCTACGCTTTAAAAATTAAAAAATAAAAGAATATAATTGTCCACCATGTCATTGTCCATCAAAAAAAAGTGTGTAGCCACCATTAGTCCAACTCAACGGCCAGCGGGTGAAACGGCTCTCTGCCGAGCTCCGTCGGAAAGGGGGAACGGAGCGCCGGTTCAAGCCACAAAATGGATGCCATCTCCGGTGGGCGGGCCCTGCCCCATGAAAATGGTAGGCGTCCCCCACTGCACTCTTCGTATCAGTGAGGGACACCATAGGAAAGAGGAGGTGGGATCAGGAGAGAGAGAAAAAAAGGTGTGTGTTTTCTCCTCTCCTCAATTGGAAAAAACCGAAAAATAGATAAAACAAAGGGGGGAAAAAAGGAAAATCTAAGCTCGGACGGTGAGCATGGATAACACCAAGTCCATCTCACCGAACCGCGGGTAACACAAGCTTCCGGGCACTCCGGTTTAAGCTGTTAAAATAGACATTTCCGGTCGGCGGGCGCTTCCTATGGAAATGGTGGCGTCCCCCGCTAATGCCATCGCAGCAGCGAGAGACGCCACAGGGAGGAGAGAGGAGGGGGGGGGGGGGCAACACCGCTGTGTGTTTCTTAGGTGGGAAAAAACGAAAGAGAGAGAAACAGAAAAAAATAAAAATAACTAAAGGTGGGGATCTAATGCCGGACGATGAGCAGGGCGAATGTGCACACTTGGACGGACGGTGAACATGAGTAAAAAACGGGGGAGGGGGGGGGTTTAGTGTTAGGGAAAACGGGTCGGTTTAGTCCTGGCCTGGATTAGGCTTTCGGTGTGGGTTATGATCAGGGTTAGGTTTAGGGTGTCAGCCTGGGTTAGGCTTTCGGTGTGGGTTATGATCAGGGTTAGGTTTAGGGTGTCAGCCTGGGTTAGGCTTTTCGGCGCGGGTTCGCGTTTAGGGTGAAGGGACCCCCGGGGTCAGACCAGTGGCTCTGGCTGGTATAGGTTTTAGGGTTAGCGTTTGTGTTTTGGGTTCATCGCTGATGTTTAGGTGCACTGGCCTACCGGTCTGAGGGGGTAATGGGGGAGCAGGACAAATCGGTCTGCTAGACCTTAAGACGGGGAGGGCGGTCTATGATGTAGCCCATTGTCGCGACGTTTCGGTATGTCTTACCTTCATCAGGCGTGGGCTACGCTTTAAAAATTAAAAAATAAAAGAATATAATTGTCCACCATGTCATTGTCCATCAAAAAAAAGTGTGTAGCCACCATTAGTCCAACTCAACGGCCAGCGGGTGAAACGGCTCTCTGCCGAGCTCCGTCGGAAAGGGGGAACGGAGCGCCGGTTCAAGCCACAAAATGGATGCCATCTCCGGTGGGCGGGCCCTGCCCCATGAAAATGGTAGGCGTCCCCCACTGCACTCTTCGTATCAGTGAGGGACACCATAGGAAAGAGGAGGTGGGATCAGGAGAGAGAGAAAAAAAGGTGTGTGTTTTCTCCTCTCCTCAATTGGAAAAAACCGAAAAATAGATAAAACAAAGGGGGGAAAAAAGGAAAATCTAAGCTCGGACGGTGAGCATGGATAACACCAAGTCCATCTCACCGAACCGCGGGTAACACAAGCTTCCGGGCACTCCGGTTTAAGCTGTTAAAATAGACATTTCCGGTCGGCGGGCGCTTCCTATGGAAATGGTGGCGTCCCCCGCTAATGCCATCGCAGCAGCGAGAGACGCCACAGGGAGGAGAGAGGAGGGGGGGGGGGGGCAACACCGCTGTGTGTTTCTTAGGTGGGAAAAAACGAAAGAGAGAGAAACAGAAAAAAATAAAAATAACTAAAGGTGGGGATCTAATGCCGGACGATGAGCAGGGCGAATGTGCACACTTGGACGGACGGTGAACATGAGTAAAAAACGGGGGAGGGGGGGGGTTTAGTGTTAGGGAAAACGGGTCGGTTTAGTCCTGGCCTGGATTAGGCTTTCGGTGTGGGTTATGATCAGGGTTAGGTTTAGGGTGTCAGCCTGGGTTAGGCTTTCGGTGTGGGTTATGATCAGGGTTAGGTTTAGGGTGTCAGCCTGGGTTAGGCTTTTCGGCGCGGGTTCGCGTTTAGGGTGAAGGGACCCCCGGGGTCAGACCAGTGGCTCTGGCTGGTATAGGTTTTAGGGTTAGCGTTTGTGTTTTGGGTTCATCGCTGATGTTTAGGTGCACTGGCCTACCGGTCTGAGGGGGTAATGGGGGAGCAGGACAAATCGGTCTGCTAGACCTTAAGACGGGGAGGGCGGTCTATGATGTAGCCCATTGTCGCGACGTTTCGGTATGTCTTACCTTCATCAGGCGTGGGCTACGCTTTAAAAATTAAAAAATAAAAGAATATAATTGTCCACCATGTCATTGTCCATCAAAAAAAAGTGTGTAGCCACCATTAGTCCAACTCAACGGCCAGCGGGTGAAACGGCTCTCTGCCGAGCTCCGTCGGAAAGGGGGAACGGAGCGCCGGTTCAAGCCACAAAATGGATGCCATCTCCGGTGGGCGGGCCCTGCCCCATGAAAATGGTAGGCGTCCCCCACTGCACTCTTCGTATCAGTGAGGGACACCATAGGAAAGAGGAGGTGGGATCAGGAGAGAGAGAAAAAAAGGTGTGTGTTTTCTCCTCTCCTCAATTGGAAAAAACCGAAAAATAGATAAAACAAAGGGGGGAAAAAAGGAAAATCTAAGCTCGGACGGTGAGCATGGATAACACCAAGTCCATCTCACCGAACCGCGGGTAACACAAGCTTCCGGGCACTCCGGTTTAAGCTGTTAAAATAGACATTTCCGGTCGGCGGGCGCTTCCTATGGAAATGGTGGCGTCCCCCGCTAATGCCATCGCAGCAGCGAGAGACGCCACAGGGAGGAGAGAGGAGGGGGGGGGGGGGCAACACCGCTGTGTGTTTCTTAGGTGGGAAAAAACGAAAGAGAGAGAAACAGAAAAAAATAAAAATAACTAAAGGTGGGGATCTAATGCCGGACGATGAGCAGGGCGAATGTGCACACTTGGACGGACGGTGAACATGAGTAAAAAACGGGGGAGGGGGGGGGTTTAGTGTTAGGGAAAACGGGTCGGTTTAGTCCTGGCCTGGATTAGGCTTTCGGTGTGGGTTATGATCAGGGTTAGGTTTAGGGTGTCAGCCTGGGTTAGGCTTTCGGTGTGGGTTATGATCAGGGTTAGGTTTAGGGTGTCAGCCTGGGTTAGGCTTTTCGGCGCGGGTTCGCGTTTAGGGTGAAGGGACCCCCGGGGTCAGACCAGTGGCTCTGGCTGGTATAGGTTTTAGGGTTAGCGTTTGTGTTTTGGGTTCATCGCTGATGTTTAGGTGCACTGGCCTACCGGTCTGAGGGGGTAATGGGGGAGCAGGACAAATCGGTCTGCTAGACCTTAAGACGGGGAGGGCGGTCTATGATGTAGCCCATTGTCGCGACGTTTCGGTATGTCTTACCTTCATCAGGCGTGGGCTACGCTTTAAAAATTAAAAAATAAAAGAATATAATTGTCCACCATGTCATTGTCCATCAAAAAAAAGTGTGTAGCCACCATTAGTCCAACTCAACGGCCAGCGGGTGAAACGGCTCTCTGCCGAGCTCCGTCGGAAAGGGGGAACGGAGCGCCGGTTCAAGCCACAAAATGGATGCCATCTCCGGTGGGCGGGCCCTGCCCCATGAAAATGGTAGGCGTCCCCCACTGCACTCTTCGTATCAGTGAGGGACACCATAGGAAAGAGGAGGTGGGATCAGGAGAGAGAGAAAAAAAGGTGTGTGTTTTCTCCTCTCCTCAATTGGAAAAAACCGAAAAATAGATAAAACAAAGGGGGGAAAAAAGGAAAATCTAAGCTCGGACGGTGAGCATGGATAACACCAAGTCCATCTCACCGAACCGCGGGTAACACAAGCTTCCGGGCACTCCGGTTTAAGCTGTTAAAATAGACATTTCCGGTCGGCGGGCGCTTCCTATGGAAATGGTGGCGTCCCCCGCTAATGCCATCGCAGCAGCGAGAGACGCCACAGGGAGGAGAGAGGAGGGGGGGGGGGGGCAACACCGCTGTGTGTTTCTTAGGTGGGAAAAAACGAAAGAGAGAGAAACAGAAAAAAATAAAAATAACTAAAGGTGGGGATCTAATGCCGGACGATGAGCAGGGCGAATGTGCACACTTGGACGGACGGTGAACATGAGTAAAAAACGGGGGAGGGGGGGGGTTTAGTGTTAGGGAAAACGGGTCGGTTTAGTCCTGGCCTGGATTAGGCTTTCGGTGTGGGTTATGATCAGGGTTAGGTTTAGGGTGTCAGCCTGGGTTAGGCTTTCGGTGTGGGTTATGATCAGGGTTAGGTTTAGGGTGTCAGCCTGGGTTAGGCTTTTCGGCGCGGGTTCGCGTTTAGGGTGAAGGGACCCCCGGGGTCAGACCAGTGGCTCTGGCTGGTATAGGTTTTAGGGTTAGCGTTTGTGTTTTGGGTTCATCGCTGATGTTTAGGTGCACTGGCCTACCGGTCTGAGGGGGTAATGGGGGAGCAGGACAAATCGGTCTGCTAGACCTTAAGACGGGGAGGGCGGTCTATGATGTAGCCCATTGTCGCGACGTTTCGGTATGTCTTACCTTCATCAGGCGTGGGCTACGCTTTAAAAATTAAAAAATAAAAGAATATAATTGTCCACCATGTCATTGTCCATCAAAAAAAAGTGTGTAGCCACCATTAGTCCAACTCAACGGCCAGCGGGTGAAACGGCTCTCTGCCGAGCTCCGTCGGAAAGGGGGAACGGAGCGCCGGTTCAAGCCACAAAATGGATGCCATCTCCGGTGGGCGGGCCCTGCCCCATGAAAATGGTAGGCGTCCCCCACTGCACTCTTCGTATCAGTGAGGGACACCATAGGAAAGAGGAGGTGGGATCAGGAGAGAGAGAAAAAAAGGTGTGTGTTTTCTCCTCTCCTCAATTGGAAAAAACCGAAAAATAGATAAAACAAAGGGGGGAAAAAAGGAAAATCTAAGCTCGGACGGTGAGCATG